>NC_090271.1:170519708-170860208 GCF_040414725.1 Anabrus simplex
GATTGTTATGATTTTCAGCGTTCAGTCTGTAAATCTTTGTGAATTGACTACGTGCGTCCACGACCTTCTATTTGCAACTAGCTCTGCCGCCTCATTTAGACCTGCATCTCTCATTAAATGATGAAAACCTGACTCTAATCATTGTCACCTCTCGTACTCTTACCCTCAATGGCCCAGTCCATTATTCTCCTAGACAACCTATCCTCCTCCATCCTCCTCACATGACCCCACCACTGAACTGTACTTATGCGTACAGCTTTATCGACTACATTCATGGCCTTTATATGCTCATTCTGACAACCCGCTGCCATTGTTACCACCTATCTGTAGCAGCAATCATTCTTGCTGCTTTCACGTTTGTTACTTCTAACTTATACTGAATCAACCCAGCTTTCCCTACCGTACAGCAATGTTGGTCTCAAAAAGGACAATAATATAAAGATATTGTTTTTGCTAGTGGCTTTACGTCACACCGACATAGATAGGTCTTATGGCGACGATGGGATAGGAAAGGCCTAGGAGTGGGAAGGAAGCGGCCCTGGCCTTAATTAAGGCACAGCCCCAGCATTTTCCTGGTGTGAAAATGGGAAACCACAGAAAACCGTCTTCAGGGCTACTGACAGTGGGATTCGAACCCACTATCTCCCGAATGCGAGCTCACAGCTGCGCGCACGGCCAACTTGTCCGGTTCAGCGCAATCCGCCATGAAGACCAAGTCGTCGGCATAACCCAAGCTGCTTGTTATATTTCCACCCATCTGAATACCTCCCTGCCGTTTATACATTTCAGTAAATAATCCATTTATACTGCGAATAGCAAAGTTCTTTGACATCAGTGGGATACGGAAGCGGAAGTCCTACGTGAGTGCCCTTGTTAATACCCCGGACAAAGTGTCTCAGCTGGGCGCGTGAGGCTGGCGATATGTACTGTAGCTTGGTCCGATGAGTCACTGTTTCGAGCTGATGGTAGGGTTCGGTTATGGTGCAGGTCCCATGAAGCCATGGACCCCAATTATTGTCAACAAGGCACCATACAGGCTGGTGGTAGCTCCATAATGGTGTGCGGTGTGTTGGATCCACTGAGCCACCCTTACCAGTGACTGCTGCGTTGATCCGCTTCTTGTCCACTTATAGTCCTTCAAGGACTTCATGTACCCCTTCAACGATGAGATATTCCAGTAGGATAATGGACCATATCATCGGACACAAGTTGTCCAGAACTGGTTCGAGGAGCGTTCTAGAGAGTTTCAATGACTGCTGCAGCCAGTTCGTTCTGCTGACATGGGATGTGGTGGTAAGATTTGTAAACCTATCTTCCCTTCTTGCTCTGTTAAGTTTTAAATTTAGATTTTGGCGTTCTCTGGTGTGTCCGTAATCAAGGCAATGCCATCCACTAAAGCCAAGCAATCTATACATATGTTATTTTTCTGATATCCCAATTAAATGCCTTTTTTTTACGTCGCACCGGCACAGATAGGTCTTCTAGCGACGATGGGACAGGAAAGGCCTAGGAAGTGGAAGGAAGCGGCCGTGGCCTTAATTAAGGTACAGCCCCAGCATTTGCCTGGTGTGGAAATGGGAAACAACGGAAAACCATCTTCAGGGCTGCCGACAGTGGGGCTCGAACCCACTATCTCCCGATTACTGGATACTGGCCGCACTTAAGTGACTGCAGCTATCGAGCTCGGCTATATGCCCTTCATATCTGACTTTCTCCACACTCTAATCACCTTCTCCAGGGCAGAGTTAAAAAGTAAAGGTGACAACCCATCTCCCTGCCTGATTCCTGATTTTATTGCAAACTAACTGATGTACCCGTGCTTCGCTACGGGATTCTCAGAAAGACTGACTTGGTGGTTTTCCTAACTGAATTCAACATAGGTCATTACAAAAACGTCAGTAGGAATGTAGCGATTGAAAGCAATGTTATAATATAAAATATTCGATCAAATGAAAAACCGCACACTTCCTCACTTTCAACGAACAGTACTACGGTGCCGATCTAAGAGTCCAAAGTTCCAGAGCTGGAATAACCAGGTCGCAGACTGCCGTGAACACTCCTCTGTCATTATTCCGTTAAATATGCACACTACTCATTCCAGTCAGTGGCTCAGAGTAGGGATTGTATAGCTCGAATACTATGATGAACCAGTGTGTTACGTACCAGATATATCAGAAAATGTATGAACCAGAGGAATGGCATGCTAAAGAAGAAAGTTATCTTACACCCCAGCTACTTCCCAACAATATACAGGCAGGTTGTTACAGTCGGTACTACCAAGCGAGTTGGCCGTGTGGTTAGGGGCGTGCAGCTGTGAGCTTGCATCCGGGGGATAGTGGATTCGAACCCCACTGCCGGCAAGCCTGAAGATGGCATTCGGGAGATGGTGGGTTCGAGCCCCACTGTCGGCAGCCCTGACGATGGTTTTCCGTGATTTCCCATTTCCACACCAGGCAAACGCCTTAACTGTACCTTAATTAAAGCCACGGCCGCTTCCTTCCACTTCCCAGACCTTTCCTATCCCATCGTCGCCATAAGACATATCTGTGTCGGTGCGACGTTAAGAAAAAAGATGGTATTCCGTGGTTTCCCATTTTCACACCAGTCACACCGGGCTCTACCTTAAAGCCAAGGCCGCTTCCTTCTCACCACTATTCATTTCCTATCCCATCGTCGCCATAAGACCTACCTGTGTCGGTGCGACGTTAATCAAATTTAAAAAAACCTCGGCACGCTGCAGTAATCCTTCCCCTAAACTACCATTCCACTCAGCGTGAATAAAATAATTTATAGCCGAGCTTGTAGTGGTTCATCACCCGACATTACATACCGATTTTCATTAAATTCTCTTCAGCCGTTTTCTATTGATGCGTGTACAATCAGACAGACAGACAGACAGACAGACAGACAGACAGACAGACAGACAGACAGACAGACAGACAGACAGACAGACAGACGGACGGACAGACAGACAGACAGACAGACAGACAGACAGACAGACATTACGGAAAAGTAAAAAATGCATTTCCTTGTTACTGTGGACATGACAGATACAGAAATACCATTCATTTCAAATTCTGAGCAATCTACAGGCAAAACACTTATTTTATATATAGATTACATTTCAGGCCTTCACCTAAACTATCATTTCACTCAGTGCGAATAACATTATTGATAGCCTAGATTATAGCGACCTATTCCCCGACTTTGCATACCAATTTTCGTGAAGATACGACCACTAGTAAAATAAGTATTTGACAATTAAATTTTAGGCCTTCCCCTAAACTACCATTTGTCTCAGCGTGTATAGCCTATATTTCCATCTTGTCTAGCGATTTTCATTAAGACACGACCACTAATAACATAAATATTTGAGAATTAAATTTCAGGCCTTCCCCTAAACTACCATTTCACTCAGCGTGATTAAAATAATGTATAGCCTAGATTGTAGCGGTTCATCACCCGACTTTACATTCCGATTTTCATTAAATTCTCTTCAGCCGTTTTCTCGTGATGCGTGTACATACAGACAGACAGACAGACAGACAGACAGACAGACAGACAGACAGACAGACAGACAGACAGACAGAAATTACGGAAAAGTAAAAAATGCATTTTCTTGTTACTGTGGACATGATCGATACTGAAATGCCATTCTTTTCAAATTCTGAGCAATGTACAGACAATACTCTTATTTTATATATATAGATTTTTTGGAGAATTCTCCACAGAATCTGACTTCAGATGAGGTGTTTGTTATTGTATCTCATATAATGTTTGTAGTTTTTGAATCTAAGTTGAATTATTTCAAACACTGATTAGGACTTATCTATCAATGGAATCATATGTTTTCTTGAAGTCTATAAAAGAACTGTTGTGCCTTTGTTTCTGAGTTGTCTCATTCGCAGAATAGTTTTTAGATTCCAGGTCTGTTTAATGCATGATATGTTCTTCCGAAATCCACATTGATATTCCCCTATTTTTGGGTCTAGTTGGGGTTTTACGCAAGTGCGATAACAGATATAACTTGAAAACAATATTCTCTCACCCATGGGTAACTAATGTAGATATCGAGCTCGAATATTATATTATTATTATTATTATTATTATTATTATTATTATTATTATTATTATTATTATTATTATTACATGCAAGTATAGCTGTGTGAAGTGTTACATACATTTAGTATTATTATTATTTACGTAGTCGAATGATCGTATTATGTGTGAGGTTATGTCATGGAACATGTGTTGTACATAGACAGTGATATCAGTTCCGTTAATGTAAATACCTGTAAATTAACATTATAATTTATTCTTACCTGCATATTACTATATAAATTGTAATCCATAATTGTGAAACACACTGTAACTTCCAGAATGGTAATAAGCACGAGAACAATTGAGAACATTCTATACATTATAATTTATGTATTGGACGGTCTGGAATATTCAAGAAGGTAGCTATTTTTGTAAGACAACTTCCTAGACGCCTGGCCAGGCACCTATATAAAGAGACGATCTTGACGGTAATGTTAGTTACTGTTGAGTTGTGGTTTGGAAGTTATTGGTACGGTGATCAAGGTTATGTGTGTATTAGTTTGTAAATATATGTGAAAATATAATTGTCTCAACTGTCGGCATCTCGTGTGCGTCTTTGTGGATACGTTAGGTTCTGCACTATTGAGTAGTGTTGTTGATAGTTCTGCACTATTGAGTAGTGTTGTTGATAGAATTGTGTATGTCACCGGTAGAAGTAATATGCCTCTGTAGTTATTTGGACCAGTTTTTGGTTATTTCTTTTGCAGAGGATGTATGATGGCTGGTTTCTAGTCTTCTGGAATTTCTTCGTTCACCTAGATTTTATCTATTATATTTTTAAGTTTAAGGATGATATCATCATCTAGGAATTTGCTCAACCCTGCCTTAATTCCATCGTCGCCTGCAGTCTTCTTCTTCTTATTATTATTATATATATATATTGCGAATGAGCCCATTAGGACTACGCAAAGTACTTAGAGACAGGCATTTGCCTTTCTTTGTGCCCACACTTCCTTCATTCGTTTGCTGTGTGCTTCTTTTCTCTCTTGAGACCATGTTGTTCCGGTCTTCTTCTTTGGTTTTTCCTCTTGGTCAACTTGCCACTTATGAACTTTGGTTCTGAAGATAACCCGGCTTTGGATGTCTTCAGGTGTAATTCCTGCCAGTTTGAGATCTGTTTTAATTTCGCCAATCCATTTTATTGTGTCCGTTTTAGCTTTACTTCGGTTTTCATAAAATTCAACTATTTGCTTGGTAAGTCTATCTGGGTTCATCCTTTTTATATGTCCAAAGAATGTTAATCTGCGTTTTCTGATGTCGCTGTGAATGTTAGAAAATTGTTTGATTTCCTGTTTCCCTCTAAGGCGGTACTGTTCATCTACGAGTTTTGGGCCTAAAATTTTTCTAATGATCTTCCGTTCCTTTTTCTGAATATTTTCTAGATCAGTTTTCCTGTTCAAAATTAGTGTCTCTGATCCATAGAGGCATTCTGGTTTAATAACTGTATTATAGTGTCTTAGTTTAGCATGCTTGGAGAGACACTTTTTGTTATAGATATTTTGGGTGAGTCTATATGCAGTTTCCATTTTTTGGCATCTAACTTCATTGGCTTTTGTTTCCATTCCATTCTCCTGAATTATTTCACCGAGATATTTGAATTGCTGGACCCGTTTTATTTTGCCATATTTTGTCTCCATGAATTTAGGGGCTTCTTTGCTGCAGGTCATGTATTCAGTTTCTTCAAACGATATTTGGAGGCCGACTTTTTCCGCTGTTTCTTTCAGGAGTTCGATCTGGTTTATGGCTGTTGAAACGTCACGAGTTAAGATTGCCAGATCGTCCGCAAATGCCAGGCAGTCTACTGCTAATTTGCCCCTACCAAGAGTGATTGGTTGGTCAATCTTGAGGGCAGACTTCTGTTTGCGCCATTCCTGTATTACCTTTTCAAGGACGCAGTTGAAGAGTAGTGGAGAGAGCCCATCTCCCTGTCTTACTCCTGTTTTGATCGGAAAAGGGTCTGAGATTTCCCCCATGAATTTAACCTTAGATTTTGTGTCTGTCAATGTCTCTTTTACAATTGCGAGTGTTTTCCGGTCTAGACCCTGTTCTTTTAATATCTGAAACAGTGATTGACGATCAACTGAATCATAGGCCTTTTTGAAATCAACAAAAGTACAAACTACATTTTTGCTACAAATTCTCTGATGCCTTAGGATTAACTTTAGGTTCAAAATTTGCTCTGGACATGAACGGCCTGGTCTGAAACCTGCTTGATATTCTCCAATTTTTGGTTCTAGTTGCTGTTGGGCTCTATCGAGAAGGCACTGAGATAAAATTTTGTAGGCAACAGATACCAATGAGATTCCTCTGTAGTTATTTACATCTGTTCTGTCTCCTTTCTTATGTAAAGGATGAATTAGTGCACTTTTCCAATCTTCTGGAATTTGTTCTGTTTCCCAAATCTCTTGGATGATACCGGTGAATTCTTTTATAGTATTTGGGCCTGCTGATTTGAGAATTTCTGCTATGATCCCATCCTCACCTGCAGCTTTATTCATTTTAAGTCGTTTTATCTGTCTGGTAATTTCTTCTTCATCCGGTGGTACTGAATTTGGGTTTGTGAAGTCAGGTTCCTGCGGTGGAAATCTTTGTGTTGGCTCTGGGCAGTTAAGCAGTTCTTCAAAATACCTTGCAAGTTCGGTGCAGTTTTCTTGATTGTTCAGTGCAAATTGCCCATTTACTTTCTTAAAGCAAAGGTTTTGTGGCTGATACCCTGTTAGCTTTGTTTTGAAGTTCTTGTAGAAATTTCGTGTGTGGTTTTTTTCGAAGTCCTTTTCAATTTCCAGTAGTTGATCTTTCTCGAATTTCCTTTTGGTCTGTCGGATTAATTTCGCTGCCTCTTTCCTGACTGCCAAAAACATTTTGTGATTCCTATCGGTCTTTTTGCTGTTCCACTTATTGTATGCATTCTGCCGGGATTGGATGGCTTGTTCACAGTCTGCGTTCCACCAAGGGTGTTTTTTTCTTTTCTGCAGAGGAATCAGTGTTTGTGCTGTTTCAATTAGTTTGGTCTTGAGTTGCTGCCAATTGTTGGACTGCTTTTTCTCTAATTCTTCGGTGAGAGATGGCTGGATCCGACTGGTATCAAATTTCGGAATTATTTGCTTCCTTCTTCTGAACCTTTGGGGTATCAACTGTAGTTTGACTCTTGTCAGATAGTGGTCTGAGTCTATGTTTGCACCCTTCCTTACTTGGACATTCATAATTTCTCTGTGGTTTGGGTACGAAATTGCCACGTGGTCAATTTGAAACTCGCCCAAGAGGGAGTTGGGTGATCTCCATGTCATTTGTTTAGAAGGTTTCTTCCTGAAGTGAGTCGACATGACTTTAAGGTTGAATGCCCTGCAGAATTCGACTAATCTCCGTCCATTTTGGTTCGTCCATTTATGTGCTGGGAATTTTCCAACTGTTTTCCTGTATTTCCTTTCCTTGCCTAGCTGAGCGTTGAAATCTCCTAACAGAATTTTGGCGTGGTTTTGAGGAATTTTTGATGCTGTTTCTTCTAGTATTTCCCAGGATTTGTCTACCTTCTCGCGATCTGTTTTATTGTCTTCATTGACTGGCATATGTGCATTGATCAGTGTGTATGATTTGTTTGCACACTTTAGGGTGATTGTCATTAGCCTATTGTTTACACATTTCACACCTATTACTGAGTTAAGTAAGCTCTTCTTGACTGCAAATGCAACTCCTAAATGGGGTGTGTTTTTGAGAATTCGTTTGTCTGTTTTACTTTTGAAGAGACTGTAGTTCCCGAAATCCATTGCGTGTTCGTCAGTCAGCCTCGTTTCTTGGAGTGCCAGTATTTCTGTTTTTTGATCATTTAGGGTTTGCTCTAGTTCGTACAACTTCCCTGCCCGCAAGAGAGAATTTATGTTCAGTGTTCCGAAAAATGTTTTGCTGTTTGGGCGAAGTTGGCCAGAGGTCTCCGACTCCCTCTGTTTGCGTGTCCAGCCAGACTCCCCAGAATCCGATAGTCTGGTTGTGCTGCTAATGTCAGCAGTGGATTGGTTACCATCTGGGGTACAAATTTGTTTTCTGCCACGCCTCATGGTACTTGATTATCCAAGTATTGGACCGTAGTCCAGTTTCATAGGACTGGAGTGGATAGTTCCAGAACATACATTTCCAGCCGCACCTCTGGTGAACAGACGCTGACCACTTTGCCGCTTGCTGCAAGTCAGACGCGAAGTGGATTTCAGTCAGTTCTTCCGCCCTCTCCGCCATCGGGATGAATCCTCTTATGCCGTCGAGGCCGTTGTCCATTATTATTATTATTATTATTATTATTATTATTATTATTATTATTATTATTATTATTATTATTATTATCATTGTTTACGGTCATTTAGAACCACGTTAAGCAACAATCACACATTATTGGAAGCCTTCTTTCCAGCCTAAAATGTTTGCGTTCTTTCTCTAGCAGCTTGTCTTCTTTCATTTATTCCATCCCCTATTTAGTTTCTGTTCGTCATGGAAGCCTATGAAGCTGTCGATCACTGATTAATGCTTTGTTCGGTTTAGGATGTCTTTCCGATTTAATCCAGACTGCCAAGGATCCTTTCTTACCTCCCTGAACCACTTGTCGGAAACTTTAAGTCTACTGACATATGACAAGTGCTTTAAAAATCTGTTTTGTCAGCATTTTGCATCCATTCTGAACAGACGTCCATAAAATTTGAGTCTTATTTTCCTCATTGATTCAATGAATCTTTCGCTTTCCTGGTATAATCTTCCTCTTCCTTGTAATCTATACTGGCCATCCACGATTTTTGGACCCATTATTATGCGAAGGATCTTTCTCTCAAAATACTCGGCTTCTCTCAGTCCTGATATTCCTGTCATTCGGCGGCATTCACTGGCATTCAGATATTATTATTATTATTATTATTATTATTATTATTATTATTATTATTATTATTATTATTAAAGCAAACAAATTGTCACTCTATAAGCACACAGGATATCAGACTGGCTTCACACACCTTAGGTACACAGGGCTAATAATCAACTGGAGTCCGCTAGCTAAACACAAGAATGTGCCACGTGATAAAATCAACTCCATTATAAATTATTGCTTGAAATTACCGTAAACTGCAGTTGTGAAACTCACTTCTACATGCTAATAGCCTGCCATCCCACTCAGAAATAAATTACAGCTTTACTTAGAGGGAGGAATATTACTTTACATTACTTCGTTTATTCAGATTTATCGATCAAGAATCAATTTCCAAGAGAAGAAAATGCCTAAAACGATTACTACCTACACAAAATGTAAAGGAGTGTAGTTAGGCTATTATTACCGCATTACATTATTGTGAAAAATTAACTTTGAACAAGTTTTGAGTAGAGGACATCCAGGAAGGATGCACATCCTTCCAACAGCTTCGTTTCACCAAAGAAGGTACCCAAGATCTAATCAACGTTTCGTAATGTACAGTAGAATATTTTTCAAACAGTACGAACAATTCTTTTAAACAGCAATCAGACCGCAACAAATTAATAGTAGAATAAGTCCTACTTCAAAGTAATTACGGGTGTTAGACAAAGCTGTAGTATTTCACAGTCACTGCTCATATTCTACATGGATCATTTACTGACGGGTGAATCAGCTCGGTGAAGATGTAGTAAGTAGCTTGGCCTATGCTGACAACTTGGCTTTGATGGCATGCGGTGATGAAAGCTTGAAAAGAGGTGCAGTGAGTAGGATATGGAAATTATTATTTCCAAGAGTAAAGTGAAGTCAGCTGGAAAGAAAATAATGTAAACGGATCGAATGTCATTTAGGGAATACTGAATGGTGGTGGTGATTATTGTTTCAAGAGGAAGTACAACTGGGTAACAATCCTCTATTATCGAACTCGATAACTGCAGTCGCTTAATTTGCGGCCAGTGTCCAATATTCGGGAGATAGTGGGTTCCAATCCCACTGTCGGCAGCCCTGAAGATGGTTTTCCGTGGTTTCCTCTTTTCACCAGGCAAATGCTGGGGCTGTACCTTGATTAAGGCCACGGCCGCTTCCTTCCCACTCCTAGGTCCTTCCTGTTCCATAGTCGCCATTAGACCTGCCTGTGTCGGTACGACGTAACGCAACTTGCAATCCTCTATTAACACTAATCAGAGGGTAAAAGGTGGAAGGGATCCGACACTTCAAAAAATGAAGAAAGACAAGGTGCACGAAGGGCGTGAAAATGAAAGACCACCTTGCTCTTGGAGACCTAACACCGTCGGGGTCGAAAAAGAGCAACAGTTGACCAAGAGAGGTCGGAGAGTATATATGAAAGTGAGGAGTCTGGCACAAGTAAGTGGAAGCAATAGCGGACTCAGCTAAGGGCGCCACCGTCGCCAATCCAAATTCCCTGTGGCCCCTTTTAGTAGCCTCTTACGACAGGCAGGGAATACCTTGGGTGTACTCTACCACCCTCGCCCACATGACGAGGGAATACTGAGCCGGAACAAGTGGATAATTTTGAGAACAGGTATTGCTCATTATACGCGATGTCCCTTTACGCGTTCTTGATATCATGCAACTTTGAAAATATAATTTTAAGACATCGCAACTGTTAGAGATTTGGCAATCACAGTATGAGTGGAAAAAATGTTGGCCCTATAGATTGAAGAGGAACATAACCATGTTATTCTGTCATCCACCTTGATTATCGAAGAAAAGTCGGGAAAAATCAGTATTTCTTTTAGAAACACTGTAATCAAATAATAATTCATTGTTGAGAAGGAAGCCATATTTTTCAGTGTCGACTCAGTTAAATGTAACTTAAAAGCTTTTCAGTCTGTGGAACACAAAGGTTCAATATAAATATTACACTGCTAGCAAGATGCCCGCGCTTCGCTACGGCTTTAAACTCAAAATAGAAAATTATTATTCAAGATTTTACTTTTTGGTGAGTCCACTGTCAGCTGATCCTGTAAAACGCTTTTGGGAGAATGCTTATTTATTTTCTGATCTAACACTCATTTGAACCCCATACGGAAGAATTCGAATGTTTAAAACTTTATCGTACTTAAAATCTGGGATGTAAAAGCGACCAACCTGTAAAATTTTAATTTTGTACGTCGAACAGTAATGGAGGATTGAATACCTTTTAAGGGGGTGAATGTTTTTAAATATTTTTTTAACATCTAGGGTATAGAAGACCAACCTTCATAAAAAAAAAAAGCTCAGTGCCTGACATGGTTCCGGAAGAATGAATATTATGTTTTTGAGGCTCAACGACCCCTTAGGGGAGAAAAATTTTGAAGTGTACGATATTTTACACCTAGGACATAAAAGAACACCCTTCTCGTAAAATTACAACTTTGTACGTCAAACAGTTTTGGTGGGATAAATAGTTTCGTTTACCGAGCTAACCTCATTTAACTCTTTTTGGTTGAATCGTTATAAAATATTTCCTATTTCACAGATAGTTTTGGAATTGGAATTTTGTCTTCGTTCGTTAAACCGTTCCGGAGGGAGGAATGAATATATTTATTTGCGGACCTTAACCCCTATTTAACTCTGTGATCGGTTAAATTTGTTTCAAACCGTCTGTTATTTAACACCAAGGCCATCATATGAAATTTTAACTTCATAATTCAAACGGTTCCAATAAATGCATATTTTTGTCATCATTCCTCAACCCCCAGTCAAAACCCCCTTGTGGCTGTATTGTTTTAAGTCCACTTCTTATTTGTATCCTCTTAAAAAAATTGAACTACTTTTACACCCCTTGAAGCAGAATTCCACCCCCCTCCCCCGCCACAATATACCTGTGTTTTCTTTTTAAAAGGAGATTCCAAATACCAATTTCCTCGTCCGTGACATCCTTCGTTTTCGAGATATAACTATTCTCAAACAAAGAAAACAACTCATTTTTAATTCACTTGCCCCCCCCCCCCACCTAATTGGATTTTCCGAAAACAAAAGAATACGTGTTTATTTATTTTTAAAGAAGATTTCAAATACCCATTTTCAAGACCTTCAGTTTTTGAGATATAAGTATCCTGACAAAAGGTATTCAACCCCATTTTCACCTTTTTCACACCCCTTAAGATGATTTTCCGAAAACAAAAATATACGTGTTTCCTTATTTTTGAACAAGATTCCAAATACCAATTTTCACGTCTATAAACTGTTAAGTTTTGAGATATAGATACGCTCATTTTAAAAATTCACCCCCGTGTTCACCCCTTAGTGAGCACCTACAATGTAAGATAAATGTATCCGCAAAATTGTATTTATTTATGTCCAGTAGTTTTGGCTCGGTGATGATGAATCAGTCAGTCAGGACATGTTATTTTGTATGTATACGTACAATACCTGCAAACATGCACACTATTAAACAAAGAATGAGATCTTTCGTTCTTAAAGGAACATCGTCAGATTCTATCAGTTACATTCAATCTACCGAGCTCGATAACTTCAGTTGCTTCAGTGCGGTCAATATTCAGTATTCAGGAGATAGTGGGTTCGAACCCCACTGTCGGCCACCCTGAAGATGGTTTTCCGTGGTTTCCCATTTTCACACCAGGCAAATGTACCTTAATTATGGCCACGGCCACTTCCTTTCCACTCCTATCCCTTTCCTATCCTATCGTCGCCGCAGGACATATCTATGTATTTGCGACGTAAAGCGACTTGTAAAAACAAAATCAATATTTGCAAATATTTATTTCTGTCCAGACATATATGAATCTATGATAAGTTCCAAATTTCAGATTCATGGATGTTTGGACAGAGATAAACATCAAAATTTCCAAATATTGCATGTGACTTCATAGAATCTGATGATGTTTTTTCAAGAACGAAATATGGCATTGTGTAATAGTGTGCATTTATTCCTTGTTTAATAATGTGTATTTATTCCTCGTTAATAATGTGTATTTATTCCTTGTTTAATAGTGTGTATTTATTCCTTGTTTAATAGTGTGTATTTATTCCTTGTTAATAATGTGTATTTATATCTTGTTTAATAGTGTGTATTTATTCCTTGTTTAATAATGTGTATTTATTCCTTGTTTAATAGTGTGCTTTTATTCCTTGTTTAATGTGCTTTTTTTTTTTTTTTTTTTTTTTACAGATATGTTAATATTTATATTGAAATTGTGTGTTCGGAAGACTGGAAGGCTTTTAAGTTTTTCATTTTATGATGTCATTTACGAAGAGTTGTCGTAACTCTTTACAGTTACAACTTAAAGATGCCAGAAAATGAATCAAAGGGAAGAGGTCTGTATTTTTGAAAACTTACACAACCATTCATTCATTAAAATTGTTGTTTTCATTTAAAATTTTAAATCATTTTCATTAATATTTACTTTGCTCATAGGTGAACTTATAAAAAATATATAAAATTCTTAAAGGAAATCGTATCTATATCGCAATAATACTAAATTCGACTCACTTTATTCGATTTCGTGTACGCGATTATTTCATAGAATCAATTAATCGCGGCTAGCGAGGGACACCTGTACGTAGGATGTATATTCTCCCAGGTTGGTAGTACAGCAAGTGAAGTTGAGTCAAGGTGTAGAAAAGCTACCCCGGGGAGTTCACGGTATTTTGTAATAAAGAAACAAGCTCTCGGATTAAATTATCTTCATATATCGCTTGTTTCTAGACCAACGTAGCCTACGGGAGTGAAAGCTGGGCAAGTTCAGAATATTTTATTCATAAACTGGAAGTAACAGACTACCGAGAATGGTATGGTACTAGCAGGTGAGAACAATGGCAGGAAAGCCGTAAAATGAGGAGATAAAGTTGACGATTGTTGACTCAGTTTTTAATGATGTAAGAGGTTCTGGAACGAAACGAGGCCACAGATCTGGTTGCAAATGTAGGGTTTTGTATGTGCTTAAGCAGAGAATTACAGGATTAACACTGAAAGTATTGAACGCACGGATCCACTGAATCGAATAGCAGAGGATTACAGGATTAACATTGAAAGTATTGAACGCACGGATCCACTGAATCGAATAGCAGAGGATTACAGGATTAACATTGAAAGTATTGAACGCACGGATCCACTGAATCGAATAGCAGAGGATTACAGGATTAACATTGAAAGTATTGAACGCACGGATCCACTGAATCGAAGTCCACTACGCTTCCCAAGAAACTGGAATGAACCATTCATAAATAACATATATAACTGACTGCTCTTCACTTCAGTCCTATGGAAAATATTGAGCTATTGTACCGTATTGAAAAAAAAAAGTAAACAAAGAAACTCTTGAGTTTACGATACGTGATTAACAAACATGTAAACGCTTCGTACAGAGAATGAAAACTAACATACACAGGCTACAGGCTTACTAACGTCACAAGTGGGAAGTTGAAAATATTTCGTTTCATATAGATTTTTTCTAATAATGTTTGGCAACAAAGTGAATCCACTTCAGCATAGTTTGAACCCCATCGTCAGCAGTGCTGAAGGTGGTTTTCCGTGATTTCTTATTTTCGCACCAGAGAAATACATCAATGTAGGCGACGATCATTACATTCCCAGATCTATCATATTCCTACCATTGAATCACTGAAAACCTGTGTTAGTGTGACTTTTAACTTCTCAGTACCCAACCACCTCTGCCCCAAGTAATTTAATTGGAACTCGTTTCGTATTCCTGTCTTAAACTAAATGAACCCCAGGCCAATTTACCTCTCCAGAAATGCAAGTGGAGCGTCTAAATCTCTCGATCCCATGAACTTTCAAGGCTAGAGCAGTGAGATCGCAGTTGCCATCTACGGCATTCTATAAGAAAAAAGTGACTACTCAGACGAAATTATACTTGCTTCGGTCTGTTTGGTGGTAATTATTATTTAAAGAGGAAGTAAAATTAGGCTACCATCCTCTCTTAACACTAATCAGAGGAAAACTGGAAGAGGTCCAATTCCTCTAAGAACGAAGGTATCGGCTAAAGAAAGAGAAGGGCAACGAAGGGTGAGAAATTGTAAGAATCCTTACGATTCCCAAACCTAATATATTTACCGTGGGCGTCCGAAGAGAACAAAAGTTTGCCAAAAGAAGTCAGATAGGAAATATGGAAGTGATGACCATAATATAAGTGGAAGCAACACTATGCTCAGCTAGGGGGATCATGGTCACCTACCCACGCTGCAAAATTCAGAACCTCACCGTCCCCCTTTTAGTCACGTCCTACGACAGGTAGGGGATACCGTGGATGTATTGTACGGTTCCCATCCACAGGATGGTATCGGTTTCCAGACTGGCTTTGTTGTTCGGGAGTGAAATCTGGGCAGACTCAGGATACCTTCTTCATAAGTTGGAAGTAACAGACACGAAAGAAGTGAGAATGATTACTGGTACAAATAGGTGGGAGTAATAGCATGAGGAAATATGTCTAAGTTAGAAATTAACTCTGCATCTATACCAGTTTTGATAGTGGGGTCATGTGAGACGGATGGGCGAGAATAGGTTGCCTAGGAGAATAATGGGACCGAGGGAGTTGGCAGTGCGGTTAAGGGCGCGCATTTGTGAGCTTGCATTCGGGAGACAGTGGGTTCGGACCACACTGTCGGCAGCACAGATTGTTTCTCGTGGTTTCCAATTTCACACCAAGAAAATGCTGGGGCTGTACCTTAAGTAAGACCGCTTCCTTCCCACTCCTATCCCTTTCCTGTCCCATCGTCGCCATAAGACCTATCTGTGTCGGTGCAACGTACAGTACCGGTCAAACGTTTAGGACCACATAACGAAATCAGGAAATGTAATCTAAAACCTAAAATTTTGCTACTAGACCTCTGTATTTTTCTTTCTGAGCTCTTACATGTAACAGGATATATGTCGCCCGATTTCATTGAGTCAGGCCAAGTATGGTAGAAGTTATGAATTTTTAACTGTTGGAAGGTCAAACTAAAATTTTTTTAAAAAGTGGTAATATAATGTACTATATTCTTGTTAATTGCAAGTATTACCACCAAGATGTTTTGTAGATTTAGCAATAGATAGGAGCAACTTTAGTATAAATATTTTTTTAAACAAAAAATATGCGGCACCTTTTCTTTTACCTGTTTATTTTTTTTCAAAGCAGCGCCAATATCGTCAATTTTTCCTTGTTCTTGTCATAGGTCTCAGGGCGAGCTATCTGGTTCAGACTTATCTGCCCTTACAGTTTCACTTTCACTCTATAGATAGCATCCAAAAGCACCTTTCTGACGCCGATAGCTTGTTCTGAGACCTATGAAAAGAACAAGGAAAAATCGACCATCTTAGCGCTGATTTGAAAAAAATAAGCACGCGAGAAAACGGTGTCGCATTTTTTCGGAATTTTTATGTTTATACCAAAATGATCCCCAACTATTGCTATGTCTAATACTGTAAATAATCTTGGTGGTAATATTTTCAATCAACTAGAGTACATTATATTTCCAAAATCAGGCGATATACAGTATATCATGTTAGACGTAAGATCTCAGAAAGAATATTTAAGTGGTCTAGTAGCAACATTTTAGTTCCTAGATGACATTTCCTGATTTCTTTATGTGGTCCTAAACTTTTGACCTGCACTGTAAGGCAAATTGTAAATAAATAAACTAAAAAGGGAATCATAGAATCGGGCGCACAAGGTAAGAGAAGTAGAGGGAGACTAAGACGTCAATGGCTAGACCACTTTCGTTGATGATTTTAGGATAAGAGGTGCAGAACTTAACGGCGCTACTTGCAAATAAAGGACTATGGAGAAAGGTTTAACAATCTATACCAGTAATGAAGGTAGTATTATTTGGTGTGAATCTATAAATAATGAGAAATGGAATCGGGTTTAAATGACATTATTTGCTCAAAATGTCTTCAGAAAATAGTTTCTTAAATGATGGTATCTTGTGAAGAACCACCCTGTACTTTTCACGAATTGGTCTCATTCCATACCGGTCCCTCGCGCAGTGACACAGTATCAAATTACGTTACTTCATTAGGTGTTTTTGTACCGAAATAAGACTGGATGGACCGAAACGGCGTGTCTAGCAGATGTTAGAATTCAGTCCACGAATCTTGTCATCTCTCATTCAAATAACTCACAGTCAGTTGCCGGGACACGTTTATAAACCTTGTAGCTTATTACCAAGCACCTAATCATTGTAATTCAGACAAATGTTAATAAATACATTGAATTATTCCCGTGTTAAATAAATGCTACGTAAATTAGGCAATACGTGGACTTAAATGGAAGATATCCTCCCAACAACTGCAGTTTAGGTTGCAGGGGAGGGACGGTTCAAAGAATGTAAATAAACATCTTAGTCTGGCCAGCATATTTAACAAAGCCCTGGAATTCTCCTCCAGGCTTCATACATCCGTCCATAAAACGAGAGCATGAGCACGAGTATAAAGTGGCTGATTGTCCAGCGGACGTCTTCATTCAAACAGACGTCAATAAATCCGCTAGAATATTCCCATGCTAAATAAATAGTAAGATAAAGCCTAGTAAAATGTCAGTCGAAAGCGGACGACAGTTTTATAGAATGTAAACAACATTGTTATGTGCCTCTTAACATGTTGACGAGACAACAATACAGGATCGAGAAACATCTTGTCAGGAAGACTCTAATTGGGACGCTGAGAAGAGGTCGTTCATTACTGTTCACACCAACTTTCACTTGCTCATCAAGTAATGAATTTTAAATTATTTCAACATTCGAATGAGTGACGTATCAATTAAGACAGACCGCCGCTATGCTTCAGGTTTAGCATATTTGATTCCCGTCCACTTGATAAGATTCGATTTCCAGTCCAGACCTTATATGAAGGTTGGAAGAGGTTTTCACACAGCCTCATTAGAAACTCAGTCCGGCTCCATGGCTAAATGGTTAGCGTACTGGCCTTTGGTCACAGGGGTCCCGGCTTCGATTCCCGGCAGGGTCGGGAATTTTAACCATCATTGGTTAATTTCGCTGGCACGGGGGCTGGGTGTATACGTCGTCTTCATCATCATTTCACCCTCATCACGACACGCAGGTCGCCTACAGGTATCAAATCAAAAGACCTGCACCTGGCGAGCCGAACATGTCCTCGGACACTCCCGGCACTAAAAGCCATACGCCATTTCATTTCATTAGAAACTTAAACGAGAAATGGGTTCGAATCTTCCATACTGCCTATTTTGTGGAAAATAGGCCGACCACTCACGTAAAGTAAAAGGAAGGCCGCAGGTAAAATCTATGGTAAATATTGGTTTGCAAATTGTGGAATTGATTTTGGGAATTCATAGCCTGCAGCAGTCTGAGAGCTATTTACCAAAAACATTGCACACTTCAAAAAAAGACTTCAGTGCACCGATAAACCTCATGTGACGTAATAAATACAGTGTTAAGCTAATAGCAAGTCATTGTACAGCTCAACCTAATCTCAAATGTAGTGTTACGATACCTTTTTTCCCCTGTTTACAAGTTGCTTTACGTCGCACCGACACAGATAGGTCTTACGGTGACGATGGGATAGGAGTGGTAAGAAAGCGACCATGGCCTTATTAAGGTACAGCCCCAGCATTTTTCTGTTAAGGTAATACAATTATTTAAAGTATGTGTGAGTTATTACATGACAGTGTTGCAGGCCTAATTTTGTGTCTCATTATTTGTAATGAAATATTTGTAATATATTCTGTAAATCGTGTGAGAATTCTCGTGTAAGCGCCTTGCAATTATTATATTACGCTAATTGCAAATGCAACATTTTAAGTTTTATTAAGTATATTTTGTCTGAATTCCTATGTGGCCGGGCGAGTTAGCCGTGCGGTTAGGGGCGCGCGCCTGTGAGCTTGCATTCGGGAGATAGTGGGTTCGAATCCCACTGTCGGCAGCCCTGAAGATGGTTTTCCGTGATTTCCCATTTTCACACGAGGCAAATGCTGAGGCTGTACCTTAAATAAGGCCATGGCCACTTCCTTCCAACTCCTAGACCTTTCCTATCCCATCGTCGCCATAAGACCTAGCTGTATCGGTGCGACGTAAAGCAAATTGAAAAAAAAAGTAATTTTAATTATGTTTATAGTCCTCTTCTTTCACTATCGTGTACCTTCTGGTTTTGATATAATTTCTTGTAATATTTCCAACCAAGCATTGATTGCCACGGTCATATTTCGCAACTGTACTGTATTTAATAATAATAATAATAATAATAATAATAATAATAATAATAATAATAATAATAATATGCAAGCAAGTAAGATGACTTATCGAGAGAAAAAAAAGAAATTTCCAGTTGATAGTGGAGTAGATAGCGGCTCAGAAACACCTGGCAATGGGTTGTGGTGAATGTATACCTACATACAACGGACGAAAATCTTACGCAATACTAAAATCCTTCAGCTAAAAGTTATGTTGTATGTTGAGTCCACAGCCCGAAGGCCGGTTGCATCATCAATAGTTCCACAATCAGCTGTCATAGATGGCCCAGGTGTTATTGTAGAGTCGAACCTGGGAAATGAGGAGTGAGGTAGCTTCTCATTGCTTTCATGATCGAGGCAGAAGTTGCTGTTATATAACAGCCTGCCAGATCACATACCAACCGATCGTATGAGCAACACTTTCACACCGTTCATTATAGAGAACGACTGCATAAAGAATGGCATCTCTAATTTCGCTCACACCTAAACCACGTCCATATTCTCCAAGCTAGGGAGGACAGATCAATGAAAGTAACAAATTTGCTCTATCCCATACCAGAAGACATAGTCCGCAGTAAAATACATCCATAACCCTAATATACCAATGTAAAATAGAATTCCAACTATTAGAATATTTAATTAATTAATTAATCTTCAACTCCATTGCTTGTACTTCGTGACCAAGTCCACTACATCTCTTATGAGACTGTTCTTCAGTTCACCTCATGAGACTGAGTGAACCCCTTTTTAGAGCTCAATCCAGAATTAAAATCCTTAAAGAACCCGGTAAACAAACAAAGGACCGACGGATAAGGGGCATACACATTTCTCTTAACCACGAAGCTGGCAATTAGACATAGTAGCTGATACAAAAAGCTTCAGGTTAAGGCGATTAGGACATGTGGAAGGAATTCCTGAAGAGAGAGAGCAGTTAAGGAAGTTTATAAAGGGAAGACAGGAGGACGAAGACCGTAGAAACGGACCAAGGGCAAGATAGCAGGATGATATTGGGGAGAAGCTCTGGATGATGGAGAGAAAAGCAAGGGTATCTCCGTACGAACCGTGAAGGCACTCAGAAGAACAAAAGGTAACGGCTACCACTACTCGCAACCTTGGCACTGCTTAGCTCTTACCAATTTTGCCTCCAGGAATTAACCTGGTAGAGAGAGAGAATCCACAAGGAATAGCTGCCCTGGAACAAGCGGTACCGTACGGTAATAGCATCACTATATAACTATATCACTATATAACTTACGATAAAATGAGCTTATATATTTTCGAAATTTGAAATTCCCCTGTTGTACAGCTATCCGCTATCAGGAAATCTTCATATTTATTTACATATGCCGTATAAATGATGATTTACCATTGACAATGAATCACCTCGGGGCCCTATGCTTCTCCAGAAGTGAACATTTCATTTCGAAATATTTCCATTTCCTGACGGAGAAATGAACTCACTTCCTTCAGGATGAACTTCGCACGCCTTTATCACCTCGGATAGGCAGCTAAGAAGATGGAGAAGCATGGCCAAATATAGAGAAGAGTGGGCTGGAATTGTACAAGAAAGAAAGCAAGCAAGTTTGTAGCTTTATGCGGCTGTTGAGACTGTGATGATAACCACGGTACCTTCAGTTTTACATGAAATCCTAATTACAGTGACAAGACTTTTCATTTCTTAAATTCCACGTGCATTGGCTAGTATTAGAACTGTAGAACGGAATGGAATATTATATGAGAATTGTACAAGGGACGTGGGCCGTAGCGCGAAAGAGTAAGTAAGAAATCGATTGGGGTTGTCAACTGTCTGATCAATGATGAATCCTCACACTGGGATGTAAAAATTTTTCCACCTAATCAGTGAAGAGTTTTAAGTCCCTACCCCGGATACACAAGTGACAATCTTCACAGTCCACAGGGATATCAAACAGCATGTTTGACACTAACTGTGCTGATGGACGAACAGACTAATTCTCTAAAACGTGTTCAACCATCTGAGTGCGATTTTAAGATGTTCTTATGGTTCTTTAGACGGACATTTTACAGCTTGCACATGTGGTCCTCGGGGGAAACATCGAAATCGCGGAAACATTCTTTAAATGAAAGGAGAAAAATGTAGTCAGTAGAGAAATTTCTATACCAACAGCTGCGTACCACATTGTAGAGTGTGAAATAACGTTTATTACATGCAATTAGGCCTAATTGGTGATCTTAAAGTTTAGTCGTTCTCATTCCGTCTTCGTAGTTGAGTCACCAACATTCAGGACCATATAAGGAAAGGTGCCTATAGTCACAAACGCCATAATGCTACAGCCCTAATTGGCCTTGGCCTACTAGGCGACCGCTGGTCAGCTCGAAGGCCTGCAAATTACGACGTGACGTGTGATCAATGCAACGAATCCTCTCGGTAGTTATTCGTATTTTTCCATCATCAGATAACTCCTCAATTGATTTTACGTAGGCTGAGTGGATCTCCATTCCAGCCCTCTGACCTGGCCGGGAATCGAACTCGATGCGAGGCAGGCTGGCTACACTTTGACCGCGGTGAGATACAGGTTTATGGGTAAAAATGTGCATGTTTTTCATTTATTATTTTTTATTTACAGAATAAATAAGCAGCAGTCAAATGAAAGCGGGTCACCGACCAACAAGTATGATAGTATATTTCGTATCTCAAAAGTAAACACTAGAATTGTTAAGAAATTTAATACACTGGGGGTGGCGTGCACCATCTTGGAGTAAATTACTACGGAAGTAGCGCTTACTAAAGAAGTCCATACTACAGAAGTAAATTACTACGGGAGTTATTTACTCCGGAAGTAACGTCGGAGAGTTGAAGTACAATTTACTCTTTTAGTTACTACTACAGAAGTAGCGTTCGTTTCTCGTGGAGTAGTGCTGTGTTCGTGCATCTTCTTTAAAGAAATCCAAATAGATAAGGTTATGTGCGATAGGAAACGGGGGAAAAACGTAAGCGAAAAAGATAAATGCTTGTTAATAGAGATAATGACGATCTATGCAAAGGATATAAGGTGTAAGAAACACGACATAAAGATGCTGGATAAGAAAGGAAATTCATGGAAAGTCGTGGCGAAAGAATTCAATGCTTCGAGTGACGGAAAACGCAGTGAAAAGCAAGTTAAGATTCTGTAGAAGGACTTAAAAGCAAAGCAGAAAGTCATGGACACGCTGGAAAAATTAAAACTGATGGCGGTTTCTTCATACAGATGGCCTACATCCACAGCGAAATTTTCCCATTTTCACACCAGGCAAATGCTGGGTCTGTAGGCCCTACCTTAAGGCCACGGTCGCTTCCCAATCCCTAGGCCTTTCCCGCCCTATCGTTGCCATAAGACCTATCTGTGCCAGTGCGACGTTAAGCAAATTTAAAAAAAACCTCTTCCGATTTCTGAAAAGTTCACCGTTGTCACCGAGAGGGCAATAAATGGGAATATGCGCGCAGTCACAGTCAATTGCACCCACGACGTGTGGAAACCTGCCAACGTGAAAAGTATCCTTTTATTTTCCGAACGATCATCATCATTTGCAGGCGTACCTCCCTCTTAGCCTCAACTAGTGCTTTAACCACGCGATGAAAGATACGGCTAGCAGTTGTGCGGTAAACGTTAATTAGATCACCGGCAACTGTACCGTACCGGTACTGAAATGTTCCGGTACGAAACACTCGTAGGGCACACAGCAACTGTAATTTTACAGATACAACAAAATTAAGACAAGAATTCAGCTGTAAGTGATCTCCAAGTAGATTTAGAAGGAAAGTAAAGGATTCCTTCCTAAGACCAAAAACGTTCCTGAAACTCGCCGTGTTCACATTACACGGCTCTCGCCTTTCACGCACTGTAGGCCTACGCACTATTACATTTCCCATCGTTTACTGCGTCAAGATCGTCAATATAATCTAAGTAATCCATAAACACGTTTGAAACGTCTTTCCTCTCATACACGGCACGATATTATCATTAGTCAACAAGTCTAAACTTAGCTTACTCCATGCACGACGTGAGAGTAAATTCTAACCTATATTCGTACGTTATTTACTTCTTTAGTAATATACTACAAGATGGTGCTCTTCAACATTTTACTCTTGTAGTAATTTACTCCAGGAGTATCTGAGAGGACTAAAATACTTCGGAAGTAATTTACTCTCGTATGGAAGTCGCCGAATGCTGACTTCAAGAGTACTTTACTACGGAAGTAGAACTTACTCTTGGTTGGTGCACGCCACCCTTGATGATGAGACGATCAGTCTCATTCTTGAAAAAGCTGGTGGTCTGGTGGGCTGTCGGTGGAACCACGTCTGTACCCATCACACATGTCGTCGTCCAATGTCCACGAATTTTTATTGATTGAAAACTTAGGTTTATTAAACAGTATTTACTCTTATAAATATAAACACAGCAGAATGTTGATCAACATACCACAAAACTGTTAATTACTACACTACGTACAGTCTCCACTCATACAGCGTGACCAGCTGAAGTATGTTGAGACTCTGTATGTAGCGCTGTCACCATCTATGTTCATGGTCCACGGATCGAATACGTAGCAGTCAGAATTTAACAGTATTTAAATGCGATTTACTGGATCTTTAGTGAACATTTCCCTAGGACAAGATTCTCAATATCACTGAACATACTTTAAAGGCTCAAATCACTCTTCAACTCTTAACTTTGACTATCAACCTTACTGGACAATTTAACACTCTGATTATCGAATGTACTGCTCATTACCTTACTCTGATTAATAAGCACCTGAAGTATGCTAGTAATAGAATCCCCCCACTGATATACTTCCTTAACAAACCCTACATGCTGAGTCTGAGTTCCAGTACTCGATTCTTCACCAGAAACCCCATTAATCGGTGCCGATAGATCTTGATCACAACTATCAATTTCGTTACTCTTACTTAAATTACATGGACTCGATGCGATGTAATTCCTTTTACATTTCTTCTCCTGATTCATAGTAACAGAAACTATTTCTTAATTTGTTATACGATTCACTAAACTATTTACTGTATTGATACTCTAAAATGCATAGCACATAAATATAACAAAACAGGCATAATCTTTCGAATTCCATTCAAATCAGACAAGTGAACCTACGCCTTGTAACCTGACAGATACACCAACCATTCATCCGCACATTGGAGAGACATTTGAAATATTAAGAAAATGCTTGTCACCGAGCGCTGTTAGGGGCGTGCAGTTGTGAGCTTGCATTTGGAAGATAGTGCGTTCGAGCCCCTGTGCAGCCCTGAAGATGACTTTCCGTGGTTTCCCCATTTTCACACTACGCAAATGCTGGGCCACGGAAGCTTCCTTCCAACTCCAAGCACTTTCCTATCCCATTGTTGCCATAAGACCTATATGTGTCGCTGCGACGTAAAGCCAATTATTAAATAATACTTGTCTCATAGTAGCGCGTCAATTGTAATATAATTAAAATACAAATAAAATAATTAACTGAAATACAAAGGCCAAAAGGCTCTGTCACAGAAAGACGTGATCACCTAGGTCCTGGGCTGCTTTTGCGACTTTAATAAATTGGTTTATCTCTTCATAAATTGGGGTTGTTACCGCAAGAAACTACTAATCGTCTTCGTTTTTTATAACAGTTGATGTCTCTGGAAAACAGAAAATGACATTTACTACGAATATAATTTTGAGAAAAAGGTAGCAGTTTCAGATATGATGACTTTGTAAGGTGAGAAGCAATAATAGACATCATCGTCACCACACTCAGATGTGCAGGTCGCCCATGGACGTCAACGAAAACGATCTGCACCAGGCCCCTCCGGAGGCTACACGACATCAATCAAACATTTAAAAATAATATAAACAAATAACAAGTTATTGCAGAAATAGCGCAAGTGAAACGATGACACCTCTATTTAAAATGACTTTTATTGTAGATGTCGCCATGTTTGTGTAAGCCTGGCAGACAGAGTCGGGAGTGGTACTGGATCGATGGTTGAGAGGGCGTCATGTCCCCATGAAGCGCGCGGTCTTACGTTATTCCATCCACTGCCTTCCTTATTAAATATCTCATCACGTGGGAATGAGGAGAAGCGACGAAAGTCAACAAGAGGCTGTGTCATCACAGTAAGCCGTTTATAGAGAAAACATACGCTCAGTGGTTAGCACGCCAAATATGATACTGCCCAAATCTTAGACGGGCTTGTTTTTACAAGAAACCACTTTCTAGCAGCGCAAAAAATTAGCTTTTAAAAAAATCCTGTGAAGAATATAAACGCAAAAGTGTTTATTTTTCATTTACGAACAAGTGAACGTAATGAGGTCTTAAGTAGAAAGAATTATTTAGCACTCAGGAAAGGAGATTCAAAAGCTTTCAGAGCACGTCTCCTAATTTTAATAACTAGAAAATGACGAGGTACAGTCAGGCTAAAGGAAATGATATTTATGAAGAAACCATCACACTGAATCACTTTACATACTCTTTCAAAATCATCAGTAAATGTAACTGAATTGATGAATTGTATAAGTTAAGAAAGCCCTCTAATTATACACATTTATGTACCTTCTACATACTCGTAGACTATAATAACATTATAGGAATGACATTTCAGATTAACGATAACCGCAATAAAAACGATTGAAGTGATTTTAATAATAATAATTTATTCGTTTTACGTTCCACTAAGTTCTTCGACGCCGAGATGTCGGAATTTTGACCCAAAGGAGTTCTTTGCGTGTAGGTAAATATATCGACAAAGCCGGAATCGAACCCGCCAACCTGAGCTCAATTAGCTATATTTTCTGAGCCACTCATCCCGGCAAGTAATTTTGAGATATCTTAACGAACCATATTGAAATAGTTCAATACCACGTCACTAGACATGTTGGGAAGCGCAGTAAGATATATGTTTCCCTTTCAGCATCAATTTATGAGATATTTGGCTGCAAATAGCATGTTATGCCCTGCCGGGGATACGAACGAAGCTGCGCGAGTTCGGAGGCAGGGGCCTTGATTACGCGTAAGGAGAGAGGGAAGTTCTGAGTGCAGCGTGACCTTGGTATTAGCCTCTCTATAGTGCAAGAGAGCTAGCGATATGACGCTAGGCTTAAAATGCTGCCTGTGTCAAAAGGCGTAGTTTATTTACTGGGTTTCACCTTAAGAACTGTATACTACCATCACTTCCCTGCTTATTTCCTGGATACCACACACAAAGAGTTCGCGGGTTTACATAATAATAGTAATGATAATTCGTCACAAGCCCAGGAAAATTACATAAGAGAGGTCAATGAACTCCGCATAATTTGCAGTACTATTTAATGATGTAAAAATATTATTTACTTCTCCGACGCGTTCTTAATGACGCCACTTAAGTCAGCATCGCAGTGACAAACACCAGATGGCCCGTGGGGGTTTTCTTAACGCAGAGCGAAGATCCCCATCACCCCGCACCCAGCGTGCCTAAAATCCAAAGGAAGCATTCGTAATTTTCATGAAGTCTGCGATCCGATTTCAATGCAAATAGTTCAGTAGATAGAGGATGTAAAGAGCTAAAAATTGAGCATCCATTGGACTAAGGAAGATTACTGTTAGCGGAGTGAATATGTCAAAGTGGGAGGGGCGTTCCTTCTCCACAAACTCCGCTAGTCAACTACATAAGGCGTGTCATGTCATGGTTTTTGTGGTTCATGTCACAGTGCAGACTAATTGTTTCTTTCTACAGTCATTGTGTGAAAGGTGTGTGTGTGATACCTACAAAAAGTACTGGTGATCAGTACTCCTCTTATGACAGAGTGAATACAAGATATTATTGTGATATTCTATACTGGCTGAATAAATGATTTTCATTTAGAAACCGGGTGACGCTACCTGTAATCGTGTGTAATGTGTTATAGTTAGCCCGTGTCTACTTATCAGAGGCTATAAACGCTGTGAAATAAGTGTAGTATTATTAGCCAGGAATGAGTAAGTGAAGACTGACGCTGTAATGAACGGAGCGCGAGTGGCGATCTTCAGGGACAGTAATTACTACTTGTGGTAATCCTTCTCGAGCCTATGTGTGGTCACTAACATTATCGCATTTACCTCGAAGTGAGATAAGCAGTACCTCAAATAACGTGACTTACATTTGTGTTCACTGTATGTGAGTGCCCCTTGAACAGCTATGAGATCGCGCCTATGTTCCAAGAGTATTAATGAGTGGAAGGACAGCGTGGGATTTCAACGGCTTGGAGGTAGCAGTTTCCAGTACACCATGGAGTCAACGCTGAGCCAGACGAACCCAGGATCTTCTAATAGCGAGACGGCGGTCATGGATAACTAAATCCATATGGGTATCGCCAGATGACAGCAGGTTACACACCAAAATGGTAAGTACTTTCCAATGATATCTTAGCATGACAATCCGTCAAAGGTCGCATTAATATGATAATTTAACTCTGTAGATACTTTCAGAAGCATGGATTTTGATTTCATGTATAGTGTGTAGATAGCGAGACATGCGAGTCTCAAAGGGGTATAGTTTTTTATTAGCTTTATTTTTCTTGCCTTTTGGGTGATAGTTGGTTAATCACGAGAGTCATCCCCAGAAATATGCATGAATTAATGTTTAATGCCCTATAAGTTTTATGTATGTTTAGTGAAGCACTCGTAGATACGGTGGATTTAAATAATTCGGCTCACGTCCATATATTTCCATTTTAAATCAGCTGGTAGTATCTTCTTAAGTTCAGATTATTAATTATCCAGGTGTTTCAAATATGAAATCTTGCATGGTTATAGACATCCTCCTTTAGTTTAAGGATGCTAATAAATGATGAACAGAAACAATGGCACGAGATGCGATCAAATGACCTAGAAATATACGCGAGTGTGTTAAGCGTTCTACTTTAATTCCCTATCGGTAAGGGTCATTTTAATATATTCTAGAAGGTATAGTTGTTCCATCAGAGTTCCCTCAATCACTACCAGCCGTGACCTGAAATCACACCCTTGACTTCGCATACCATGACGCCAGACATAACACCGCTGTGCCCCTCTAAAACATTGGAAGAATAGGACCTATCCCCCGGTCACCGCCATACTCGCAGATGATGGTCATACTGGGTAGTGCAAAACCTTGATTAATCGCTGAAAACAAGGTGACGTCATTCATCAGCAGTCTGTGCTACCCTGTTACAGCACCACTCCAAACGCAGCCGTTTGTTTTGTGATGTTAACGGCAGCAAACTCATGGGAAGACAATTCCTTAGTTCGGCTGTTGCTAGTCTCCAACCAATAGTACGGGATGACACAGGAGATTGCAGGGAGTCCATTACTTGTTCTCGGATGGCAGGTAGAGATGTGAAGGGGAGAGCTACGATGTGCTAGTTGCACAATACGGCAATCCTCTCTTGTGACGGTCAGACGAGGTCGACCGGAACCTTGACAACGAGTATGACTGCCCTCACGTTCACATGTAGTCTATTATCGGACCACTGTCATATCCGAATGCCCCACAAATCTTGATATTGCACGATTCGACCATCTGGCCAAATGGAAGCGCACAATGAGGTTCTTTCAAACTCTGCAGGTGCTGATTTTTATATAAATTGTAAAACTACTAAATTATAAGAGGACTTCACTGTCGTTTTCACCATATAACAATTTTATTGTTATCACACACTCGTCACAGAGTGTGTAACTATATACGAATACACAGAACACATAGATATCTCATAGTTGACGTAGCCAATGTCAATCCGCGACATCCTCCCCACCTCGGTCTACATACAAAGGGATGACCAGTTGCACTGGCTTAGTATTGAGCGTGTTGTCAGGTTGCCGCAGAAGGACCGCTCTGGTGCGTCCGTCTCTCCATGGGTGCATCTCTTCTATCCTCGCTTTTTTCCACGTGGGGCGGGGTCTGACGGCTTCTTGAAGGACGATGTCTCCGATCTTGGGCGAATGCATATTGGTCTTTTGATTTTTAACTTCACGGTGACTTTTCAGTTGAAGCAGATACTCCTTTTTCCAGCGTCGTGAAAAGTCTCCCAAGACCTTATGTTGAATTCTGTATTCCTTTACCAGATTTTTCCTCGTACTCCGTTCTGGTACTTCCGGAATAGAGGTTAGTTTTTCCCAACTAAAAATGGGATGTGTCAGGAGATCTCCCGTGTCTGTGGCTTGGATGATTGATCTGCTATTGAGTGTAGCTTCAATACTTGTCAATACTTAATTAGACCCTCTTAGTTCAGCTGGTAACTGCAGAGTACCTTTCTTAGGCATCTTTTTTTACAGAGCCAACCATTCTCTACCAAAAGGCTCCCCACCAAGCCGCGATAAACTTGCAACGGATACCATTGTGAGCACAATGGTGGTGCACCCTGGCGTTTGTCACAATCTTATTGAGTTCTATGAGCTCGTTATAAGCGGCGAGGAAAGTCTGAGCATTGTCAGAATTTCTGGTGTGCGGCACACCTCGTCTGCTGACAAATCTCTGCATGGCCGTCAAGAACCTATCTGTAGATAGCTTGAAGTGGACGGCACGGGTGGTAGCACAAGTAAAAAGAATGATGTACGATTTGTTAACATTGCTGGCCGCATTTGAGGTACAGGGGTCCAGTGAAGTCGATCCCAATCACAGAGAAGAGTTGTGTTAACTGTGTGCGGTCTGCTAGTAACGGTGCCTCAATCACCTGTGGTCTGCTGTTGTGCGCTAATTTGCACGGTAGACAATAGTACAGATTTTTCTTAGTTATTTGTCGAGCTCACAGAATCCAGAATTCTTCACGTAGTTCTGCCAGTACTATGCGTACTCCTAGATGGTGAAGTTTGATGTGGGACTTTTGAATGATTAACTCGGTAAACCGGTGACGGCCATCCAGAATTGGTGGGTATTTCTCAGTTTGAGACAAATTTGAGAATTTTAGTCTGCCACCAAGTCGGATGATACCCTCATGCAGAAATTCGTTGAATCTAGCAATCTGTGAAGTGATTGGCATAGTTCACCATTTCGCAATGCAGCTAGGTCAAAAGTGAACTGTTTCTCTTGAACCCTTTTGGTTCAGTACGTGCGTGACTCACGTAGCTCTTCAGCCTTAGTGCATTAGGGTATTTTTCCTTCTTGCTGAACATATCGACATGCAGCAATAGCCAGTTTGAGCTATGCCTCGAAATATTCAGTGGGGGTCCCGCTATAGTGCGTCTTCCTGGCTTCTGGCAGCTGCGTGGGGGCGGGTGTCTGGGTCACGTGGTCATGAGTTTCTGTCCTTGATGAGCCAGCGATGACCATGCCACCATGTTTCTAAAGAGGCTAGTCTATCTGCGTATACTCCTCGAGTGAGGTGATCTGCAGGGTTCTGATCTCCAGGACAGTGTCTCCATTGACTGGGGTTTAGGTAATTATGTATTTCTGTCACGCGGTTGCAGACAAAGGTCTTCCACTTATTCGGAACGTTGCGAATACACTCAACAGTAGAATCGCTCGAGCCTTCTTGATGGCCCAGCTAGTCTCTTGACAGAAGCAGCGAAGAAGACGTGTACCAGGAAGTGCGGCTAACAACTCTAGTCTTGTTAGAGTCACTCTTTTTACTTGCGCTAGTCTGCTTTTGCGGCAGGCGAGTTTTCTGACAGGAGTATCGTTAAGCGTTGACCTCATGTAGACGACGGCTCCGTATACACTATCCGAAGCATCACAGAAGACGTTCAGCTCTGATTTGTCTCCTGGTCCTCTAATGCCCACCCAGCTGGAAACAGATATGGCTGATAGATGCTGAAGTCTGAAAGTCCACAAATACAGTAACGTGCAAGATGTGGTGGAAGAAATTCCGCCCATCATGGGCCTTGGAGCCACGTGTCTTGGAATATCAATTTTGCTACGATCACCACACGTGCCAAAAGCCCGAGAGGTTCATAGAATCTGCCAGTGGCACGTGTAATATTTCTCTTCGTCCCTGGTTTGTCCACTAGGTCTCTTGATATTTCCATCTTGTCGGTCGAAGTGATGTCTTCAGAGGTATCCCAATCATACCCAGCACACTCGTTACGGATCTCATTTCCAGCCCCTCGTTGTGCCAAGCTTCCTTCAGGGTCAGTGAATTGGTAGCCCACTTGCGGAATGGGAGTTTGATCTCCATCAAGAAGTCGGTGAACGGTGAGTTCGTGATACAACCTCGTCGCAAGGATGTCGTCTGCAACACTTCTTGTAAAATCATCCATAAATGTTGATGTTTTTAGCAGTGCTGACGCAAATGGGTAATTATCCTGACGCAGTGTTGCCAGTTCCCTAAGGCTAGCGAACAGAAGAAATCGGCTCGAAGTAAGTCCAAATGGGAAACGTTTGAAACGGTAGGCTATGACCTTGTCAATGAACTTGTACGCATCTTCTCCTGTATTCTCGGTACTTGGTGACCATCACACGCGATAGCCTTCGGGTGGCTCCTGAAACACAGCAAGATTTCCAGTATTTCGGGGGCCAAGTTAGAACCTATTTCGAGATTGCCGTTCAGTGATGGCAAGTATTTTTATGTGACAACGCGTCAAAGACAATTCTGTATGTTGTGATGTCTCCCCCTTTTTTTCTTTACAATGTCGTGTGGCACGCAGTAAATATTATTAGGAGTTAGTCCTCGGGTGCAACTTCCACGTGCTCTTGTCTTATGTCGTCCCACATGTGGTTGTAATAGATGTGTTTCAAGTTCCCGTCTCTCTGCACTTTAGCCTCTAACAGGCAGAATCGTTTTTCGGCGGCGGTGTGATTGTCAGCTAAGGGAATGTTCCACTTTCCAGGTAATGATACAACTCTTCGTCCATGTTCGATGCGGTAGGAGTCTCGAAACACTTGCAAAATAGAGTCTTCTTTAATGAACAATTGTCGCTCCTGATTATCCACAATTCCAACAGTTTGCAAGTCCCAGAACCGTCGCACGCTTTCATCATTTCTCTAATCCGCTGTGAGTGAAACATGATGGACCATTATTTGGTTGACCGTAGTGCCAGATCCACTTCCGTTCAGTATGTATTCAAAGATAGTAGTAAGGAGAACCAGTGATAGTGACACTCTGATAGGTTCTTCCATTGTTACTATCTTCCAGTATGTAGCCGCGCCTACGAGTACCTCGATCGGAAGATCTTTATCAGAGCCGTTACTCGGATCAGCCAGCTCCATCTTCCTCAGCGATGCTAGCGCGGTTATGTCTTTGGGCGCAGTTGGTTGAGAAGAGTATAGGTAAGATCTGTGACTTTCAAAGGTGGTATCGAGACTTGACTTTGCTTGAGCAACCCATAATGTCGAACCAAACCGTCCGTCTAATATCATACATAGTGGAGATGGTTCAAACATGCTTATCTCAAGAGTCTTGCGATCATTAACATTAAGCTGCAGCGAATCAATCAGAGAATTGTGGATGAAGATGGACTGACTCCCTGCATCCAGGATACAACGAGTTAGCTTGCGTCACCCTGTCGGCCCCTTGAGCCACACACGGACCGTTTGCAGGTGTTTTAAATCGGACGTGATGACCCCTATCTTGCCCACGGAAGTGTGTTGACTGCCGCCCTCGGTACAATTCCCTTCTTAACAAACTGTATCCTGTTGTGGCATCGGCGTAGACAAAGAAAACAGCGGGCTCTCACCTGGGAATCCTTCATCTGCTGACAGTCCTGGCCCACAATGACCCCTGTTTTCGCAGTATACACAAAAAGGTTCTGGTCTCGGCGTATGCTTCCCCTTTTGTTTGTCTGGTTTTGTGTTTACGTGAAGAGTGGCTGCTGTGGGTAATGAAGAGGTCGTTAACGGGGCTCACCCCCTATCCTTTCAGCGTTAAGAGCTCCTTCCACTTCTTCGTTAAGGAACGCCATTAGTCGGGTTATGCCCCCTTCTTGGTTGAGAAGAGTATAGGTAGGATCTGTGACTTTCAAAGGTGGTATCGAGACTTGACTTTGTTTGAGCAACCCATAATGTCGAACCAAACCGTCCGTCTAATATCATACATAGTGGAGATGGTTCAACAAACTGTAGCGGCGACAGGCGTTCTCTGGAAAGGCTCTTAATAGTCTGGGTGCTAAAATTCGACCATATTCGTCGACGTTTTCACCTAGTGCTCTCAATGCTTGTATCCGGCGATGGCATTCAATGTCGGTCGTGTTTAATACCTCGAGGAACCTCCGAACCGAAACGTTGAGATTTTCCAAGTAATCGAGGTGAGACTGGATAATCATGTTCTTATCACTACAGTATATCGTGCTACAAGAATGTTTTCAGTTTGCTCGTATGTGTGTGACTTTAGAGATATCCCATCTAAGAGACAACTTGGTTCTCCCTCCAAGTACGCGTAGTGTTCGAACGTTGAGTCACTCGTCTACGTTGCAATTTCGTGAGCTGATTCTCTGTACTGCCTTCCATGGTGTGTCCTGCTAGTACATTAATTCTTCGTTACCCTGGAAACTATTACTCGTTTCACATAATTACTAGTATGAGGCATTTAGACATAAAATACACATGTGAAATGATTGCGCTGCTGACGTCATACACTATTGTGTCAATTATATGGTTGCCAGAGGGAATGTCGTGTCACAAGTTCATGACCATAGCTTAGCTACTCCCTTTGTTCAACAGACGGCGCTGGTGTTCTAGATGAGTGCTGCATGCTTAGATCTCTCTGGAATTGAAGCCATTACGGATATTTTGACGTAGAGACAAATACAGTAGAGATAATACGCGACACTTACGGATTTCGCCTTGCTAGAATGGGAGACAATTCGACGGTGGCGCTCCTAGTGACTTGATCTGAACAAATCGCGCTAAATTCAAATATCAATGGAAATGTATATACGGAAATGGATAAATAAATTACGTCTAGAAAGAAAGTGTTATTGAGATATTAACTTCGAAGTTGCTAAAGCAATTCTGGATAAATGAATGAAGAATTATTTAAAAGGTTATTATTCAAAGACTGAAATTAGACACATAAACAAGATATGAAATGGGCTGCTGTGAAATGGCTTGATCTTTCATTTATGCATTACTTTTTTAGCTTTAGCATTCCTGCCTGAACTTTTACGGTTGGATTTGTCTTTTTTTCTTATTTAAAAACATTTTATCATCACATTAAGACACTTGTCAATAAAAATATCAGCACATTCCTTACACACATGATGCAATGAATTAACAATTAAAATCTGGACAATTTTCCTCTTAATATGAAGCCTACTAACAGAAAGAAAATCTATAAAATCCCGGCTTTAATCTGAGAAGAGGGATAAAAGAAAGAAAAGTATGAAAATGTTGTCGATAGTGATGCTTTAAGAAATATTTACGTACAATTAGAGCAAAAATGTAACATACCCTTGGCTGTATTGTCGAGGATTTCTAAAGTCGCTGGCCTGGAAATGATCTGAACAGATCTTATAATTCTTATATAAGCGTAACGTCCCTTCTTTCCTTTACACCTTATCCAAATCGCTTCTGTGACATTTCAAAACCCACAGATCACACCTACAACAACACATCGGTATTGAAGGTTAACTGCTGCACTATACAATAAAATATGCGTATTACATTTTATGCCAGTTGAAATATGGGTCAAGCAGGTCAGAAGATTATGAAGTACTATGAAAATCTCTGTCACTGGAAGAATATACAGTATATGCAAACACAATATTACTTACATGTTCTTGTCACGAGGGAACCTGAAAAACGACCGCGCATTTTTCTCTACTTCGTAATTACTGCAGCCAAACACAGCACATACCTTACCCCTCATGTTGAGAGGAGATATCAAGGAATGGCACACGCTACTATTTAATTACGTCAACTCACTGAAAACGCATAAATAACACCAAAATCTTCACACAAAAATGCACGTGCTCTTATGAGAGAATCAGTACTGTTCAGGTCTATCCGCTAGAGTGAGCTCCAATAGCTGTCCCTCGATATCTCGCTCAGTGTAGCGTATTATCTCTACTGTATTTGGTAGAGATTATAATTTTTATTGAAGGTGAGGTTATATTTCCTGTTACGAGCAATATCGTAATTCCTTTGACCTTCTCATACATTAAACGTTCACAAAATGACCAATCTACGGTTAACACTACGTATACTGTAATTATGTTTCGTCTTATCTGTTGCGTTTGAATTTGTAGCTAGTTCTGCGTTGGTGATCGTTTCTTCTTTTCAGAGATGCGTAGATATGTAGAGATCGACGGCGCAGATTATCCGTGACAGTGGTGTGAAGATCCTTTTCTGCTCTCTCGTGTCATATTGAACTCGTATTATTCCCGAGATTTCGCCACCACTTTGTGTTATATAAATTGTAAAACTACTAAATTATGATAGGACTTCACTGTCGTGTTCACAATGTCACATTTTCTTATTATCACACACATTCGTCACAGAATAAATATAACTATATACAAATACAGAGAATACATAGATATCTCATAGTTGACGTAGCCGATGTCAATCCGCGACACTGATAACGCTGTCCCACACGATTACGTGGCATTTCCGTGACCACTCAACATCTATCGCTCTTATATACCCTACCAGGCCTGGTAATGGCACTAAACACGAACAACACTAATGCACTCTCGTAGCAATTCTACCTGTCACAGAGAATTGCAACTCTATGCATGCACGACGGTGTGTACGTATACGAAGAAACACTGACATCCGACCATTTCTTTTGGGTGCTTCGATCTTTTTATCAGGCACTGTATATTTGGTTGAAATACCTCCAGTACTTTTCCCAGTATAAGAGTACAAACAGGCAGACAAAATATTTAATCGTTTACGCTTTGGTCTTCAAATAGTCTGGCACGTTGAAAAATCGCCAAACGCAAAGTGGATTCCCAAAAACAGTAAAATTTTGAATAACATCTAAGTACGTACCATAAGTACGGTATGTAGTAATTTAGCTCTATTAAAAAGTAATTCATGTGATTAGATATTCAACGATATAAATTGGAATGACGTTTTACAAAGTCACTCACTTTTTTTAAGTAACACGAAGTGAAACAATTACTCCCTTCAAAGAAAAGACTTCAATATTTTACAACAGTTGCTAAATCATTTGGAAAGAGCTTACTTCCGTATTTCAGGAACTGGCACAGTAGCTTCTTACTCACTTGGTCCAGGTGTGATTCCTAGCATTTCTCTGGATTATTATTATTGTTATTATTATTATTATTATTATTATTATTATTATTATTATTATTATTATTATTATTATTATTATTATTATTATTATTATTATTATTATTATTGCTCTCAACAACTCGAGTTATTTTCTGAAACTGTCTTGATTTACGACTCTCTCAAGGAATTCTGTCAGGCCTCCACTCAAAATATGACGAACAATTTACCAGCAGTCTATTATTTAAGTGACCATAAACGAACCGTGGGGTGGTCGACCATATATCAATCATTTATGACGACGTTTCCGGTTGAAGCTGTTAAAGTGTTATTGGTTTCAGGGTCACCTGTTTCCAGGGGTGACTGCCACGACGCTTTTCGAATTTCAATTAAACGAACAAAGAAGTCTTTCTTTCAATAGACCACTCCTGGTGTCAGAGGAAGGCCTTGTTCCACTATTTTGAGATATGCAGTGATGTTTCACTACCGTTGCTATATTCCAGCCACCTACCTAAGTGGCGCAGACGGTTAGTCGTTGAGCTTTGAGGACTTCAACGTTTGAGTGTGTTTCAAAGTGTACCTCCGTGTCATTGGCTTTCAGCACGCTGAAGAACTCCGGCATGAAATTCCAACACCCACGCGCCTGCTAAGGCCGTGAGAAAATAGAGCGGACATTGAACAGTCTTTTGATTGATTGATTGATTGATTGATTGATTGATTGATTGATTGATTGATTGATTGATTGATTGATTGATTGATTGATTGATTGATTGATTGATTGATTGATTGATTGATTGATTGATTGATTGATTGATTGATTGATTGATTGATTGATTGATTGATTGATTGATTGATTGATTGATTGATTGATTGTGAAGTAGGGAAAACTCAAACAGGTAACTCATTGCAAGTATTTAAGATGTGTATTCTTCCAGGATGGTAGCCTAGTATTCGAAGTGAAACAATCGACGTGCAGCAAGACTAATGCAGTAAGCACGCAGATGCGATCGACAGTTGTCTGTAAGCAAGAAGCGAGTACTCGGACGTAATAATCTTTACATTGGTCTGTTTCCAGACCGACTTTACGGGAGTGAAAGCTGGATAGGTACTGGATATCTTATTCATAAGATAGAAGTAACATATAGGCCTATGAAAAGAATGCGAATGATTTGTGTACCACATATTCAGACACACACACACAGCTCAGTAACCTGGATGGCCTAAATTAACAGAAGCTTCGGAGAAATCGACTTTCAGCTCAAACTCCTGATGTGTAGACAACCTAACTGCCTTAGCTGGGCAGCGGGACGGTCTACTCTAACTAGCTATAGGTTCATAATGTTAGAAGCAAACGAGACTTTATATGACTCACTACATGGGGGTGGGTTATTTGTTGACGTAATGTCTTCGCTCAAGGTAGAGAATTACTTAAACGTTCCGTTTGCATGTTTATTGTTCTTTTTGTTTTATTACAATTGGCTTTACGTCGCACCGACACAGATAGGTCTTATGGCGATGATAATATAGGAAAGACATAGGAGTGAGAAGGAAGCGGCTGTGGCCTTAATGAAGGTACAGCCCCAGCATTTTCCTGATGTGAGAATAAGAAACCACGGAAAACCATCTGCAAGGCTGCTGACAGTGGGGTTACAACCCACTATCTCCCGGATGCAAGCTCACAGCTGCGCGCCCTTAACCGCAAGGTCAACTCCCCCGGTCGTTTGCATGTTGTTTGACATACAGGTGTCATTGTAACGACAAGTAGATATTATGTTGGTGTAGGAGAAAGTCGAAATAACCAGAGACATGTAGCTGTCTTACACAGCATAAACAACTGTAGCCTAACATGCCACAGCCCAACCACGGCCGAAGATCAGAGGCTACGTCAACATGTATCGACGCGCCCACTGCATGTCTCCTGACGATATTAATGCTGTTCAAGAGGCTGTAGCATTGGACACCCTCCCATCGCTAGAGTGGTGGCTAAAACCTTAAATTTGAATTCCTTAAAGGTGAACCGAATTCTTATATGGAATTTGTGTGGCATCCTTTTAAGAGACCAACGGCGTAGAAACTGCACCCTGGTCACTACAATCTTCGTGCAGCGTTCTATGAATGGTTTTTGGTGAGTTTCCACACCGTTATCACTAAAGCCCGGATTTTTATGCAGTAACAGGTTAGAATGCAAACTAACTTGGTTAGCAGGAAGTTTCGGCCACCCGCTCTTCCATAATGAAGCCAGAATAACATAAATTATAGGGGTTCTGATGGGCCGTACCCCTCATGTTGATGCAAACCCCATAGCATAATCGTTGTGAAGGTAGACTATACTTGCTACTCGCGCTTCAGTAAGTTTGCATTCTAACCTATTAACGCATAAAAATCCGGGCTCTAGTTATCACAATAACTATACCGTACCAGCACATCAGTTTTCATCATTTTATTATTTACCGTTACTTCGCTTATATTTTACGCTTATATCGGCAATCCAATTTTGTGGACAGACGAGTGCCTATTTGGGAGCATTAACAGTATCAATCACCGCAAGAACACGAACACGCAGATGTCAATCTCCACTGTGAAAGAAAAGGAGGTACATATTCAAAGCCATAGCATCGTCAATGTCACGGTGGGTATCAAAAACAATAAGATTAATAGGCCCTATTCCCGTGGGGGTTTCCTTTACCTGTTCCCCTATCGGGCGCGTCCCAGGTGATGGATAGGGGGGGGGGGGTCGCCAGACTTGTCTGGAGGGTCTGAGGTAAATAAAATACCTCTCGCGGACCAAAAACAGGTAGGCCCTATTGTTAGAAAACATCTTGAGGCATTATGATTGTTACTAGCCCAAGCCAAGGCTTGGAAGTGGAAGCCTTGCCCAAATATGCTAGAGAGTCATCCATGGTTCCTCCACATGTGTGACATGGTGGTTCAGGTGTAATGGTGCCGGTGAAAGGGGTCAAGGTTCATTTCAGGGAGCTGGAACCAATCTATCACTTTGCTCTACGTAGACTGGACGAGCCGCGGGTGGGGAACGGGGCGAACCAAACCCAGGGGGAAACTCATGGTTATGAACTCAGTCATGGGAATTCCAAGTGGAAACCACGTGAGTCGGCCCACTGAAGGGGGAACAAACCTTTCTAGGTTCGGGCCTGGGGCGGACTGCTGGATGGACGACTCAGGAGCGGGAGGGCTATGTCTGGGTGTGTGACTCATCACGGATGGTGAGAACGTCGCTCAGAACCCTAGAAGGGGCAACAACCATATGACTATTTGAAACATGGAAGCTCAGGGAGAACCATATTCAAAAACTGCTACATCAAGGGAAGACATGGAAGCTCCAGCAGAGCATATCCGGGAGCAAGCCCAAGATGAACAAATGGAGACATAAGACCCAGAAGAACAGGCTGTAGCCAACACAAAACAAGAGACGGAAACCGATGCTTCAGTAAAGCAGACTGCTATTACAAGCAAATCTGGAACGTCCGTAGAGATAGGAGTTTAAATTTCTGCATCAAAAATCAATGGATTGCATACTGACAGACCACCTCGTAATAGCGCCTACCATAAGGAAAGGAAGAGAGCAAGGTAGGAAGGCAAAAATCGGTTGGAACTAGGACGCAGAAGAAGCCAAGGGACAGGGATTGGCGAGAGGCTATCCCCTCGACAACGCCCAAAAGGCTAAGGTCGGTGGATAGTACGCCATCAAGTTCGGATACAAAACCACCCGCCAAGATACAGAAAGAAGAAATGTTTATGTCCTTTTCGGAAGGACTCACTTCAATTAAGGTAGCCATAGTACCCAAAAGAGCCACAGTACCCATAACATTTCCAGATGGGAAACTGAAGGAGGAAAACGTGATAGAGCTCTCATCTGTTCTTATAGCGCAGATAAAACCACTAACGGACGGGTGTCTCCCAGGCTTCCTCGAGTTTCCAAGGCTGGAAAGTGGAGCAATGGTACTGGTCTGTGCAAATCCAGGAACCAAAAGTTGTAACAGACACTATCCAACTGCAACCCTTAGAAAGAGGAGAATTGGGAGATGGCAATAGCTAAGAAGGTGCTGAACACAACGAAGGTCATCACCAAGTTTCACTTCCATTTGACAAGATGAAGGTAGAAGATGTTCTTGTCAGAATCCATCAGCATGACACCAAACTTCCGTCGAAAGGGTGGAGAGTGCTGAATGTAACAACGTCTGACAACACAGGAAGGACGATTGTTTTGGCCCTTATTGCAAGAGAATTTGAAGGGCTCAGGAAGACAGGCCTTAAGGCCTACCATTGGCAAGGATGGTGCTGAAAATTCTTCAAGCCAACCTTGAACATAAAAAGCAGCTGTCTCCAATTTCGTCAGGAATTTCAAGTCCGACTCTATCGACGTGGCCTTATACAAGAGCCATGGGTAGTTAAGGGCAGAGTAGCAGGACTGGCGATATCTGGAGGTAGGTTAATGTACGATATCACATCGGACATGCCCTGAACATGTTTACTTGTAAGCAAGAAATTAAGATGCCCTCTGTTACAAGTCAGGCAGCAGGGAAATATTTCTGGACAGTAATAAAGAATCTAAATAAGGGAGCGGAAAAAAAATGAACAGTGTTTTGAGTAATTAAGGTGAACTCATAATAGATTCCAGGGAATCACTGGACAGATGGAGGGAATATTTTGAACATCTTCCCAACGTAAAAGGAAATCATTCTGGTGGTGCTGCGAACAACCAAGCTCATGGGGAGGAATAAAATGAAGTTGTGAAATTACGCTTGAGGAATTGGAAATGATGGTAAATAAACTCCATTTTCATAAAGCAGCAGGAATAGAAGAAATTAGACCTGAAATGGTGAAGTATAGTGGGATGGTAGGGATGAAATGGCTTCATAGAGTAGTAAGATTAGCATGAAGTGTTGGTAAGGTACCTTCAGATTGGACAAAAGCAGTAATTGCACCTATTTATAAGCAACAGGAAGGATTGCAACAACTATCGAGGTATCTCATTGATTAGTATACCAGGCAAATTATTCACTGGCATCTTGGAAGGGAGGGTATGATCATTGGTTGAGAGGAAGTTGGATGAAAACCAGTGTGGTTTCAGACCACAGAGGTGCTGTCACGATCAAATTTTCAGTATGCGCCTGGTAATTGAAGAATGTTACGAGAGGAATAGACTTTTGTGTTTTTGTTTCGTAGATCTAGTGAAAGCATACGACTGGGTACCGAGGGAAAAGATGTTCGCCATACTGGGGGACCTTGGGACTAAGGGTAGATTACAACATCATCAAAGGCATTTATATTGACAATTGGGCTGCAGTGAGAATTGGTGGTAGAATGAGTTCTTGCTTCAGGTTACTTAAAGCGGTTGGACAAGGCTGTAATCTTTCACCTTTGCTGTTCGTATTTTACATGGATCATCTGCTGAAAGGTATAAAGTGGCAGGGAGGGATTCAGTTAGGTGGAATTGTAGTAAGCACTCTGGCCTATGCTGACGACTTAATGGCAGATTGTGCCGAAAACCTGCAGTCTAATATCTTAAAAAGCAAAGTCACCTCCGCACAGGCCATGAAGGCCTTTAGAGGAGTGGAAGGTAAAGGCTTCCACCATTGTTAACCTTGGCACGTGATGGGGTAGAGTGGTTTGCCCAGCCGCCTTTGCCCCCAGGAATTAACCTGTTTGGTGTAGGATGAGTGAACCTCAGGGCCATATGCACTTCCGGAAGTGGAAATCTCGTTTCTTAAATTTGACGACTTTCTGAAGTGGATCCGAACCCACGTCCTTCCGGGCGAACCGAGCACGCCTTTACCTCCTCGGCCAGGCAGCCCCTAGTTTAATATCTTGGAACTTGAAAATATGTGCAATGAGTGCAAGTTAATTAGCCTCTCGAAGACTAAATTGATGTCAGTAGGCAAGAAATTCAACAGAATTGAATGTCAGATTGGTGATACAAAGCTGGGAAAGGTAGATTAGGCTGTGTGTTTTCCCAGGATGGTAATATAGTAAGTGAGATTGAATCAATATGTAGTAAAGCTAATGCAGTGAGCTCGCAGTTGTGATCAAAAGTGTTCTGTAAGAAGTGAGTCAGCTCTCAGACGAAACTATCTTTACATAGGTCTGTTTTCAGACCAACTTTGCTTTACGGGAGCGAAAGCTGGGTGGACTCAGGATATATTGTTCTTAAGTTAGAAGTAACAGACATGAAAGCAGCGAGAATGATTGCTGGTACAAACAGGTGGAAACAATGGCTGGAGGGTATTCGAAATGAGTAGATATAGGCTAAGTTAAGAATTAACTCAATGGATGTAGCTGTTCGCAGAAACCGGCTTCGGTGGTGGGGTTATGTGAGGCGAATGGAGGAGGATAGGTTACTAGGAGAATAATGGACTATGTTATGGAGGGTAAGAGGAGTAGAGGGAGACCAAGACGACGATCGTTAGACTCAGTTTCTGACGATTTAAGGATAGGAGGATTGAAACAAATGAGGCCACAGCACTAGTTGCAAACAGAGGATTGTGACGACGTTTAATAAATTCACAGTGGCTTGCAGACTGAACGCTGAAAGGCATAAAGGTCTATAATGATAATGCATGTATGTGGATTAGTCTGTCGCTGTCCATTCTATACATGTGGCTATAGAATTTCAAGCGTCTCTTGCGTACGGTATCAGTGAAACTGTGAGTAAATGAGTAGAGGACTGCTGTTCCCTTAATTCACATTCCATTTCCCTCGTGGGAGCGTACATTTTCCGGAGAATTTTCACTTCTTGCTTTCAATTTCTATAACTTTAGAGTGACCTACAAGGGATATGGTTTCTGAGGCGTATTAAGGTTTCGGAAAAACAACTGTCCTGTAGTTTTTTTATGTAATGACTCTTTTGTTGTAGTAATTCCACATTAGTCTGTACGTGTTATGGAGTTTGATGGCTCTTTCTATGTAGATCCTATTGTCTGATCCCGTTGATAGTGTGATTTCTCCAAGGTATTTGAAGACGGACACCTGTGAAATTGTGCCGTTTTCCATCTCGAGTGGAGTTTTGTTTTATTTGCTATGTTGATGTAGATTTTCCATGTATTGGATTTTTTGTACGATATCTGGAGGTCTGCCTTTGATGCTATATTGTATAATCTCTGTGCGGCGCATCTGGTTTCATCTTAGTTAACTTAATGATTGCTAGATCATCAGCAATAGCTGAACATTTCACCTTGACTTTGCTTCCCAGATTTCCGATGCTCACACCTTTGACGTCCCTTGCCAATTCTCTAATAACTTTGTCTATTTTTCTTATTATTATTATTATTATTCTTCCTGCCCGTTTCACCCTCTTTGGGGTACGATAGATCTATCAATGGTTAGTGAGTCGTGTTTTCCTGTCCTCCCAGTACTTGTTCATCCTTCCCGATCTTGCCTTCATCTCTTCTTCAGAAATTCTGTATAGTCATTTGAGCTTCACCCTGTCCTGAAACTTCTTTATTTTATCTTTAGATATCTTCTTTGAAGATCCATCTACAAGCATCTCTTCTGTAATTATTACTATTATTATCCTTTCTTTCTTTCTTTCTTTCTTAATCGGTTTACCCTCCAGAGTTGGTTTTACCCTCGGACTCAGCGAAGGTTCCCACCTCTACCGCCTCAAGGGTAGTGTCCTGGAGCGTGAGACTTTGGGTAGGTGATCCAACTGGGGAGGAAGATCAGTACCTCGCGCAGGTGGCTTCACCTGCTATGGAGCCTTGCGGGGGGATGGAAAGATTGCAAGGGATAGACAAGGGAAAGGGATGGAAGCGTCTGTGACCTTAAGTTAGGTACCATCCCGGAATTTGCCTGGAGGAGAAGTGGGAAACCACGGAAAATCAGTCCTAGGTTGGCTGAGGTGGGAATCGAACCTACTTCTATTCAGTTGACCTCCCGAGACTGAGTGGACTCGGTCCCAGCCCTCGTACCACTTTTCAAATTTCATGGCAGAGCCGGGAATCGAACCCGCCCCTCTGGGAGTGGCAGCTAATCACGCTAACTACTACACCACAGAGGCGAACAATTATTATTATTATTATTATTATTACTATTATTATTCCTGTCGTATTCTTCTTCTTCTTCTTCTTCTTCTTCTTCTTCTTCTTCTTCTTCTTCATCTGCTTACCCTCCAGGGTTGGTTTTCCCCTCGGATTCAGCAAGGGATCCCACCTCTACCGCCTCAAGGGCAGTGTCCTGGATCTTCGGACTCTGAGTCGGGGGATACAACTGGGGAGGATGACTAGTACCACGCCCAGGCGGCCTCACCTGCTATGCTGAATAGGGGCCTTGGTGGGGGAGGGGAAGTTTGGAAGGGATAGACAAGGAATAGGGAAGGAAGCGGCCATGGCCTTAAGTTAGGTACAATCCCGGCATTTGCCTGGAGGAGAAGTGGGAAACCACGGAAAACGACTTCCAGGATGGCTGAGGTGGGAATCGAACGCGCCTCTACTCAGTTGACATCCCGAGGCTGAGTGGACCCCGTTCCAGCCCTCGTACTAGTTTTCAAATTTCGTGGCAGAGCCGGGAATCCAACCCGGGCCTCCAGGGGTGGCAGCTGAACGCACTAACCACTACACCACAGAGGCGGAACTGTTGTATTCTTACATGATGTATGATTGAATAAGTGTGTTGGTTTATATAGCAAGTACATTACCTTACTTGAAGTATGATTGAATATGTGTGTTGGTTTATATAGCAAGTTCATTACCATCGAAATACTGTCAAATGCTTAAAACGCAGACTTTTACGACCTATAAATAACATAAGTGAATGTCGGGGATATGAGGTCGTATTATAATTATAAGCTAATGCGTTTCGACTTTGCAGACAAAGCCGTCTTCAGAACAATAACAATGAAATGGCAGTTGTCACTTCATAACCAGACTCAAGATAAAAGTACTCCGTCAGAACTACAGAGCTACAGTTCATTATAGAGCCTCCAAAATCAAGGCGAAAATCTTCGAAGAATTAACTATGGAGGGCAGTCAAGATTTAACTCAGTATATAGCCGTCCTTCTGTTGAAATGATTTGTTATTTTTTTAAATAATTTTAACACAGTTAATGGCTATATACGCAGTATAGCTTGGCTACCCTCCATCGTTAATTCTTCACCGTACTTGTCTTTGACTTCGGAGCCCCTGAAAAAAAAAATGGAAATTGCGCATGGCTTTTAGTGCCGGGAGTGTCCGAGGATATGTTCGGCTCGCCAGGTGCAGGTCTTTTGAATTGACTCCCATAGTCGACCTGCGCGTCGTGATGAGGATGAAATGATGATGAAGACAACACAACACATACACCCAGCCCCTATGCCTGCGAAATTAACCAATGATGGTTAAAATTCCCGACCCTGCCGGGAATCGAACCCGGGACCCCTGTGGCCAAAGGCCAGGACGCTAACCATTCAGCCATGGAGCCGGACGGAGCCCCTGGAATGAACTACACTTCTGACAGGATCTTTCGGTCTTGAGTATAGTTACTATGGAGTGAAAATATTGGCACTTCATCGTTATTTCTCCGAAGACGAACCTAGTAGCAATGTCGAAACGCGTCAGCTTATAATAATAATACCATCTGATATCCCCCACGTACAATTATGTTGATGTCAAATGCATTCGAAGTCATGAAAGTAGGCCTACTTATTCTTTAAATTTATATTGAATTTTATATCGTGAATTTCTCACTTGACTGCTAACCATTAGCGCCAGGATTCGAAACTAGAACATTGAGCACACAGTGACACACACCCAGTTGGTTCAAATGGCAGCACGCAAAACGAGCAACGATGTGTTTAGCATGACCAATTCAGTGAGGATGTACCTGATATGCCTGTTGTAGGATTACAGCACAGTCCTTTTTAAAGTGGAACTGTGTGTCCACCCGGGGCGCGTTATAAAGCGGCCAGTACAGCCCAGTGGGCTTGCTAATAAACACAGCCTAGTCTCCACTGAGCCATCTCCATAACGACCCCCATTAGTTTTGTAATTGTTCAAATGCTCACTTTTATTGTTATATGAGGATATTCATATGTAGGGTGGGTCACATGTGAGCTGCAAACTCATAAAGTCATTAGCCAGGCCGAGTGGGTGGTAATGGCAGCAGGCACTTCCTGTGTCCCTTGTTCGCATCCTGGCGAAGCCCCTAGGGAGGCCTCTCCAGTGGTTCTACTTCCACCATATAATTATTTATTGTCTTGGAGCTGGAGTTTCTGTGTGTTCTGCTGAACGCCTCTAAATGAGAGAGCAAGAGGTAATACAAACTTGCCAGTACTCAGGTGGTATCCGGCGCCATAGCTAAATGGTTATCGTGCTGGCCTTTGGCCCAAGGTGCCCCGATTGCGATTCCCAGCCAGGTCAGAGCTTTGAATCTTCATTGATTAATTCCGATGGTTCGGTGGCTGGATGTGTGTACCGTTTTCAGCATAGTTCATCATAGGTAGGACCCAAATATCACGGACACTCAGGTCGCCTATGAGGTGTCAACTCTAAAGACCTGACACTGGCCACTCAGGAGCCCGCGTGCTATAAAATAGAGTGCTTAGTTTGTGACTGAGGTAACAAGACTCTTAACGTAGGTATGCCCGAAGGCAGGTCCGAACCCCCGGAGAGATGCGCCTGAGTCGGAGTTTACGTACGTTAGGATGGTCACTTCCTTTCCGCTCATCCATTCCCTTACCCCCTCCAACCCCCCCCCCCCCCACACCAACAGCTCGTCGCAACCCATCCAAATCTTGACCACGCCTAATATTGCTTAACTTCGGAAATCTCACGGGATCCGGTGTTTCAACTCGGCTATGGCCGTTAGAGGTATGTATTGTAAGGTCCGATATTTTGTATGTCATTGACAAAGAAACCTTTCATTTTGCTGTGATTTAAGTCCGACAAAAAGGCTGCCATTTAGATATAGTAAATGTGAGATAACGATTTATTATTCTATGATGACATAAATTGTATGGTTGTAGTAACACATTAACTTGAACAGAAATGAAGGTACCGGGCGAGTTGGCCGTGCGGTTAGAGGCACGCGGCTGTGAGCTTGCATCCGGAAGACAGTGGGTTCGAATCCCACTGTCGGCAGCCCTGAAGATGGTTTTCCGTGGTTTCCCATTTTCACACCAGGCAAATGCTGGGGCTATACCTTAATTAAGGCCACGGCCGCTTCCTTCCAACTGCTAGGCCTTTCCTATCCCATCGTCGCCATAAGACCTATCTGTGTCGGTGCGACGTAAAACCACAAGCAAAAAAAATAAAAGAAATGAAGGTACAACTGTCAATGTGTATTCGCTCGTTCTGGTTATTGAAAAAACCAGTAATCATTATTAAAAAAGGATTGAATATACGCAGATGAAAGGGGTTGGTGACAAGGATAGATGTCATTAACTCAAGAAAACAAGCATATAAGAAATAACATTGATCTAGAGGAAAGTAGCCTAATGTGAGGTACCTTTCCTGTTTATTGAATACTTTCAAGATTATCATAGACCCATGCCTATGAATAGCATAGATTGGTTCTGCAATTATTTCTCTACAGCGTAAAGTACAATTCATATTCATAAAATAGACAATTCTAATTATATCTCGACCTTTGTAAAATAATTAAATTGCATCCCTAATATGGTGCGGTGCTTAATATGGGGTGATAGAGCTTCCTAATATGGAATTGTGTCTCTAAAGTAAATACATATGTACAACTGAAGATAATTACACAGAATCTGCATTTATTCAACAGGATCGATATGTTCACAGACTCAACGATCTGGTTTCAAAACTTGACAGGGTTACTGTTAGTGTTTGAGCATTCTTACTTTGTTTCCACCATTTCTTTCTTTCCCCACACACATTTTGCAGAGGAATCTGGCCAAGTATCACTTGCAAAAGCAGTGTGTGCCCACTTCAAACATTACCTATACCTTACCCCGGTTTCTCAGTCACTAAGTTTTTTTTTTTTTTTAGTCACTACTGATCTCTATTTAGGGCAGCCGCCCATGTGGCAGATTCCCTGTCTGTTGTTTACCTATCCTTTTCTTAAATGATCGCAAAGAAATTGGAAAATTATTGAACATTCCTATAAACGAATGTTTGCCCCAATTTGTCCTCTTGAATTCCAACTTTATCTTCATATTGTGATCTTTCCTACTTTCTCCTTGTCGGGCGTCCGAGAAAATGCCTGCAAATTAGACACACTCCGCATTTTCGTCATCCAAACTTTCGTTTCCCCACTCGTCTTCCGACTTCAGAGACATGATGTCGAGGTCTTCTTTGGATGATAAAGATTCAACCCCAAGCTTTTTCGTCCTTTTCTTTGTAGTTGTTGTGGTTGAATGTCGTGTCTGCGAAGTCATTTTTAAAGCTCGTTTGGCTTTCAGCAGGGCGGTGGTGGCATTCTTCGATTTCTGCAGCATGGGCTGAGCTTTCTACGTTGAACTTATAATATCGCAAGATGTTCCAGCTCTGGATGGACTTTTGTCTCCCATTGTGCTCGTCTGCTCATTCATCGCTGCTATTTAAGTATGAATAAATAAATAAATAAATAAATAAATAAATAAATTAATTAATTAAAATTAAAAATAAATAATATTGATATATTATTATTATTATTATTATTATTATTATTATTATTATTATTATTATTATTATTATTATTATTATTATTATTATTATTATACAAGGGGAACAACTTCCCAAGATATTTAAGTTGTGCGCCTTCTCCACTATGATCATCCCTGACAGTGATTAAGAACTCTTAAGACTTTGCAAAACTTGTTTCTTCGATGGTTAGATGGCTCTGGCATCTACACTTGCAAAAAAAGTATCCAAACGCCAAGAAAGGGTTGTGCTAGATTAACGAACGTTGGTAGGTGTGTTTACAAATCTGAAAGATGACCTTGGTTCAAATTTCCCGCAGATCGCATTACCGTGGCCCTAATAGCGGCCCCATGACGTTCCACATCAGGTTTGCTTTAAATAAGGGCTGTACTGTGCGAGAACATGACATTGGACGGAGTGACTGTGAGTGGGTCAAGAATGCCCTTACGACGACGAAGAGGCCAGGATGAACAGCTCACTGAGGTTGAACGACGCCGTATAATAGGGCTACGTGAAGGTGGATTTTCCTTCCGCGCTATTACAGAATGACTTGGCAGAAATGTCTCCACTGTGCACGCGTGCTGGCAGCAGCGGTCACGAGAAGGTACGCTCGCAAGAAGGCCGGGCTCCGAACGTCCCCGTGGCACCACCGAGAGGGAGGACCGCCGTATTCTGCTTATGGCTGTGGCGATGTGGACTGCGCCTGCAGCAGCAATTCGAGCGGCAGTTGGCACCACAGTGACGCAACGAACTGTTCGAAATCAGTTACTTGAAGGACAGTTCCGAGCCAGACGCCCTGCGGTGTGCACTCCACTTACCCCAAATCACCGCCGTCTGCGACTTCAGTGGTGTCAAGCGAGAGCTCATTGGAGGATGGAGTGGAGGTCCGTTGTGTTTTTCGATGAAAGCCGGTTCTGTCTTGGTGCCAGTGATGGCCGTGTGTTGGTTAGAAGGAGGCCAGGTAAGCGAATGCAATCCACCTGTCTGCGGCGTCGACAAACTGGACGTACACGGGGAGTTCTGGTCTGGGGAGCAATTTCCTATGACAGCAGGAGCACTCTCGTGGTTATCCCACGCACCCTGACTGCAGATGTGTACGTCCGTCTGATAATAATAATAATTTCGTGTGGCTATATCTAGCCGAGTGCAGCCCTTGTAAGGCAGCCCCTCCGATGAGGGTGGGCAGCATCTGCCATGTGTAGGTAACTGCGTGCTATTGTGGTGGAGGATAGTGTTATGTATGGTGTGTGAATTGCAGGGATGATGGGGACAGCACAGACACCCAGCCCCCGAGTCATTGGAATTAACCAATGAAGGTTAAAATCCCCGACCCGGCCGGGAATCGAACCCGGGACCCTCTAAACCGAAGGCCAGTACGCTGACCATTCAGCCAACGAGTCGGACGTCCGTCTGATGATTCGACCTGTTGTGCTTGCCATTCATGAACAGCATTCCCGGGGATGTTTTCCAACATGATAATGCCCGCCCCCATGCCACTGTTGTAACCCAACGTGCTCTACAGAGTGTCGATATGTTGCTTTGGCCTGCTCAATCTCCTGATCTATCCCCAATCGAGCACTTATGGGACATCATTGGACGACAACTTCAGCGTCATCCACAACCGGCATTAACCGTCCCTGTATTGACCGAACAAGTACAACAGACAAGGAACTCCATCCCACAAGCTGACATCCGGCACCTGTACGACACAATGCATGCACGTTTGCATGCCTGCATTCAACAGTCAGGCGATTACATCGGTTATTAATGGACCAGCATGGCGCATTTGCGATGGATTTTCTCGTGCGGTTATTAACCTTTAATCAATTAAATATGTTACCTCGATATATTGCCGAAATTTCTATATTCTACGTTCCTTATTTCATGGCGTTGGGATCATTTTCCGCCAGTGTATTTTCTAGCGATTCCTGGAGTGCTAAGCCTCGGTTCATCCACGGAGACATTTAATTTTTAGTTGGTAGACCTATTTACTTGTTATTGTTTTCCTTAATACGCCGAAGTTGTCAACTTGATCCCGGATTCCTCCTCGAATGCTGACTGCCTATCACATGCCAGTTAGGAAATTTTCTAACCAATCAAGACTCCGATTATTGAATGGAATTTTAACCTACCAGCGCTCTGGATTCTAAAATAATCTAGAACTTTCCCCTGGGGATCTATTTAAGCCGAGCGCATTCGGGCCGTCTTGTCTGGTATTGTTCTGTTTAATGTGTGCGCGACTTGACAGAGATTAGAGAGGACAGGAGGCAGGGGCGGCAGGCTTGAAGAAGATCCATAACTAAAAGATATGGTAGAATAAACCTAAATATACGAATGTTGCGGACGTGTGAAGTGCGGGGATGACGTCAGCCGTTTCCCTTAGAATATAACAGGTAGGCTTTCCATTTTCGCTGTAATGTAGTACCTTCTGCGCGGTCTTCGGACTCCAATTTATATTCCCCACTAGGAAATTAATTCAACGTAAGGGAGCGCGAGTGGTTACCCTCGGAATCCTGTCCTACTAATTGAATTGGGTGACTAATTTTTTTTTAAATCTAAATTTTGAAACTCGATCTCGGCATTTAATGTGTTCCCTTTTAGTGACCCTTTCATCGTGACTTAGGCCCGCTTAGGTTCTACATTTCTCTGTAACATTCTTTTCAGGAGTGCTGGTGTTTCGTCTCCTTGCCTTTTGATTAACGGCCCGTGTTGTTGTAACAGTTTCCTATCTAATGGCTTGGTAGTATGCCCCTGTATATGCATTGTGGTTTTTCGGGTAACTGTAACGATAATTAGGTTCCCTTTTGGAACAGTAATGCAAGTGTTTTTGGTCATTCTTATAAATGACAAGCCCATCAAGGGGAAACAGTTTTATAAACACTATGAAATCGTGTCACCAACTTGGTTACCAGTGTAACTGAGTGGTAACAAGTGACCTAGCTATTTATTCGGGCTAGCCTCTAAGAACTCATATTCTATTATGCTGTATCTGTAAGGAGCAATCATGCTATTTGATATGTATGTTAATGACTGGGAGTTTCCTCCCATTAAATGTTTACTTGATTAAGGACTTCTAAGCCCGGTGTATTTTCAAAACTGACGAGCTCAGTGTTTTTTTTTAATAATATAAATAAATTTTCGAGCTTCTATGTTCTTCTAGGTATTGAGCCCTGACAGCAATCCCTGTGACCATTTTGCACATCTTAATTCTGTATCTCAGTGTTGGGTTATGCCGCGGCAAAGCAAAGCAGTCGGAGATCCATGAAGCCTCCACTCTAGGGACGTGCAAGTCCGATGAGTCGGGTCACAGGTTTATATAGTGGATTGTTATCAGTGTGGTTTAAACGTAGAAAGTAATCATCATTTCCTGCCTAAAATTACGTGAATATTCCGCAACAGAACGCTTAGAGATCTAGGATATTGGCATATTCATCAAGATACATTAACCATCATTTCATCTTATCCTAAATTAAATAACTATCTTAGTATTCCTACGCTACATCAAATGAGAACTCTGTAAAATGTTTCATTTATGGAAGGATTTTCCGTTTAATGACTTCAAATAACTTCGAATGTCAGTTACATAATGATCAAATTATTAGCAACACAAACGGATATAGAAAGAAAAAAAATGTTACGTTAAAATTGGAATAAACACCTAACTTCATGCTCTTGTTACAAAGAAATTATAACATCGTCAATCAAGAGAAAATCGAAAAAAACAAAAGAGACAAAATGTCCCACTGCTGAAGGCTTACAGTGAAAGATCTATTATCCAACACGCATTTCGAAATAAATAACTGGGAATTATAGAATCGTCCACTTCAGAATGCTGTTCCTACTCAAATATCTCATAATATTCCGTCATTCTAATTTAAATCATCGCATTATTTATCGGTAAACTGTCTACCTAGCAACTTGAAAACACCGTTATTCTAAATTCATAAAATCATCATAAATGCAAGAGAAATGTTTGAAAGACATAGGATCGTAACATAATATATTATCCATCAAAATCATGCATTTAAAAGACAGACTCGATCCTCTCGAACATTCATCGAAGACTGCACCTAGATAAAGGACATCAATAGACATTGCAGCATCTACAATAACCTTCTCTAACTACGTTGATTCTGCGCCTCCGTATTCCACTGCGACGTTTGGCCTGAAATAACTACATCAGCACTAGGCGTCAACTCAAATGATCTACAAAATATCCAACTAGCAAAGAAATGATTTACTTACCATAGGAGATCATATTTCCTTTACGACATGACCCAATATCTTTACGTTACCGATTATTTTGCGAAGATCCTAAACATCCCTTTAATATCGTGCGCTCTGGTCAATCTTGTATTTAAATAGGATAAATGTGACGACCATCTATTAGTGTTCGTGGGTGCGAAATCCTATAACATTATTCTAAAATACGGCCTCGTGCCTAAATAAATCATTCATCACAACAACATCAAAATTCACGCATGACCAACACAATTCCTAACGCCAATGCCATCATCAGGACCTTCACATTACATCATCATAAAATACGCAATCCTAATGACACGTTTATAACCATCCACATCTCACTATCCACATACATATTTTCAAAGATCAAGCACCTTATCACGTCGCACAAATCGTCATGCACAGTGAATTCACAATACCTAGGAATAATCTATTCAGGCAATTACGTCAAAAACTACTAAATATGTTGCCGCATTAACACCATATCACCACAATAATATCACACTTCCATTATCAAACACCGTATTTCTGCACAAGCACATAATATTTGAAGACCATAGAATCGCACGTCGCAAATACTAAGCTCCTCCGGGGTATTTTGAGCCATGAGTTAGGTTAACGCTCATCACCATAACACCATTACGGTACCAATAACATCGATGCCGAAAATCATTCCGTAAATCCTTGCTTGAAAACATTAAACGAAAACTTACACGACCCATCGCATATTATCACAACGTAGATTGACTCACCGAACTAGACGCAACGATCATAATTAATACAACGCAATGATTAACAAATAACGGTCGCCTTCAAGTTGAAAATTGAACATGTCTTAAATCGACATTAAAAATAAATACTACTCTACATTTAAAATAAGCAACTACATGGCGGAATATATGGAGGATATTCAAGTACTCATCCTGGGTTGTTGCTCCACGACGGTGTCACCTTCCGTGTTCAGCTCTCACTTATTAACATTATCCATTAGTGTCCATCACATTCCTGGCCAGATCCTTCGAGGTCCCTCTATTTTTAGTTGTTCATGTTAATACGTGCAGTCATATCATATGTATAACCAATAACTGACGGTTCCATGTTACCTGAAACTCAGAGATATCAATTAGGACAGAGTTATACACCTTGATACAATTTTACAGTTCAATTGATACACTTGCCTTTGCACTTTCAATAACAAGATATCTTGTTTTACAATATAATAAGTGTTTATAATATGCCAATATCACGCTAATATATCTCTTCAACACAATCTTTTCCCCACGAATTTTTGCTTCCGATCCTTCTAAGATACAGATTGAAAGTCAACTTCCTCAGAGACAAAACAAATTCTACAACAACATAATAATCGCAGACGGTTTGCTTTTTAGAATTCTTTTATGCTTCTAAGTCCCATATGTTCTTGACAATTGGAAACATTTGACACATAATGCGTAACGATCTCGTATAAATCAGCTGTACTAGCAAAGGAACTTATTTAATAATTGCTGCCTCGTATCGTTGCCTACGCTATATAATAGAAGGCCTGGACAAGCCGACACATTTCTGGGCGAACGATGTAGTTCAGGCAATGGCCGCCTGGATCGCGTTTATGTTCTGTTGTTCTCATGTTCTGTCTATATCTTTATATTGAAGATTCATACAATAACGCGAAATAATACATTTTATTATCATTATGTCCGGTGTGAATGAGATATAAATATACAAAACAACTTAGAACACACTACACTTCATAGAGTTCTTTCATTTTGTACTTGTTTATCACAAAGGAGTAAAGAATAGGGAAATAGGCCTAAATAGAAGTACTAACCCGATTTTTCCCTAATTCACACTTTTCTGCTCAGAGGCTTGCTCTTGAATTTGTTTAATAAATCCCAGTCATTAGTCACTTTCTTTGCATTATTATCAAGAACAGGCCTGAAAAATGTAAGTATAACGTATGTGATGTGTGCTTGATCACAGTCGCGGCACTGAAACGTCTCTTTAAACTTTGGAGCGGTAAGGAATTTCAGCTTTCGGACAAGTTTACATTTTCCGAGATATCCTAACGCCCGCGTTGTAAATATTGCTACATTTTGAATAAGAAGAATTTGCATCGGCACTTTGTCGGGGAGGCAGAACTCCCCTCACAGTACTTACACCGTAATCCGATTCGACAAAGTGCAAACTACATGTTCTGGAGTTATTATTAGGAGCCGGAAGATATACTTTTCTGCTGCCCTGTCCAGAAATAGCAGGCCTCCATTTCTCCCGTAAACTCGGATCTTTAGGAAAAAGATGAAAATTTATATTTGTGTATATTTCTTCGGTGTGTCAGATGTGCAGTTAGGCACGCAAAATTAACCATAATAATGTTAATAATAAATAATGTTATTGGCTTTACGTCGCACTAACTACTTTTTCGGTTTTCGGAGACGCCGAGGTGCCGGAATTTTGTCCCGCAGGAGTTCTTTTACGTTCCAGTAAATCTACCGGCAGGAGGCTGACGTATTTGAGCACCTTCAAATACCACCGGATTGAGCCAGGATCGAACCTGCCAAGTTGGGGTCGGAAGGCTAGCGCCTCAACCGTCTGACTCACTCAGCCCGGCAATAAACCATCTTAACCTACAGGATGGAAAGAGAAACTTGACGGTAATTGGCCCCAGGGGCTCTGAAATTTTGAACGTGTGTTGGCAACCACGGGGCCCTTAACTGAGTCCTGGCATTTCTTCCACTTACGTGTGCCAGGCTCCTAACTTTCATCTATCCTATCCGACCTTCCTTGGTCAACTCTAGCTCTTTGCCGACCCCTACGCTATTAGGTTTCCGAGGGCTAGGGAGTATTTTATTTTCACGCCCTTCGTGGCCCTTGTCTTCCTTTGGCCGATACTTTCATTTTTCGAAGCGTCGGACCCCTTCCAGTTTTTCTCTCTGATTAGTGTTATATAGAGGATGGGTGCCTAGTTGTACTTCCTCTTAAAACAATAATCACCACCACCGCCGTCCGCCTCCGTAGCGTAACGGTTAGTGTTATTAGCTGCCGTCCTCGGGGGCCCGGGTTCGATTCCCGGTACTGCCAGAAATTTAAGAATGGCAGGAGGGCTGGTATGTGATTGAAATGGTACATGCAGCTCACCTCCAATGGGGGGTGTGCCTGAAAAGAGCTGCACTACCTCGGGATGAGGACACGAGTTTACTTTTTACCACCACCACCTTGAAGATAATTTGGAAGCAAATAACTAAACAAATGTTACTGTAAATGCATCTCAGTAACCACCCATATATTGCAAATCGTGAGACCAAATAAATTAAAAAACGACAAAACTCTTCATATTTCACGTTAGATAAGGCCTTATCATATAAAATAAAGTTTAATATATTTTTTCTTCTCATAAAACATGTTGCAGTAACACACATCATCATAGAATTCACGCCAAACAACAGAACATAAACGCGAACCTAGCGGTGGAAAAGAGAAAAACTATTACCCCGCTTTTAATGCAAGAAATTGGCTTTCTGTCCAGGCCTTCTAGTATCTAGTAGGCTATGCTCGTATTTAGGTTAGTAATCGACTGTTTCATTCTTCATCTCGATCGTCGAATCGTGCGAGACTAGATGTACAAGGTATGGCCCTCTCATATAAACTTATTATTCACACATTTCATGGCCCTCAGTAATATTCTGTCATTGATATTCTGCCGTTCATGCATTTCAGAAACTTTACTTGAGGAATGTGTATTTTTCATTTAATCCTGCTCTATGTTCCACGATGTTTAATTGTCTACCAATATTTCCAAGGCACCACGGGGTTTAGAGCTTGTTATCAATCCGCCGATATCTTCAATTCAGCGATGCCGTTCACGTAATTAGACAAGTCAACTGAACTCAAATTCACCTGGAGGTGTGATAACCGGACATAAGATTTCATTGACATTATTTCTCAACATAAACTTCCAATGTGTTCACCAATCTCATCCTGACATACATTGGAAGGTTATATTCCCCCTCTACTCAAAAATGAAATTTCGTATGAAAGGAGAAATTTCATGTTTATGCAAGATCCAATCATAATTCTCTTCTTCAATGAAATCGTCTTTTATCACGTCTGAAACGATCGAAAATAACTCTGTTCTTGAGATACTGTTATACAATATCCTGCCTTCCAGTCTTGTTTGAACTTCATCATTCGTCATCTGATCCGTCGGTCAGCGAATAAACATCCCAAGCATCTCCGTTTCCTTCGTCTTCCACAATGATATTAACTTCCTCCTCATCAACGATAGGGAAACTGTACTGCTTAAGACTCGAAGCATTGAAAATAGAAATGTTGTTGGAATCCAAACTCTGTATTTTATATGCGTTATTGCCCAACGCTTCAATTACCTTGAATGGCCCGATGTACAAATGTGCAAATTTGGAATAGAATTTTTCCGTAGGACAAGATACGGCTGGTTTTCTTACGAGAACATAGGTTCCAACCTCCAAAGGTTCTCGAAATTTCTTATGCCTTAACTTCTTGAGACGTTTTTCGGCCTGCCTTTTCATACACGCCTGAGCTTGCTTTATGTTCTCCTCGATGCTAGGACTTTCTTCGACTGGTCTGGCAATGATCTCGTTCCATGGGCGTCTTGGTTGTTCGTTCATGTGAAGAATGCTTGGAATATTGCCGATAGACTCGTGCCATGTAAAATTTATACAATCGGCTATTGTCGGTAGACATGAAGTCCATGTCCAATGACGTTCATGGCAGAAAATTCTACAATATTTCGCAATTTCTTTCATGACCCTCTCAGCCGCATTGGATTCAGGGTGTCTTATGGAACTAAACCGGTGTTGAATGTCCATTCTCCTTAAAGCTTCCGCAAATTCGTTTGACGTAAACTGCGTTCCATGGTCCGTTATTATGCATTTCGGTTTACCCATTTTTGGTATCGTTACTCTTTCTAAACTCCTAATAATGGACTTAGAGTTGGCCTTCCTAATGGGCTGAAGTGATACGAATTTTGACATTACGTCGAGGACTACCAACACAAAACGGTTTCCACGTTTACCTACGGGTAAACTCCCATACAAATCCATGGCGTATACTTCCCTAGGACGGTCTGGTATTACAGCTATCGGTGGTTGATACAATAATACGGAGTTGTATTTCACCCTCTGACATATATCACAGGTTTTTACTATTCTACCTATGGTTCTCCGGAACCCAATCCATGTGAACGTCTCTCCTATTGTAGCCGCTAATTTATCTAGTCCACCATGACCAATCATCCTATGGATGTACCATATGAGCTTACATCTCAATTTGCGTGGTACCACCACTCTTAATTTCTTCCGATCTTTATCTATGTATTTATACAAGATGTTATTCGCCAGCACATAATCATTTATTTGATCTTCGGGCCCATCGTTAGCTGATCTCCTCTGATAACACTCAATAATCTCTTTCAGAGATGAATCCTCAAGTTGCAACTCCGGCAATCGTTTTAGGCTCTCCAAACATTCCTCATCCTCTTGAGTTACTTCGATCATATTGACTTCCAAAGGCTCTTCTGTTGGATTTCGGCTTAGACTGTCTGCCAACACATTATTTTTACCCGGGCAGAACTCAATTCTTAAATTAAACTGCTGCGCATAAAGTGCCCATCGTGATACTCTCTCGCTGGATAATGTGGTTTTTAACACAAACGTTAGTGCCTTGTGGTCCGTCCTAATGACTACCGGATACCCATACACTATTTTCCTCCACTGTTGTAATGCGTAAACAATGGCCAACATCTCAAGTTCAGTAGTCGTGTACTTAAGCTCATGGTTCCTCAATTTTCTACTAACGAAGGCTAAATAGTTTATATTATTCTCCCCATTGTTCTCCTGATACAGAACAGCTCCAACTCCAACTGCTGAAGCATCGGATTGAATAATAAACTCACGATCCAAGTCCTGATATCCAAGTTTTATACTGTTAGCTAGTAATTCCTTTGCGTTAACAAAAGCTCGATCATGACTCTCATTCCACCGCCAGCGATTATTAGTCTTCAGTAAATCTTGCAGGGGAGCTAGTATCTCTGTATATCTTGGACAGTGGCTAGCGAAAAATCTCGTCATTCCCAAGAACTGTCGGATATGCTTAATCCTTCTGGGCTTCGGAAAGTTACATATGGCCTGTATCTTAACTGGGTTTGGTCTTATACCAGTTCCGTCAATTACATGCCCAACAAACAAGATTTCGGATTGGCAAAATTTCGACTTGGACCGATTGATTTTGAATCCAGCCTCATCCAAATTACTTAGCAACTGTTCCAACTTGACTACATGCTCCTCGAAAGTTGCTGTCGCCAGTACGATGTCATCAACATAAATGGTTATAAATTCTTTTACTTCCGGCTTCAAGTTCCTGTCTAGAGCTCGTACAAGCGCGGCCGCGGAGTTAGAAATGCCAAATGGGAGTCTTTCAAAGATATACGTTTGATTATCAAACATAAAACCAGTAAATAGTCTGGATTTACTCTCCAAGACTATGTGGAAGTATGAGGAAGTCAAATCTAATATCGTGAAAAATCTCTTGTTCCGAAATCTCCTTATTATCTCCTTTATTACTGGAGCTTTGTCATACTCAGGAATTAACTTGGCGTTGACCTGTCTCGCATCAATACACACACGAATCGACCCGTTACTTTTTCTTACCACTACCAGAGGGCTAACGAATGGTGAATGTGCTTTAGATATTATGCCATTATCAATCATTTCCTGTATTACCTTCCTAGCCTCGGGCATGAATTTATCTGGTATCGGGTACGGTTTGATCTTAAACGGCCTTCACTAATAACTTGTACTCAAAGTTCTTTATTGCTCCAGGCTGGTTCTTAAAAGCATTGCTATACCTTTTCAGCAAATTCTCAATTATCCCTTGCTGCTCAGGACTTCCTCCTATTCCACTGTCTACTGTGTGTCCACATACAGCATCTTCTGTGTCATATCTTTCCATTATCTTCTCAGCAACGTGTGCAGCTTCATTTATTGAAATGCTCATGGTTTTCTGTAGCTCACTCGTTTCCTTGTTCTCTATTCTAGTTGTAATATCCTGTCCTCCTTCACTGTCACATCTGATCCTTATTTCTTCTTTATTTAAATCAATTATTATGTTGTTTTCCCTGATGAAGTCGGATCCAATAATTAAGTTGTATTGGATTTTATCCATGACTACAAATGGGTGTTCCATTAAATTTCCTCCAATCTCTATTGGCAAATAAGTTTGTATCTTACATTTCGTAACCTTGTCTGGGATTATGCCCTTGATTTTCATATTGGCTATCGGAATTACAGGTAAGTGTGTTTTGTCTTGTAACTCTGAGAATAATAGCTTGGAGATGATACTAATACTCGCTCCAGTGTCCAATAATGACAACACTCGAATACCCAGTATTGTGACATAAATAACGGGTAGTCCTCTCTTTAATTTCGTTCCTTCAGGTTGACCGTCTTCGTGCAGCAATTCCTCCGGTTCAAATTCCCACGATTCGATTCCAGCTATAACCCATTCGTGTTGCTTATAATTTGGATTTAATTTACTAATTCTATCACCTATTGCTGATTCCAAAATGAAGTTTTTTTTCACCCCGTCATTGCCTTGATTATTCTTGTCAAATGGTGTGGCTGCGGGATTTAACATTTTTTCGGCGCTTTCTTTTCTTTGCTCCTGCTGATACAACAGACCAGTCGCGCCCACGCAATCAGCATTCATATCTTGATTTAACATTGCTCGTTCCCATTGTTTGCCTTCCTGCTGTTTTCTTAATTCGCTAAGGTACCTTTCCCTTTCTTTATTTATCTCCTTGTCCTGTCGAATATCTGACTGTCTCGAATTTTCTCGATACCTGTTTCTGCGATACGGCCATTTGTCTCTGTTCCGATTCCACCTTGTATTTCTGTAGTACCTAGGATATCTTCGTTCTTCGTTTCGAAACGGTGTCCACTTCTGACGTGTCTTATCACTCTTCTCATCCCTATGTTCCATTCTTCTGTAGCCTTCATTCGCCACAGGTCTATCTCCTTGACCATGACTGTTATATCTCTCGTTCCTTTCTACACCTTCATCTCCTGCTGGTGTTACAACATTTACCGTCGGATCGACGTGTCTTACTATGCGGCTATTAGTATGCGTTGTCGTGCTGTCAATTTGTCTAAGTATTGACTCCGCTTGCACTGCTGATTGAATGTTTGCCGCCGTCAATAATCTCTGTATATCCGCGGGAAATTGTTTGACTATTGCCCGTACCATTTCTGTCTCTGTAGGTGGAGAATCAAGCTCTTTCAACCGATGAAATTGCATCGTGAAGTACTCTGCAAATCTACTCGGCCCCGATAGAGAATATTTCTTTGAGTATAGTTCGAGTCTGATTCCTTGTTGAACGTCGACCCCCCAGAATTTGTCCAAGAAAGCTTGTTTGAAGCCTGCATAGTCCTCAAAAACGTAGCGGAAAGCCTTAAACCAAATGAGTGGTGCACCTTCTAGGTGTTTCTCCACTGTCTTTAACTGACGCTCCGTAGATACCTTCGCTTCCCTAAAGTACTCTTCTATCTCTCTGAGGAAACCACGAGGAGTCATACTGGATCCTATGTTCCCGTTAAATTTCTTAGGTCTATCCTCATAAGTACGTATAATGTTAACAATCTGGGTTCCGCTTCCTGTATGAACTGTCCCGTTGTCGTTAATATCAACGCTAAGCTGCGGTATCTCAAATTGACTGTTTACTTCGGTTTTCCTTCCATCCTCAATTATCGTCTGTCGGTCGGTCAAAGATGATACCAAATTTCTATTTGTTTCATTTTCAATCCTCAAGTTCTGTACGTCCTTTTGGATAGCGTTCAGATCGTCTTTTAATCCTTTTATTTGCTGATTCATCAAAGCTTTATTCTCGTCCGATTCTTCCGTTATCAAATTGAACCTGTCATTGATTTGTTCTCTTGCTTGGGCTATCTCCTTCCGTATATTCTCATTGGTGATATTGACTTCATCCGTTACTTTCTTGAGTTTTCCGTCCCAATTATTATCAGACTCTTTCATCTTCTCCTGCATCACATCTACCTCTTCTTTGAGCTCTTTAAGATCATGGTCAACTTGGACTCGCAACTCCTTAAAATCAACTTAAAATCGACTTAAAATCAACCTTCAATTCTTCGAATTTTTCTTGAAAATTTCTCTTATTCTCATTCATTGCCGCATTCACTTCTTCTTTTAAATTTAATACTTCTCCTTGTACTTCAGCGACTTTCGATCCTAACGATACGATTTCTTCTTGCATTACCTTCATGTTTTCTTGCACCATATCAGTGATTCTGTCAAAAGTTCCTTGCATTTTCTCTTGTGATTCGTGGATTTTTGCTCTAGTAGTATCCTGTGATTCCTGGATTTTCTTCTCCGTATTTTCTTGCGACTCACGTACTTCCTGAATCCTTTTCTCAGTACTTTCTTGTGCCTCCTGAATTCTCTTTTCTGTACTTTCTTGTGCTTCTCGTACTTCTTGAATTCTCTTTTCTGTACTTTCTTGCGATTCTCGTACTTCTTGAATTCTCTTTTCTGTACTTTCTTGCGATTCTTGCATTTTATTCATTTTCCCTGCGAGCTCCTCCAATAATAACTTTACTTGTGCAAGAGACGCCATCCTAATTTCCTATATCGTTCCTTATTAAGAATATATAACTCTCTCAATCTCTCTATACAGTCCTTAGCCAGTGTTCCCACAACACCTATACTTGCCTAACAACCTCACAAATAAAATTCAATAAATCGAACGTATGGGTCTCTCCGGATCTGACCCGAAATATGACGGACATCCAACAATAAGTGACACGGAACAACATATCGTGCTATCCAAGTTAAATGACTCACTATCCCGATTAACAAGAGCTGAAGTTTTACGGAATATCCTTCCATAATGTCCTAAAATAAAATTAAGTAAAATCGTAGTACTGATTAACGGCCAAATCCTTCCAATATTATTCTTAAAATATACGATTAAATAAATATTTCAAACATCCTTCACCCACGACGTTATAAATTCAATGTTCTCTCTGATTACCAATGTCGTCTCGAGTTTTCTTTTTTTTTAATGAAATAATCTCTACTCTGTTCTCTTCATCTTGAATTCCACTGATAGGCATTAAACGATGATGTATAAAGCTCAAGTCCACTGCCAGGCGATAAATAATTCGACTCTAGCCGTTGGGTAATAAAATAATTCAACTCTAGCCCCACAGTTGGGTGACAAATAAAATTATATACCCTATATGAGCCCTGACAGCAATCCCTGTGACCATTTTGCACATCTTAATTCTGTATCTCAGTGTTGGGTTATGCCGCGGCAAAGCAAAGCAGTCTGAGATCCATGAAGCCTCCACTCTAGGGACGTGCAAGTCCGACGAGTCGGGTCACAGGTTTATATAGTGGACTGTTATCAGTGTGGTTTAAACGTAGAAAGTAATCATCATTTCCTGCCTAAAATTACGTGAATATTCCGCAACAGAACGCTTAGAGATCTAGGATATTGGCATATTCATCAAGATACATTAACCATCATTTCATCTTATCCTAAATTAAATAACTATCTTAGTATTCCTACGCTACATCAAATGAGAACTCTGTAAAATGTTTCATTTATGGAAGGATTTTCCGTTTAATGACTTCAAATAACTTCGAATGTCAGTTACATAATGATCAAATTATTAGCAACACAAACGGATATAGAAAGAAAAAAAAATGTTACGTTAAAATTGGAATAAACACCTAACTTCATGCTCTTGTTACAAAGAAATTATAACATCGTCAATCAAGAGAAAATCGAAAAAAACAAAAGAGACAAAGTGTCCCACTGCTGAAGGCTTACAGTGAAAGATCTATTATCCAACACGCATTTCGAAATAAATAACTGGGAATTATAGAATCGTCCACTTCAGAATGCTGTTCCTACTCAAATATCTCATAATATTCCGTCATTCTAATTTAAATCATCGCATTATTTATCGGTAAACTGTCTACCTAGCAACTTGAAAACACCGTTATTCTAAATTCATAAAATCATCATAAATGCAAAGAGAAATGTTTGAAAGACACAGGATCGTAACATAATATGTTATCCATCAAAATCATGCATTTAAAAGACAGACTCGATCCTCTCGAACATTCATCGAAGACTGCACCTAGATAAAGGACATCAATAGACATTGCAGCATCTACAATAACCTTCTCTAACTACGTTGATTCTGCGCCTCCGTATTCCACTGCGACGTTTGGCCTGAAATAACTACATCAGCACTAGGCGTCAACTCAAATGATCTACAAAATATCCAACTAGCAAAGAAATGATTTACTTAACATAGGAGATCATATTTCCTTTACGACATGACCCAATATCTTTACGTTACCGATTATTTTGCGAAGATCCTAAACATCCCTTTAATATCGTGCGCTCTGGTCAATCTTGTATTTAAATAGGATAAATGTGACGACCATCTATTAGTGTTCGTGGGTGCGAAATCCTATAACATTATTCTAAAATACGGCCTCGTGCCTAAATAAATCATTCATCACAACAACATCAAAATTCACGCATGACCAACACAATTCCTAACGCCAATGCCATCATCAGGACCTTCACATTACATCATCATAAAATACGCAATCCTAATGACACGTTTATAACCATCCACATCTCACTATCCACATACATATTTTCAAAGATCCTACCGTATCAAGCACCTTATCACGTCGCACAAATCGTCATGCACAGTGAATTCACAATACCTAGGAATAATCTATTCAGGCAATTACGTCAAAAACTACTAAATATGTTGCCGCATTAACACCATATCACCACAATAATATCACACTTCCATTATCAAACACCGTATTTCTGCACAAGCACATAATATTTGAAGACCATAGAATCGCACGTCGCAAATACTAAGCTCCTCCGGGGTATTTTGAGCCATGAGTTAGGTTAACGCTCATCACCATAACACCATTACGGTACCAATAACATCGATGCCGAAAATCATTCCGTAAATCCTTGCTTGAAAACATTAAACGAAAACTTACACGACCCATCGCATATTATCACAACGTAGATTGACTCACCGAACTAGACGCAACGATCATAATTAATACAACGCAATGATTAACAAATAACGGTCGCCTTCAAGTTGAAAATTGAACATGTCTTAAATCGACATTAAAAATAAATACTACTCTACATTTAAAATAAGCAACTACATGGCGGAATATATGGAGGATATTCAAGTACTCATCCTGGGTTGTTGCTCCACGACGGTGTCACCTTCCGTGTTCAGCTCTCACTTATTAACATTATCCATTAGTGTCCATCACATTCCTGGCCAGATCCTTCGAGGTCCCTCTATTTTTAGTTGTTCATGTTAATACGTGCAGTCATATCATATGTATAACCAATAACTGACGGTTCCATGTTACCTGAAACTCAGAGATATCAATTAGGACAGAGTTATACACCTTGATACAATTTTACAGTTCAATTGATACACTTGCCTTTGCACTTTCAATAACAAGATATCTTGTTTTACAATATAATAAGTGTTTATAATATGCCAATATCACGCTAATATATCTCTTCAACACAATCTTTTCCCCACGAATTTTTGCTTCCGATCCTCCTAAGATACAGATTGAAAGTCAACTTCCTCAGAGACAAAACAAATTCTACAACAACATAATAATCGCAGACGGTTTGCTTTTTAGAATTCTTCTATGCTTCTAAGTCCCATATGTTCTTGACAATTGGAAACATTTGACACATAATGCGTAACGATCTCGTATAAATCAGCTGTACTAGCAAAGGAACTTATTTAATAATTGCTGCCTCGTATTTAGGTTAGTAATCGACTGTTTCATTCTTCATCTCGATCGTCGAATCGTGCGAGACTAGATGTACAAGGTATGGCCCTCTCATATAAACTTATTATTCACACATTTCATGGCCCTCAGTAATATTCTGTCATTGATATTCTGCCGTTCATGCATTTCAGAAGCTTTACTTGAGGAATGTGTATTATTCATTTAATCCTGCTCTATGTTCCACGATGTTTAATTGTCTACCAATATTTCCAAGGCACCACGGGGTTTAGAGCTTGTTATCAATCCGCCGATATCTTCAATTCAGCGATGCCGTTCACGTAATTAGACAAGTCAACTGAACTCAAATTCACCTGGAGGTGTGATAACCGGACATAAGATTTCATTGACATTATTTCTCAACATAAACTTCCAATGTGTTCACCAATCTCATCCTGACATACATTGGAAGGTTATAGTATTGTTAAATGGTTAAACTACTTTATTTGGGTTTCAAGACAGGAAAGAAATAAAATGTCCACATTTTTGCTAGAACAACGTTCACTCTAAATGGTACCCTGTCCAGACATTCACCCCACGCGCTTCCTTGCCTCTCGATAAATCCCTGTAACAATTATTATTATTATTATTATTATTATTATTATTATTATTATTATTATTATTATTATTATTATTATTATTATTATTCAACAAGTGGTCACTTATTTTGCTCAATGAATAAGTGTACATCATTCTAATAACATTCATATCAAAAGAAACAAACGCGAGTTTCCTAATATGGAGTACCCCATAATACGACTTCCTCACTATCCCATATTATGAAATTTCCATGTTGGGTTACTCAAGTTTCTAGCTGAAGTAGAAATGCAGCTAGGCCACGATCTAAAGCAACGACTAATAGCTGTGTGTTCTTACTCTCAAACAAAAATAATTTATTTGCGAACAAAAATTACCTTCCTATGGGAGTAGGCAAAGACGTCAGTATCAAGAAATTACCTCGCGGAGCGAATTTTTTTCTTCAAATCACTATAGTGGTCTCTCATGCAAGAATCCGGGAGCGTGCTGGCGTAATGTGTTTCAGCATGAGCTTTTGTTGTTCGTTAAGTTCAACGCGATTTCAGTACATCTCGGCTGAGATATTGAAGTATCACATAAGTGAATTGCTAGTCACTGTCAGGATCTTTGTTCAGGTGGTCGATCTGCAGGTCTTCGTGCTTAACCTCATAGTTTGCCCGTATCCACGTGTATTACTATTTCGATTCTTGCCCCACTTAATCCACTGTGTAGCACTTGCTAACACTTCCTCTTATTCAGAACGTTTGACTGCATCTCGCGAGTCGTCCAAATCTTACACCCTCACTAAAATTAGCTCACTCAGATATCACATCTCACTTCCTCGCCAACATGAAGCACTCCATTTCCCGGACACGTATGAGATATTGAAGTACCCCATGATAGGAACCACCCCATATAAGGATGTTTTCCTCATTATTAGGCCAGAATAGAGGAAGATAAAGTACATAACCCACAAATTAATTGTTAAATGGTCGAAAAGTTCATTAAATACTGAGAAGTTAAATAATTTGTCTGTGGTTAGCCAAATGATGTTTTTCTAAGTTTCAGTAACCAGATTTATGATATTGTCTAATGGATATTTACATGCGACCGAATAACATCAGGAATATTATGGCAGAGTAAATCATAAACATTCTACGTCGTATCGCAACTGTGAAAAATGAACGCCCCTTAAAATTGTATTATTTCATAGCAATCACGAATAGTCTATGTGTAACTGGTATGCTCTGTAACTATACAGAGTGTTCTGAAAAAGGTTCCAATATTAGAGATCAAGATATTTTGTATCGAAACAAGAAATAAAAATCCTATAAAAAATGGATCCTAAAATAAATACATTCTAAGAAACAAGCAAGAAACAACGAGTCGGACTATCGAGCAGTAATTCTGCAGTATGGATTAAGTTCACGTGTCATGAACTTGCGTATTCCCGTGTGCTTAAGCTCGTGAGCTCCTGCAAATCGTGGCAGACCTCGAACTGTTCGCACAGTTCACAGCAGTGAAAATGAAATGGCGTATGGCTTTTAGTGCCGGGAGTGTCCGAGGACATGTTCGGCTCGCCAGGTGCAGGTCTTTTGATTTGACTCCCGTAGGCGACCTGCGCGTCGTGATGAGGATGAAATGATAATGAAGACAGCACATACACCCAGTCCCCCGTGCCAGCGAAATTAACCAATGATGGTTAAAATTCCCGACCCTGCCGGGAATCGAACCCGGGACCCTCTGAACCGAAGGCCAGTACGCTGACCATTCAGCCAACGAGTCGGACTATCGAGCAGTAATTCTGCAGTATGGATTAAGTTCACGTATCATGAACTTGCGTATTCCCGTGTGCTTAAGCGTTCTCTTGTACAAAGGCATGCTGCATAATAGGCTACATAGTGAAGAACGAGTGCATTATGTTGCCTCATTTGTTTCTTGGCAGATAACTCACAGTGAATGTTCTGCTCTTACAGTGACGGTAAGCATCATCTCATTTCTTAGATGTTATTTATCTTAGAACCCATATTGTGAGACTTTTATTTAATATTTTGATGCATACTACTTCCCTTCTAAATAATGAAAACTTTTTCCAAAACAGCGTATTTATTAGAATGTGTTGTGTTTGGGTCATCAGTCCATAGACTGGTTTGATGCAGCCCTCCATGCCACCCTATCCTGTGCTAACCTTTTCATTTCTACGTAACTATTGCATCCTACATCTGCTCTAATCTGTTTTTCATATTCATACCTTGGTCTACCCCTACCGTTCTTACCACCTACACTTCCTTCAAAAACCAACTGAACAAGTCCTGGGTGTCTTAACATGTGTCCTATCATTCTATCTCTTCTTCTCGTCAAATTTAGCCCAATCGATCTCCTCTCACCAATTCGATTCAGTATCTCTTCATTCGTGATTCGATCTATCCATCTCACCTTCAGCATTCTTCTGTAACACCACATTTCAAAAGCTTCTATTCTCTTTCTTTCTGAGCTAGTTATCGTCCATGTTTCACTTCCATACAATGCCACGATCCACACGAAAGTCTTCAAAAACATCTTTCTAATTCCGATATCAATGTTTGAAGTGAGCAAATTTCTTTTCTTAAGAAAGCTCTTCTTTGCTTGTGCTAGTCTGCATTTTATGTCCTCCTTACTTCTGCCATCGTTAGTTACTTTACTACCCAAGTAGCAATATTCATCTACTTCCTTTAAGACTTCGTTTCCTAATCTAATATTTCCTACATCACCTGCCTTCGTTCGACTGCACTCCATTACTTTTGTTTTGGACTTATTTATTTTCATCTTGTACTCCTTACCCAAGACTTCATCCGTACCATTCAGCAACTTCTCGAGATCTTCTGCAGTCTCAGATAAAATAACAATATCATCGGCAAATCTCAAGGTTTTGATTTCCTCTCCTTGGACTGTGATTCCCTTTCCAAATTTCTCTTTGATTTCCCTTACTGCCTGTTCTATGTAAACATTGAAAAGGAGAGGGGACAAACTTCAGCCTTGCCTCACACCTTTCTGGATTGCTGCTTCTTTTTCAAAGCCCTCGATTCTTATCACTGCAGACTGATTTTTATACAGGTTGTAGATAATTCTTCGTTCTCGGTATCTGATCCCTATCATCTTAAGAATCATAAATAGCTTGTTCCAATCAACATTATCGAATGCCTTTTCTAGATCTACGAATGCCATGTACGTGGGCTTGTCCTTCTTGATTCGATCCTCTAAGATCAGACGTAAAGTCAGGATTGCTTCACGTGTTCCTACATTTCTCCTGAAGCCAAATTGATCTTCTCCCAACTCAGCTTCAACTTGTTTTTCCATTCTTCTGTAAATAATACGTGTTAAAATTTTGCAGGCATGAGATACTAAACTAATGGTGCGGTAGTATTCACACCTGTCAGCACCGGCTTTCTTGGGAATAGGTATAACAACATTCTGCCGAAAATCGGATGGGACTTCTCCTGTCTCATACATCCTGCACACTAAATGAAATAACCTTACCATGCTGGTTTCTCCTAAGGCAGTCAGTATTTCAGAGGGAATATCATCAATTCCAGGTGCCTTGTTCCTATTTAGGTCACTCACAGCTCTGTCAAACTCTGACCTCAAAATTGAGTCTCCCATTTCATCAGCATCAACAGCCTCTTCATGTTCCAGAACCAAATTATCTACATCGTTACCTTGATACAACTGTTGGATATGCTCCTGCCATCTTTCTGCTTTGTCTTCTTTCCCTAGAAGTGGCTTTCCATCTGAGCACTTAATATTCATGAACCTAGATTTCCTTTCTCCAAAGGTTTCCTTTTTTTCCTGTATGCAGCATCTACCTTTCCCAAGACCATACAGTCTTCGACATCCTTGCACTTCTCCTTCAGCCATTCTTCCTTAGCTACCTTGCACTTTCTATCCACTTGATTCTTTAATCGCCTGTATTCTTTTCTGCCCTCTTCATTTCTAGCATTCTTGTATTTTCGTCGTTCATCAATCAGGTCTAGTATCTCCTGAGTTATCCACTGATTCTTAGTTGATCTTTTCTTCCTTCCTAACATTTCTTCAGCCGCCCTACTGACTTCATTTTTCATGACTCTTCACTCCTCCTCTATTGTGTTTCCTTCCGCCTTTTCATTTAGTCCTTGTGCAACATGTTCCTTGAAACAATCTCTCACACTCTTTTCTTTCAACTTGTCTAGATCCCATCTTTTTGCATTCTTTCCTTTCTTCAATTTCTTCAACTTCAGATGGCATTTCATGACTAACAAGTTGTGGTCAGAGTCCACGTCTGCTCCTGGGAATGTTTTGCAATCCAACACCTGGTTTCTGAATCTCTGCCTAATCATAATGAAGTCTATTTGATACCTTCCAGTGTCTCCAGGTCTCGTCCACGTATACAGCCGTCGTTTGTGGTGTTTGAACGAAGTATTGGCAAGGACTAAATTATGATCAGTGCAGAATTCAACCAGCCGACTTCCTCTTTCGTTCCTTTGTCCCAATCCGAATTCTCCTACTGTACTACCTTCTCTTCCTTGGCCTACCACCGCATTCCAGTCTCCCATCACAATTAGATTCTCGTCACCTTTTACATATTTAATTAAATCTTCTATCTCCTCATATATTCTTTCGATTTCTTCATCATCCGCTTAACTAGTAGGCATATAGACCTGCACTATTGTGGTGGGCATTGGTTTGGTGTCTATCTTGACAACAATAATTCTTTCACTATGCTGGTCGTAGTAGCTTATCCCCTGCCCTATTTTCTTATTCATTATTAAACCAACTCCTGCATTTCCCCTGTTTGATTTCGTGTTGATAATTCGGTACTCGCCTGGCCAAAAATCCTGTTCTTCCTGCCAACGTACTTCACTTATACCAACTACATCTAACTTTAGCCTATCCATCTCTCTTTTCAGATTCTCTAACCTACCACAACGATTCAAACTTCTAACATTCCACGCTCCGACTCGCAGAATGTCAGTATCCTTCTTCCTGATGATCGCCCCCTCTCGTGCAGTCCCCACCCGGAGATCCGAATGGGGGACTAGTTTACCTCCGGAATATTTTACCCGGGAGGAAGCCATCATCAGTACATCATTCATACAGAGAGAGCTGCATGTCCTCGGGAGGTAGTTACGGCTGTAGTTTCCCGTTGCTTTCAGCCGTGTAGCAGTATCAACACAGCTAAGCCATGTTGAGTATTATTACAAGGCCGTATCAGTCAATTATCTAGACTGCCGCCCTTGCAACTACCGAAAGGCTGCTACCCCCCTTTCGATGAACCATTCGTTAGTCTGGTCTCTCAACAGATACCCATCCGATATGGTTGCACCTGCGGCTCGGCTATCTGCATCATTGGGACACGTAAGCCTCCCCACCGCGGCAAGGTCACATGGTTCGCAGAGGAGGATTTGAATATTGTACCTTAATTCAGAATACAGTGTCAGTGACCATGTATGTTGCAGAGGAAAAGAACAGTAAAAGGCGAATGCCGGGACAGTTCTTAGTATAGGCCACGGCCGCCTACCCCCCCCCCCCTTCTCCGCACAACTCCTTCACCGTAACAAATCTCCCAGCCTCAGAGACGGCGTAACCGTCTAAGAGGCCCGCCTTCCCCTTCAGGGGAGGAATGAAAACGTTTCCTAGTAGAACAGTAAGTGTTGAATAAAAAGAGTAATCCTGTTATTAATAACTTGCTAGTGATATCAATAACGAGAAACATAGGCCTAATTAAAATGATTAAAAACCTTCTCTTCTGAGAAATTGGACTATGTACGAATTTCATGGAACTGTATGTTCGTTAAATGGCTCCTGAAAGCAGATAAGACGTTCTACGGGTGATAATTGTTTCGTCCTTTATACACAACTGTCGTGAATACATCACGTCGTCATATGTCCATGTATGACCAACTTGAAGAAATTCATTTGTTGATTCGTGTACAGTTCAAAAACTCAAATTTGCGCCTGAAAAAAATATAAGTAGATCAGCTGATTTTCTGTAGGATAAATGAACAGTTCTGTGTTTAATTTAAAGTACGTGGAAATATTTAATGCCAGCTCCGTGGTGTGGGGGTAGCGTGCCTGCCTCTTACCCGGAGGCCCCGGGTTCGATTCGCGCCCAGGTCAGGGACTTTTTACATTCATCTGACGGCTGGTTTGAGGTCCACTCAGCCTACGTAATTAGAATTGAGGAGCTATCTGACGGTCTAGAAAGCCAAGAATAACGGCTGATTCGTCGTGCTGACCATACGACACCTCGTAATCTGCAGGCCTTCGGGCTAAGCAACGGTCGTTTATTAGATCAAGGCCCTTCAGGGCTGTAGTGCCATGGGGTTAGGTGTAGGTTAGGAACCATTTAGTCTTAGTTTATTGCGCGGGCCCCGTGGTGTAGGGGTAGAGTGCCTGCCTCTTATACGAAGGCCCCGAGTTCGATTCCCGACCAGGTCTGGTTGATTCAAGGTCCACTCAGCCTACGTGATTACAATAATTATGGAGCTATCTGACGCTGAGATAGCGGTCCCGGTCTAGAAAGCCAAGAATAACGGCATGCCTCCGGGCTGAGTAGCGGTCGCTTGGTAGGTCATAGCCATACGGGGTGGAGTAGCACTACTGCTATAGAGCCAAGCTCTGCATTCGGGAGACGCATGGGTTCGAACCCCACCGTCGGCTGTCCTGAGAGGATATATCTTTCGTTTCCCGTTTTCACGTCCAGGAAAATGCGGGACAGTTCCTACTCATAGGCCACAACCGATTTCTTCCATCTCCTTACCCAGTTTCATTCACCATTATTCAATTCATCGACTCAGTTTGGCGTCAGGAAGGGCATTTGGCCGTAAAAATTCATCTCGCCTCACCCCCGACCTCGTATCAAGAAACGGGACTAAAGGGGCACACACACAGCGACCCTTCAATGTCCTCTCGTCACCTTGCGTATTATAATGATGTGTCTTGGTGTTCAGAGCATGTTTATAGTTTCAATACTTTTTGGTTTCGCCACGGTACAAATGATTATAAAGATGATTTTTTGTAGAGGAACATTTATTTATTTTATCTATAAAACAGTGCTGTTATCCTCAAGGTATACAGGCAGACTACTCTGTCTCTTACTCGGCGGTCCCAGGTTCTATTACCGGATATTCCAAGGCTAGAACGGGGGTTCACTTGGCCTCGTGAGACCGACTGAGGAAGTGAATGAAATGAGAAGCGGCGACTCGGTCCAGAAACCCATGAAATATGGCTGAGAATGGCATCATACTTAACATTTGCACTCCATTATCTGAAGAAACATATGTAAACTTGCATTCGGGAAATATTGAGTTCGAATCACACCGTCGGCAGCCCTGAAGGCAGTTTTCAACAGTTTCTCATGTTCACATCCGGCTAATTCCTGGGCTGTACCTTAATGAAGACCACCCACGGCCACTAACTTCCCATCCTTGTGTCGCCGAAAACCTTCCAATGTGTTAGTGTGGCGTTGAAACCGCAAGCAAAAAAGATAATTATTATAGTATATAATTACTATACTAATTACTATACTATAATTACTAAAGTAATACTATAGTAATTACTATAGTAAAAGGAAGGCCATCTAGCTTAATCTTACCACGATAAATAAATCATTAAAATAAATCAAATAATAATAATAATAATAATAATAATAATAATAATAGAATTATTGAATTATTATTATTAACATTATTTAATTAATTAATTATTAATTCTTAATTATTAATTAATTAATAATTATTAATAATTTATTATTATTATTATTATTATTATTATTATTATTATTATTATTATTATTATTATTATTATTATTATTATTATTATTATTATTCCGGGGATTCTGTGGAACGCAGAGGTGAAAGAAGGTGCGGGTATGAATGGGTGGATATATAGGAGTCAGAAGATGAACTTAAAACTTTTAAATTTGAGCAATATTTCTTCTTTATATCTTTTGTTTTTCTTTTCAAATTGTGAACTTTACACTTTGCTAAGCAAATAGTACATCAGGTACAGAAAAATATTAGGACAATCAGAATAATCAGTTAATATCCAAATAACAACCTGAGCTTGAAGCTCCCTAATTACCAATTTTACATGAGCACTCATGCTCCTTTTAACCAGCAGTCATGTCGTATCTTAATGAAAATCGGTATGCAAAGTCGGGAAAGAAGTCGCTACAATCTAGGCCATAAATACGTTTCTTCACGCTGAGAGAAATGGTCCTATCGACAAATACTACGTAACTGAAGTTATATAGTATTACATTTCCGATCATTTATGTCTTATTCATTTTTACCGTACCGGCTATGATAACAGAGATATTCAAGAATTTGGATTTTTGTCCATATCAGCTCCGAGTCACGAGAAAATGGGTTAACAGAATTTAATGAAAATCGCTATGTAGAGTCGGGGAATAAGTAACTACAGTCTACGCTATAATTAATTTAGTAAGACGTCTAATATTACGGAGTCGAAAGAAAACTAAGTGTGAAGGCCTACAATACAGAAAGCTCATAACATTGATCAACAATAACATTACATTGACCATTGTTGTGATGTACTTCGTGTCTCTGTTGCCATTCATCTCCGATAGATCGGATTACTGCTGTATAGCGATTTCTTTGTTTTTTAATTTGCTTTACGTCGCACCGACACACACACATGGCACTCATGGCAACGATGGGATAGGAAAGGGCTAGGAGTGGTAAGGAAGCAGCCCTGGCCTAAATTACGGCCTGGTGTGAAAATGAGAGAACATGGAAAACCATCTTCAGAGCTGTCTACAGTGGGGTTCGAACCCTACTATCTCCCGGATGCAAGTTCACAGCCGCGCGCCCCTAACCGCACGGCCAACCGGGCCAACTCGGCCCGGTCATATCGAGTATATCAGCCTGCCTGAATATTGGCGGGAAGTAGCTGGGGAGTCAGATAACTTTCCTCTTTAGCATGGCGTTCCTCTGATTCATAAATTTTCTGATACTACTGGTACGTAACAAACTGGTTCATCATAGCATTCGAGCTATTCAATCTCTGAGACACTGATTGGAATGAACAGTGAGCATATTTAACGGAATAATGGCAGAGGGTTGTTCACAGCTGTCTATGGCCTGGTCATTCCAGCTCTGAAGCTTCGGATTCTTAGATCGGCACCGTAGTACTGTTCGTTAAAAGTGAGAAAATGTGCGGTTTTTTCATTTGATCGAGTATTTTATATGACAACATTGCTTTTAATCGCTACTTTCCTACTGACGTTTTTTTAATGACCTAAGTTGACTTCAGTTAGGAAAACCACAAATTTGGTCCTCCTGAGAATCCCGTAGCGAAACTTTTTTTTCTTTTTTTTTTTTTTTTTTTTTTTTGTTAGTTGCTTTACGTCGCACCGACACAGATAGGTCTTATGGCGACGATGGGACAGGGAAGGTCTAGGAGTGGGAAGGAAGCGGCCGTGGCCTTAATTAAGGTACAGCCTCAACATTTGCCTGTTATGAAAATGAGAAACCGCGGAAAACCATCTTCAGGGCTGCCGACAGTGGGATTCGAACCTACTATCTCCCGTATACTGGATACTGGCCGCACTTAAGCGACTGCAGTTATCGAGCTCGGTCGTAGTGAAACATGGGTACATCAGCTAGTAATAATAATAATAATAATAATAATGATAATAATAGTAATAATCATCATCATCATCAAATGTTTACCCTCCAGGTTCGGCTTTTCCCTCGGACTGAGCGAGGGATCCCACCTCTACCGCCTCAAGGGCAGTGTCCTGGAGCTTCAGACTCTTGGTCGGGGGATACAACTGGGGAGTATGACCAGTACCTCGCCCAGGCGGCCTCACCTGCTATAGTGAACAGGGGCCTAGTAGGGGGATGGGAAGATTGGAAGGGATAGGCAAGGATGAGGGAAGGAAGCGGCCGTGGCCTTAAGATAGGTACCATCCCGGCATTTGCCTGGAGGTGAAGTGGGAAACCACGGAAAACCACTTCGAGGATGGCTGAGGTGGGAATCGAACCCGCCTCTACTCAGTTGACCTCCCGAGGCTGAGTGGACCCCGTTCCAGCCCTCGTACCACTTTCCAAATTTCGTGGCAGAGCCGGGAATCGAACCCGGACCTCCGGGGGTTGCAGCTAATCACGCTAACCAATAGTAATAATAATAACAATAATAATAATAATCGTATGACCTCAGGTGCCATGTACATGTATATTTATTTAACGTCATTCATGCTGTCTGCGTGTAATTTCCAACGTTTAACCTTACCAGATGGCAGAGAAATCATGGTACTATATGTCGACCTATTTCTGAGTTTTAATTAATTCTGTCGGGTAAACACCAAATGTGTCACCAGAGATATTTTACAAACTAGCATTTAGCCGCAAGATGGAGTATCGAGAGTCTCCGTGGCTCAAGCGGCAGCGCGTCGGCCTCTCACCACTGAGTTCCGTGGTTCAAATCCCTGTTACTCCATGTGAGATTCGTGCTGGACAAAGCGGAGGCGGGACAGGTTTTTCTCCGGGTACTCCAGTTTTCCTGTCGTCTTCCATTCCAGCAATACTATCTCAATATAATTTCATTTCATCTCTCTGTCATTAATCATTGCCCCGAGTAATGAGACACGCTTCGGCAGCCGTCACAATTCGTATCCTCCCAGCTAGATGGGGTTTCATTCATTCCATTCCTGACCAGGTCGAATGGCTAGAAACAGGCTGTGGATTTTCTTAGAGTACCTATGGAATGGAGATTTTTCTTCCCTTCAAAAATATGACTACCATCACCGGTTTTGAACCCACGAATTTAGGATGCAAAGGCCGACATCCGATCTAAAGAAGAAGCTGATCTGTATGAAGTTAAATTGGGAACATTGAAGACTACCTTCAGGACTACATACGGTTAGGTTCGAACCATACGCGCCATCTCCCGTATGCAAGCTGCTTTGTAACTGTAAGTACATGCTATGTTTTAAGGTGTGCATGAACTCGGTGAGTGACACCCTTCCTCTCCGTACATAACAACAGTGGTTCGATAATGTAAACAGAATTGGTGGGTTGTGGCCAGTGTCTGGCAGACGACGGCTCTATTCTCCACATGATGGGTGAGCAGCGCTGACAGAAGCCATTTAGCACGCAGTCCTGCGTCCTCTTCATCTCTCATCACTGCACCCAAGTGGGTCCTGGCCGACCACTTTCACAACACATCAAAAAATCTTCACTTCTTTAGAGGTCTAAGTATTGCGGTGTGAAGGGGAAGCGGGAGTTAGCCATTAACGAGCGAACCTACCATCCATGAAGCATTCATAATAAGCATCGCAGGTGCATCTTAGCATGTGTACATGATGATCAAGTCATGGACAGTAGACCTACCACTTCTTCTTCTTCTTCTTCTTCTTCTTCTTCTTCTTCTTCTTATTCTTCTTCTTCTTCTTCTTTTGCCTTCTCTTCACAGAACGTTGATGACCATCATGGAGTAATTATTATTTTTTGCTTCCTGTGTCATGCATGTTTAACCAATGTCGGAGGTTCCATGCCCAACCCAATCACATTTCTGTAAAACTGGAAAAGAACCAGACTGAATGGAAACCAATAAATGGAGGTGTAAGACTAGGCTGTGAACTCCCTCCCCCTCCCCTCTTTTTATAATTTATACGAATGTAATAATGGAAACTTGGAGGCAAGGACGTCCCGGTTCAATACCAATAAATAAATAGCTCAAACATTCTAGTGGCATTCTCTTCGTTGATGATATTGCATTAATGGCTTTCACAGAAGATGAACTACAAAGATCAGCACTTAATCTTTAGTCATTTCCTCGGAATTTAATTTGTTACAACAGAAATAACTAAAATAATGGCCTTCACGGGAAGAGATTCCTTCCCTAGCAAAATATGTTAAAATAATGCAGTATTAGAAGGATGCTTTTTTGCTAGTTGCTTTACGTCGCACCGACACAGATAGGTCTTATGGCGACAATGGGATAGGAGAGGCCTAGGAATTGGAAGGAAGCGGCTGTGGCCTTAATAAAGGTACAGCTCCAGCATTTGCCTGGTGTGAAAATGGGAAACCACGGAAAGCTATCTTCAGAGCTGCCGAGAGTGGGATTCGAACCCACTATCTCCCAGATGCAATATCACAGCCGCGCGCCCCTAACTGCACGGCCAACTTGCCCGGTAGAAGGATTAAATGTCTTCAATTACCTAGGGTATAACTTATCTGACCAAACAGAAACACAAAATTAATTTCACACAAGGAATCATCGATAATCAATCAGATCATGAAGCCATCACTTGTACAGAAACACACTCGTTTGCACCGTTGAATTGTGGGCCATCAAGTCTGCTGTGGAATGGTGTGAACACAACAGCAGTAGAGCTCGGATACTAAGTGACTCACTGGCTGCATTGAACACAATCAACGACAAGCACAATGTCAACCCAATAGCTGCTACCATAAGATAAAGAGAACAGTAGTGCCCCCATGTCTGTCTTTCCTAGATCCGAGGACATACCGGTTTTCCTGAAAGTGGAAAGGCAGACATTCTCACAAAAGCAGCTCCTCATCCAACATAGAAATTACCTACAACAAATCACCCCCAAGCTGCGCATAAGCCCAAATCAAAACACATCTAATAAGACAGTGGAAAAACCTGTGGACATCAAGTAAAAAAGGGTACGTCACATGATAATTACTTTTCCCGACATATATGGCAGACTCCAGTGCAAAATATTAGTGCTTGAATTCATTCCCACTTAGTTTCCCTCCAGCCATCGAAAGTTTAATGGTAACTTTGAAATTTTTGCTAGTTGCTTTTACGTCGCACCGACACAGATATGTCTTATGGCGACGATGGGACAGGGAAGGGGTGGGAGTGGGAAGGAAGCGGCCGTGGCCTTAATTAAGGTACAGCCCCAGCATTTGCCTGGTGTGAAAATGGGAACCACGGAAAACCATTTTCAGGGCTGCCGACAGTGGGGTTCGAACCTACTATCTCCCGAATACTGGATACTGGCCGCACTTAAAAACTTTGAAATTAACATTGCGGGCAATTACTAGTTTTTTGTGGATCTTCTCAAACAGTGGAACATTTACGCTTTGTTAGACGTGTACTACTACCAGCGGAGAGAAAACGAGGAGCTGTTGGAAAGGGTCAGGAAATCTCATACCAGTAAAGGGAAGAACAAGATGCGAGGAACAGAGCATTAAACAACTTTGTTGGTCTCTGTTTTTAAAAGATATACAATTTGAACTTTAATTTTTTACTTCGTAGGAGGGCTATGAACCGTATCGTTTATGATCAAAGAAGCTCAACATTTAATGCATCAAATATAGAATCACCGGGCGAGTTGGCCGTGCGCGTAGAGGCGCGCGGCTGGGAGCTTGCATCCGGGAGATAGTAGGTTCGAATCCCACTATCGGCAGCCCTGAAGATGGTTTTCCGTGGTTTCCCATTTTCACACCAGGCAAATGCTGGGGTTGTACCTTAATTAAGGCCACGGCCGCTTCCTTCCAACTCCTAGGCCTTTCCTATCCCATCGTCGCCATAAGACCTATCTGTGTCGGTGCGACGTAAAGCCCCTAGCAAAAAAAAATATATATAGAATCTGGGAGTGATAGAAAAAAAAGGCGCTAATTGCAGCCAAAGTGCGCGAGGGAGATTTGGAGCTTCAGATAGGGCGTGGTGCTCTGCTAGAGAGAGTCAAGAAATATAAAAAGAGATGAAGCTACTCGGATTCTGTATGAGGAATCACCCGTACCAATTCACTAACAAGAAACGCGGGAGAATGCAGGGTTGACGAACTGAGGAAATGGAATGTATCTTCGTCCACAAATAAAATTTTGGAAATCTAAAATGATAGAAAAATCAAGCATAATTTTCTGAATGCCATGATATGATTTTTAATTCTACTTACATTGCCTCCAATAACACAAAATTCGCCGCAAAGCCGTGGGAACCAACTCTGTTACACACAAAGAAGTAGAGTAGACTTCAAGTGCGTATCTCGGGTTTTTTTTTTTTTTTTTTTTTTTTTTTTTGGTGGCGTGCCCTGTCTGGATGGCCTAATCAATAGCGAGGTCAGGGTTAAGAGGAGGCATTCTACTTCTACTGTGCCATGTTTGGAGGAACAAGATTCGAACTTGAATGTCACCTAAATAATTTTAACTTGGAACTTTCAAAACAATTATGCCATCTGTTTACAAAATTCTGCTGCTAAAAAAAATCCCTAATTGGCCACATCTTCAATAATTTAGTATCCTAATTTTGTGTCACGGACCAATAATTAATTAAGTGATCAAAACTATAACCCTATTATTCTCATATACAATAGGGTTCAAACTGTTAGGATATTCAATAAATAAATAATACCCTTGCTAGGGAAACGCTTTGAGACAGATGTGAGGCATGGTAATTAAGAACTCAAGACGTTTCAAGAATCATAGCACAATAAATGACGTTCATGCACCATACTGATGATGATGATGATGATGATGATGATGATGATGATGATGATGATGATGATGATGATGATGATGATATTTAGACAGTTTATATACGCTTCTATAATAACAAAACGACACAAACATGTAAATGCTATTTATAATACTTTACCATCCGACTTCATTCACTGAATTTTCCTCCACACCCTTAAGCCTGTAAGCTATCCCATCGTAAGGCCTATCATTTTTCTAGATTCGAATAAACCATCGCGGGCGATCCCGTAATCAAGATCAAGGGTGCGGAGAAGTGTGAGTTCGAATCCTGCACATGCACTGGGCGTTTCCACATCTGTTGTCAAGGATACTTGGCTTTAGCTTTCGTGGTGGCATAGTATCCCAGGTCAGAAAGGGTTCAACATCAACTCATCAACGTAGAGAAATTGCACCGGTATGCACTGGCTGGCATCCATCTGAGCAGATACCGCAACGAAGGAGACGCTTTTCTGCAGCGTATCGTCGACATTGATGAGACGTGAGAACGAGACTACGAGCCTGAATTCAAGTGCCAATCCACAGAAATTTCGACAGGAACCCATTCGGTTGAAGATTACATTGATTTTGGCATACGACTACGAGGGTGTTATTCTTACGCATGCTTTGCCTGAGTGACAAACCGTAAAGAGTGACTACTATTGCTGATATCTGGAGTAACACCTGAGCGGGCTAGCGGCGCAAACGCCCATGTTTATTGAGAGACGATTGTCCTATCATGTTGGTGATATTGTTCCTAAATGTTGAAATTGTGATTTTCTGCCTAGTTCACAATTCCTGCAGGGGGAAAAGAAACTGCAAGCTTATTTAGCAAAGGATAGGACAGGGGTAGATGGTTCACGCTATAATGTTAACGGTGGTGGTGGTGGTGATGGTGGTGGTGGTGGTATCGCAAACAATGTCAAGCCCTTATTGCAATGATAGCATTGTGAGGTCTTGAAACACCCACCGTACTCACCAGACATGAATCCTTATGACTTCGACCTTTTTCCGAAATTGAAGATACCACTCCGATGCCACCGATTTCCTAACGTGGTATCTGTACTCCGTAGTAGAGCGCTCCGTCGGCTGATAATCAATCCTTTAACATCGCCACTTTAGATTTCCATACACTCGCAGAGAAAACACCAATCACAATTCCCGTCACAAGAGAGACCTGTGTCAGTTGTTATGACTTTCTCCCCACACACCGGACACGAAGTCACACACACCACCACCATCACCAATTGTTTACCAATTTACCATTCTCATTTTGAGCAATCCTCATTCTCGCACATTACTTAACCCCGTTAACGCTCACATTTTCATATCCTTTCTCTTTGGGTGGAAGATGGATACATATGTGAACACTTATTTCACATACATTTTACCATATTTTATATAATAAACCTAGATTAATAGTGGTCAAATATTTAGTGACTCAATAAGGGACAACTGTGATAATAAGCAATAAAAACACACATGTATGATGAAAATTACACCCATAAAAATTATACTAACCCTTCTCTCAAAAGTTCTTGAACGAGTTGTACACGAGCAGCTAGTAGAATTTTTAACCAGACATTCTCTTTTTGACCCATTGCAATCTGGCTTCAGAAAGGGGCACAGTACTACGACTGCACTTCTTCGGGTAACAGATGACATAAGACTAGCAATGGACAAACGGCAGGTGACGATACTGACACTCCTTGACTTTAGTAGTGCGTTCGACACGGTAAATATAGACATACTATTATCCAAGCTACGCTCTCTGCATATCGGCCCGATAGCCCTTTAATTTTTTTAAGTCGTACCTTACAAATCGGCGCCAGTGCGTAGTGGTAAACAATCAAAGATCCCAATGGGCTGTAAAATCATCCGGTGTCCCTCAAGGGTCGGTTCTATGGCCCTTACTGTTCGTCTTGCATATTAATGACATATCTTTCACACTTCAGTATTGCAACTACCACTTATATGCTGATGATATGCAGATATACAAAAACACCACTACAAACAATTTACATGAAACAGTTCAGCATATTAATTGGGATATTGAAAGGCTTACCGCCTATGCTAAAAACAACCACTTACTCCTAAATCCTCGTAAAACACAAAGTATTATCACAGGAAACTCTAAATTATTACATGTAATAAGCAATATCAATCCTCCAATCATAATCAATGGCATTGCTGTGCCTACCTTAAAAATGTAACTAATCTTGGAATCTCCATCACTGAGAATCTGACCTGGAATGAACACGTAACAAATGTATGTAGAAAGGTTCATGCAGCTCTATATCCCCTGAAACGACACAAGAATTATTTTCCTCAAAAACGTAAATTAAAATGAATCCAAGCACTACTATTCCCAATTTTAGACTACTGTGATACGGTACTAGTCAATCTAAATGCTGAACAAGGTTTGAGACTTCAGCGAGCACAAAACTCATGCATACGATACGCCTTCCAACTGCGACATGACGCTCATGTTACACCATATTTCAAAACATTGGGATGGCTAAGCATAAATGAACGAAGGAATTTTCACCTAATGACACTTGTTTACCAAGTGCCCTCGACGAACACTCCTACTTACCTCTCTTCTAATTTTCGTTTCCTTTCCTCATTCCATGAAATTAGTACCCGTTCTGGTTTCCTACTTGACATTCCACTAAGTCGAACGAACTCCTACAATCATTCCTTTTTAGTTACTGCATCGAGATTATTATTATTATTGTCACATTTATTGCTGTACTGATATGTAGGCCTAACTTAGTCTTAGAATTATCTGTCCGTAGTATTATTTCTTTTTAGAATTTCTATGTCTTACTCTTATGTTTACACTTTTAATTTTATTGTTATAGTGGTTAAGTGTAAGAGAGGGCCGTGAGCCCTAACTTTGCCACAAATGTAAGTCAGAAATAAATAAATAAATAAGTAAATAAATAAATAAATAAATAAATAAAATTATCAGGAACACCAAGAGGCAGTACAATAAAATATCATTGAACAAGCAGAGAGGGATTTTCAAAGAAACAATACTAGAGACTTCTACCAAACTTTTAAATCTCAAATAACACCCTACTCAGCCCCTACACTTCACCTTCGGGGAGCTGACGGAAATCTGAAAATGAACAATAAAGAGTGCACCACAGTTCTAGCAGAGTATTTCAACAACCTTCTAAATTCAAGGTTACCCAAGGAGAAACTGCATTTCGAACCTCAGAATGTTACTAAGTCGGACTCTCTCCCACCAACAAAGGGGGAGATCAAGAAAGCCACTTCAGAATTGAAATGTAACAAAGCAGCGGGTGAGGATGGAATCATAGCATAGCTCTGGAAATACGCTGATGAGAAGTCAATCCCAAGTATCCATGAAATCATATCAAACATCTGGGTGACAGAAGCGTTACCTAGCGACTGGACCTCAGCTATCATCCACCCGTTACACAAAAAAGGCGACAAATCAGATCTCAACAACTACAGGTGGATTTCTCTTGTATCAGTGACGTATAAGATACTCTCCAAAGTATTACTCACAAGAGTAGAGGCTCAACTAGACTCCTGTATCGGAGAGTACCAGGCTGGGTTTCGCAAGTCAAGGTCATGCGCCGAACAAATCCTGAACCTCAAAACCATCATCACTTACAAAAACCTAAGCGCCTCACCCTACGTGGCAACATTTGTTGACTTTCAGAAGGCCTACGATTCAGTAGATAGAGAGTCACTCTTCCAGGCACTCGCTGAACTGGGACTAGATAAGAAAACCTTGAATCTAGTGAAAGCAACTCTTACCAACACTACTGCCAGAATCAAATTCAGAGGGGAACCGTCCCAGAGATTTGAGATCAAAACAGGTGTTAGACAAGGGGATGGCCTATCTCCAATCCTCTATAATTGCCTACTTGAAAAAGTCATTCGTGAGTGGACGAAAATGCTACAGGATGACTCTGGATTGAGAATTGGCTACAAGAAAGACAAGTTAACAGTCAACTGTTTAGCCATCGCAGACGACCTTACACTCCTGGCATCCAGTATGGAGGAAGCTATCCATCAACTATCCTCTCTCGACCACATAACAGCTAAAGTAGGGAGTGAAGATCGCCATCAACAAAACACAGTTTATCACCAACATCAAAGATGCACCCAAATCAATCCCACTGGGGGACAAAACAGTACAAAGGACTAACTCCTTCAAATACCTAGGAGAATGGATAACCCCAAACATGAATGAAGATCAGGCCATGAACAGCAGATGCATCAAATTGGAAAATGCCTACCACCTATGTAAGAGTATGTACAAATCCAAATCCCTCTCCCTTAACCTCAAAATCAGGCATTACACTACTGTAGTGAGACCGTCAGTACTATACGCCTCAGAATGCCTAAACATGGTAAGAAAAGGGCAACTTCGAAAACTGGAGCTGAAGGAAAGGAAGATCCTGAGAAAAATCATGGGCCCCGTTAAAGAAGAAGGCAAGTACAGAATCAGGCACAACAACGAACTGTACCAACAATTGGAGAGCATTACAACATCTATGAGGAAGAGGAGATTGAACTTCTACGGTCATGTCATGAGAATGGACAATCAGAGGCTCACCTCCAGAATCTTCCACACCATCTCTAGAGGGAAAGCAACTAATGCCAAGTGGGCAAGACTCGTCATAAAAGACCTTCAAGAATTGGACATTGCTCCCAGTGAAATTTATGACAGGAATAGGTACAGAACGTTGATCAGAACATCAAACTCTCTCCAGTCACTAACAGAAAAAACAGTACGTCCGGGAGGAGGTGTGAAATGGACTCAGGAGCGAAACGTCATTCACAGTGCAAGAATGAAGGAGTACTGGTCAAAGAAGAAAGCTGCTAGAGATAAAGAACCACGTGGTCCATAGCAGGCCCAAACGGAACTTTAAAAAAATAACATTATATTGCACGAAAGAGAACATTAACTTGAGCTTACAGAGATACAAGCAGTGGCTACATATTTCGCCACTAACCTATAAGGGGTTAATAATTTATTATTGTAAAAGAAATGTACACAGAATGAGAATGTAATATTTTACTAAGAGTTGAAATGGATAGTTCTAAATAAACATTTCTGCAGAATTTAGTCTGAAAACAGGAAATGGTTGTAGGATATTAAAGAAATGCTTGCTCTTTCAGAACATAAACCAGTTTATTCCTGTGTGTAGCAAACACATTTGTCAGTTCACACAACATATCGACTTTATTTTTAACCCGTCATATCTCCTCTTTAAAAGTATCACTGAAAACACGATAATGATTCATAGTATCCATTTGGGAGGGTTGTAAACATCTTGTACCTATGTTTTTACTTAAGTGCCGCTCTTCTTTAATGGTGACTGTGTTGACAAGACTACAGCTATGAGGAGAGGATAGGCCAGGCACATCTGGCACTCTCAAATGTGTAAATACACTCACAACATTGGTGATGACGGAGATTCCAAACTCGCCACTAATTGTCTGCGGTAAGCGCCCGATATGCTCTCCACAGGAATTTCTGCCCCTGTTGTATTCAAAGTCACTGTAGTTAGCATTCAAAGAAAGGCAAAAACAAGCTTGTAGGTTGGATTTACATTATCTTGCCTATATTCACGGGGCCTTTCGTTTTAACGTGAGATTCTAAATGCGTGGCCGTGAATTACTCATTTCAAATATTCTGCACGCATCGGCTGGGATTTAAACATCGTTCCTTAGTCAGAGGCTAGTAATGATGTCACTCAATTATAGTGCCCTTTTCCCATTCCGATTATTATTATTATTATTATTATTATTATTATTATTATTATTATTATTATTATTATTATTATTATTTACTAGCGCTTTTCCCACATCCGTGTGGTCGCGGATGCGAACTGCGTCGCACATGTGGATTTGTCCCTGTTTTACGGCCGGATGCCCTTCCTGATGCCAACCCTCTATGGAGGGATGTAATCACTATTGCGTGTTTCTGTGGTGGTTGGTAGTGTGGTTTGTTGGCTGAATATGAAGAGGGGAGTGTTGGGACACACACAAACACCCAGTCCCCGAGCCAGAAGAATTAATCAGAAGCGATTAAAATCCCCGACCCGGCCGGGAATCCAACCCGCGACCCTCAGAACCGAAGGGCAGAGAGTCGGACTCTATTATTATTATTATTATTATTATTATTATTATTATTATTATTATTATTATTATTATAATTTCTTATATTTATACCAGTATTATACAGAAAAAGAATATGCCAGCTTGTTTGTATGTACAGGATAATCTCGATAAGTACTCAGCCTTTCAGTAATTTTTCACCATTAGAAAGATTATGTTTTCCAGATTATTGTAAGGTCTATATAAGCTACCAGGTGGATCTGCAGCCCCTACCAATATTTTGTTATGCAGCCCAAAAAACATGTTAGATCAACGTAAGGTCGACATTTCTCTGTTAGCATCCCGTATGAAGCTAATGCACGGTAAGCACGCCGTACAAACGATTCTGAACACTGTTATCGTTCCCGCCATGTGACTATAGATCGTTCGAAAAATATGACATAATTTCAATAATCTATCGTACTACAGTCTACCATGTAACTATGTGAATGTCATGTTCTGTCAAATGACTGGGTACAGCAAAACACGAAATTATGCTTAAAACTTTTTCTCTTTTTGCTAGTGGGTTTTACGTTGCACCGACACAGATAGGTCTTATGGCGACGATGGAATAGGAAAGGGCTAGGAGTTGGAAGGAAGCGGCCGTGGCCTTAATTAACGTACAGCCCCAGCATTTGCCTGGTATGAAAATGGGAAACTACGGAAAACCATCTTCAGGGCTGCCGACAGTGGGATTGGAACCCACTATCTCCCGGATGCAAACTCACAGCTGCACGCCCCTAACCACACGGCCAACTCGCCCGGTGCTTAAACCTTACGATACAATGACGTGGAGAGCGTACTCGCAGCTGTGGCGTAGAGCATGTGATCAAACGCTAGCTCACCAATCAACGGAATGTATAATTGATAGTTCGTTTTCCGTGTCATTGCAGAGGTATCCTATGACAAGCCACGTTCGAGAACATTTCAGATAATGGTGATTATCGTTATAAGAGGAAGTATGCAACCATTCTCCAAATTTCAGATAATGGTAACTGTGGTGATTATCGTTATAAGAGGAAGTATGCAGCCATTCTCCAAATTTCAGATAGTGGTGACTGTGGTGATTATCGTTATAAGAGGAAGTATGCAACCATTCTCCAAATTTCAGATAGTGGTGACTGTGGTGGTTATCGTTATAAGAGGAAGTATCCAACCATTCTCCAAATTTCAGATAGTGGTGACTGTGGTGATTATCGTTATAAGAGGAAGTATGCAACCATTCTCCAAATTTCAGATAGTGGTGACTGTGGTGATTATCGTTATAAAAGGAAGTATGCAACCATTCTCCAAAATTCAGATAGTGGTGACTGTGGTGATTATCGTTATAAGAGAAAGTATGCAACCATTCTCCAAATTTCAGATATTGGTGACTGTGGTGATTATCGTTATAAGAGGAAGTATGCAACCATTCTCCAAATTTCAGATAGTGGTGATTATCGTTATAAGAGGAAGTATGCAACCATTCTCCAAATTTCAGATAGTGGTGACTGTGGTGATTATCGTTATAAAAGGAAGTATGCAACCATTCTCCAAATTTCAGATAGTGGTGACTGTGGTGATTATCGTTATAAGAGGAAGTACGCAACCATTCTCCGAATTTCAGATATTGGTGACTGTGGTAATTATCGTTGTAAGAGGAAGTATGCAACCATTCTCCAAATTTCAGATAGTGGCGACTGTGGTGATTATCGTTATAAGAGGAAGTATGCAACCATTCTCCAAATTTCAGATAGTGGTGACTGTGGTGATTATCGTTATAAAAGGAAGTATGCAACCATTCTCCAAATTTCAGATAGTGGTGACTGTGGTGATTATCGTTATAAAAGGAAGTATGCAACCATTCTCCAAATTTCAGATAGTGGTGACTGCGGTGATTATCGTTATAAGAGGAAGTATGAAACCATTCTCCAAATTTCAGATAGTGGTGACTGTCGTGATTGTCGTTATAAGAGGAAGTATGCAACCATTCTCCAAATGTCAGATATTGGGTGTTGAACTCTGGCTCTAAAAACCATTCTATGTGCTTCGTTAGGATTCGATGATGATCCTGTCGCCTGCCTTAGCACGAATAAAAAACCATTTTTAGACAGCTTTAATAACGCTTTCGCAGTTGGTAATGCCTCCCTGTGTCCACGTCCAGGCATTCCTTTTACAGAACGGGGCCTTGGCAGGCCAGGGCCCTTAGTTGTCCATGTGGTTTCTTATGAAACCTGTACGCAGTGAATTGCACGATACTATATTTATTTCCTGTTTTGCACAAGTTTCCTTTGAGAATACGTCATGTAAGATACACTGTGCTCACTTACTGTGTACTAGGGTTCTGTACAGTAGTTTGAGATGTTATCTCGAATATTTCTCCTGCTGTTTAAATAATTTCTGACAGTTTTAAATCTTATTTCTTATCAAGTGACTGCTGTCCTAGTCTTCTGAAATGTTTTTAAAAGAACTCTTCCAAAAGCCTAGACTACCTCCATGTTTTACAGTCACAATCCCATTTCTTCCAAAAAGCCATTCCTGAAAAAGAGAGTCCGCATTCGTGAGTAGGATTATTAAAGTATTAGACTGTCTTGTAAAAAAATCAGATTCACAGAGTGTTTCTTCCTATTTCCATAAAAGATCCTTCATGACATTGATGTTGATGGTAATTTTATTGCATAGTTTCATAATGAAGTGCGTAATCTTTACGTGCATAGTGTAAATAATCTTGAATGGTGGTTGAATTGTTTTGCTAATATCCATGCGTTTAATTGGATGTTGCTAGAAAAGGTTCCAAGAATGACAGAGATATGGGCAATAATAATAATTTCGTGTGGCTATTTCTAGCCAAGTGCAGCCCTTGTAAGGCAGACCCTCCGATGAGGGTGGGCGGCATCTGCCATGTGTAGGTAACTGCGTGTTAGTGTGGTGGAGGATAGTACTATGTGAGTTGCAGGGATGTTGGGGACAGCACAAACACCCAGCCCCCGAGCCATTGGAATTAACCAATTAAGGTTAAAATCCCTGACCCGGCCGGGAATCGAACTCGGGACCTCTGAACCGAAGGCCAGTACGCTGACCATTCAGCCAACGAGTCGGACAGAACAATATGCTGAAAAATCGTGATAACGACGATGACGGTCATGATGCTTTTTGTTTAAAAGGGCCTAACATCTAGGTCATCGGCCCCTTATGGTACGAAATGTAATGACAATTTAAAAGTCCAAAGTCATCCACTGACCAGAATTTAAAACATTACGATGAAGAATGGATGGATTAATATGAATTTAAAACAATCAGTGGACCCGACCCGCAATGTCCCATCTTCCCAGAAACTATCTTAAAACAATAGTATTACTGACCAAGGGACTGCTCCTAAAGCACATTCCTGAATCGATTATGCTTGAGGTCTAAAGGGGTCCAAAAATCCAGGTCAACGGCCCCTCATAATGCTACTCATCGCTGGTAAAGTAGAACCATGATATTTGTCATGTTACGGTACTAATCAAAAGTAGCGTACACTCACAGTGTTCGAAACTTTATGGTACTGCTCACAAGTATTGTACGACGCACATGTAACGCCCACCTATGGTGTATCTCACTTAATGGCGCCACTCACAGGCAACGCAGACCAATGGTGTTCCTCACATAGGTCAACTAATCACCGGCGCCGGTATTCCCGTGGTGTTCCTCACATAGTGGTACTAATCACATGCAACGCGCAGAACGCCCAGGCCCGTGGTGTTTCTGACGTAATGGTACTAACCACAAGCACCGTAAGTCCGTGATGTTCCGCATATAGTGGTACTAATCACAGGTACTGTAAACCCACAGTAAACCGCTCTCTGCTGCTACTAATCACAAACGAGTTGTGTACCTAACATAGTAGTACTACTAGCAAGTAAAGGTGACCCATGGAGTTCCCCGCGTGATGGTACTAATCGCAAGTAGTTTCATAGTTCTAATACAATCATCCCTTGGTTACCCCTTTTAGTCGCCTCTTACGACAGTCAGGTGGTACCGTAGGTGTATTCTTCGTCTGCGTACCCCACCCACAGGGAGTATGCTGAAAACATCAAGGGGAAGATGAATGGAATAGTATAGATTTAAAGTGACTATTGTAAAATCAAGTTCAAAGAGATGTTTGCACTTCATGATTAAATATTTTTACTAACAAAGATTTTACAATCTGGTGTATGGCTGATACTAAAAGGAGTCCTGTAAACACAAGCTATGTGTACCATAACTGAACAAAGTAAATTCAGCGTAATATTATTGTGCTGAGCTATTGATACCTTATCCTTGAATGTTGTCGTTAATTATTATTGTTTCTGTAGTTAGAGGTATGAAAAGATATGTGTAGACTTGTCGCATCAAAATGTCTTGAAATTTTATGCTGCTAGTATGGCAAATCTGTATGGATATAACGTTTGGCATCAAGCATGCAATTTTCTGTCTAAATTCCTGTTTTCCCATGCCTTAAAACACTATAAAACATTATTATTATTATTATTATTATTATTATTATTATTATTATTATTATTATTATTTTGCTAGGGGCTTTACGTCGCACCGACACAGATAGGTCTTATGGCGACGATTGGATAGGAAAGGTCTAGGAGTTGGAAGGAAGCGGTTGTGGCCTTAATTAAGATACAGCCCCAGCATTTGCCTGGTGTGAAAATGGGAAACCACGGAAGACCATCTTCAGTGCTGCCGACAGTGGGATTCGAACCCACTATCTTCCGGATGCAAGCTCACAGCCGCGCGCCTCTACGCGCACGGCCAACTCGCCCGGTATTATTATTATTGTTACCGTGTTTTAGCGGTAGTTATGCGTAAAAGAAGGTGCGGGTGTGAATGGGTTTCAAGCTACGAAAGTATAGTGCATGTAAAATAAATTTAAAATTTAACAAGGTTATATTTCCTTTTCAAAAACAAAGCAATAACAGACATGACAGGTACAATGTAGCAAAACAAGGGGAGTTACAATATTTACAGGTTTTGGGCTTCACGCCCTGACTTCAGCGATCAGCTCAGTTTTACCACAAACACAAGTTTTAACAGAGGGGCAGAAAACCCCATTCATCCCTAGGAGCCCCTGGCTCCGAATTACACAGAAAAGCCTCCACGAGGCATATGACACTCCATTTCAAAAGAGCGATCCGCTCTCAAAATTTAAGCCTCTCAAAGGCCACACCAAACTCTACCTTCAAGCTGTCCTCTAAGGACGTATTCACAGGGGTAAAATACCCAACCTACTGAGGTCTATTGAATGAAAAAGAAGGTTGATTACATGACCTCTAAAATAACAATTTGAGAGGAGGCTAACCGCACTCCTGATACACTTTGTTTAAGACCTACTTGGCACTAGGCCGTTAATACAAGGGCTAATCCCATACTACGGAGGTGACTTCAGAAAATAACAATTTACATTACATCACGGAAGAATTGGTTTGAGAAAATAAGTCCACCTCAAAACAATATGAGTGGGAACTCGAGAGGGTTAGCACTCTCTATCCCAATATGTGGTTTAGAAGATAGGATAGGTACCAGTAGTCTTTACATTTTAAAGGAAGGTTACATGGTGGAAGGCCTAGAACCCGCCCCGAAGATTAAACTGCTGAGCAAGCAAAGAAAGAAGTTATTACTTGGCCATTACCTTGTTGTAGACGCCGCCGAAGAAAGAGGCGCTTCCCGCCTCCTGCTTTGTACTTAATACACTGAAAGATGGAACAGAAGTGGCCCGGAGACCCCAAAATCAGCAGTTTATATCCTCTCACGGAAGATTCTAGGCATTAGGGGAAAGAAAACACCCTCCCACAAAAATTTTATTGGCTAGGGAAAAGAAACCCCTACATAGAGGAAGAAGAAACACATTATTGGTGGAAAATTAATTAAAGAAATTCGGGATTGGCTAGATCCAAAATAAGGGGAAAAAGAGGGGTATACAGCCAACTTAAACAATGACAGAAAGAAATTTAACCAAGAACAAACTCTTGAAATAAAAATTTCTCCAACAAAATAGTTCTTTGATTTCGCACTAGGTTGCACTATTGTAATTCTTCAGTAGTGTCCTCTAGAAGAGAAAGTTCACACTTCTTACTTCAAGCGAGACAAAAACACATCAAAAGTGACACAGTTCAAAAACTCAAAATTTTCCACGTGGTGACATCTTCTGAGAAAGTAGAGAATTAATAGAATAGATAAAGTTCAACCTTCCTCCAGAAGAGGAGTTTCAACTGGCGCAACTTTTAAATAAACGGTGTAGAGGTGTACCGCCCGGTACAGACCTCCCCCCCCCCAAAAGTTCCCCCAGGGGTGACACATGAAATCAGTTTGAAACAAAGTCCAAGTAATGATGTTGATACGAAGATAGATAGCAGAAGCATTTACAAGATTTCTTAATTCAGTTTCAAAATATTGTTTGCAGGTGAATGAAAGTCTTTATGTTTGTAGAATTTGAATTTCTGAAGATAAACTTTTAATACTTGAAAGTGATGAAAAATTTGGCAATGTCCACCAAATATGGTGTTGAATTCCCAAGTGTAGTTATTGCTTATGGTGACTGTCCATGTAGTTGATGTAGATTGAGTCGGATGGCCAGACCGGCCGTTGCAGCTTGCGTCCAACGGAGGCCGCTCGGACCCCTCAAGTACCCTGAGATACCGCTCGCCCGCACTATGAGGGGAGCAGAGGAGTTGAAGTACGCCGCGCCCGCGGTGAACAGATACAGGCTGCGGGCATGTAGCAGGTCGTGCGCCGCACATCAGCCTTGGCCGGGAGGAGAGTTCCGGCTCGCCGTGCACATGTCGTCCTCGCTGGAGAGGAGGGGGCCCATCCCCCTCCCCAGTCGCTGCACGGCGCTGCGCGGCTGCGGGGGCGCTGAAACATTAAAGCTAGGCGGCAGAATTGTGTTGGACTATCATCTTCTTTGAGGGTACAGGCTAGTGGAGAGGTTGAGGGGCCAGCGGCGTGTAGATATCCATGGCATTTACTATTATGAAGCCACAGTGTAAGGTGGAGCAGGAGACGGGAGCGTGGTAATGGCCGTGGCAAGAACAGGATGGCAGTTTAACGGGTTGGGGCAGGTTTTACATAAGGCTTACATCTAAAACCAAAATATTACAGAAGGGGCAGAATGCCTTAAAAGTGAGACTCAAAAAAAATATAACCTTCATATCCTTTCAAAATAATATGAAGCAAGTTAACACAGAAATTACACCGGTTTCACCTGGGACAGGTGAACTCTAAATATCCTCTCGGTGGCTGGATTACTTAGCAATAAGGTAACCGGCGTAAGAAAATCGAGAATGATACAAGGCCCATGAAATCTGGGGGCAAGCTTGCCCGCGGGAACAAAATTTTTGACCATAACCTGGTCGCCTACCTTCAAAGGGGTGGGTCTCCGTCCACGATCATACCTTTCCCTAACCTTTTCATGAGACACTTTAAGATTGGCTTTAGCCTTCTTCCAAAGATCTTTAATGTTGTCCGGATCTATTGTCTCGGGCAGAATGTCATTCAGAGACCAGAGGTTAGAGAGCGGCGTGTTGGGAACGAACTTAAACATCAAAGAAGCTGGAGTAAATTTGTGTGATTCATGAACCGCCGAATTCAAAGCAAAAGCTAACCAATGCAGGGACGTGTCCCACCTAGAATGATCTTCATGATGATAGGCAATAAGTGCTGACCTGAGATTACGGTTAACCCGTTCAGCCAGAGATGGTTGAGGGTAATAAGCGGAAGTAGTTACATGAGAGATGGACAAGTCAAAACAGAATTTACGAAATAAATTTGATGTGAACGCCTTAGCATTATCAGATACAATATATTGGCACGGACCAAAAGAAGCAAAAATAGAATTTAGTCAAGTAATGGTGGACTGAGCGGTAGCCAGCTTAGTCGGAAATAACCAAGAAAATCTAGTAAAGCCATCTACGCACACAAAGATGAACTTGTTAGCATTACCCTTTGACTGGGGGAAGGGTCCTACATAATCGATATACAGGCGTTCCATGGGGCGCGACGCTTGATGCGAAGACAACAGGCCTACCTTGGTGGACATGGTGGGTTTACTAAGCAAACAAGATTTACAAGCTTTTACAAGTTCACGGATTTCACCGTCCATACCTTTCCAAATGAACATTTCACGAATTTTTTCACGGGTTTTAAAGATTCCAAGATGCCCTCCTAATGGGGTCTCATGATAATACTTGAAGATCATAGGTACAAGAACAGCTGGAACGACAACTTTCATCATCTTGTCATGCCTCGAAGGGCAACATAAAACACCATTCCTCAGAACATAAGGGACAACATGTTCCCCAGAAGAAAGGGTTTCCATTATCGGAGCCAGCGTCGGATCTTCACGTTGGTACTTCTCAATATCTCTAAAGAGCAAGGGAGCATCTGTTAGGATGGCATTAACCTCGGATAGTATGGACTCGGAAGGTGATGAACTGGCGACAGGTTCATGGGTCTCGACGTCGTTAGAAAACATACGGCTGAGTCCATCAGCAACAACATTTTCAGTACCTCTGATATGTCGTACATCGAATTGGAAGGCAGAAATACGGATGGCCCAACGGGCTATACGACCAGTACGACGCGGCCTACCTAAGACCCAGCTTAAGGCTTGATTATCTGTCTCCAAGTCGAATTTGACGTGTTCCAGATAGAGACGGAACTTTTCTAAGGCGAATAAGACTGCCAAACCTTCAAGCTCATATATGGAGTACTTTGCTTCTTGAGCTGACAATGTCCTAGACGCATAGGCGATGGGGCGCCTCCCTAGTTCAGTCTCTTGAAGAAGGACTGCAGCTACCGCCGACGACGACGCGTCGGTTTGGACGATGAATTTCTTCGAGAAATCCGGCATAGCAAGTACAGGGGCATTACAGAGAGCTAATTTAAGGTCTTCGAAAGCGGCTTGTTGAGAAGGTCCCCACTCGAATTTGATGCCTTTCCTACGAAGAAGGTTTAAGGGCGCCGCTCTATTAGCGAAGTTAGGAATGAACTTCCTGAAGAAATTCACCATGCCAATGAACCTGGCGATACCTTTAATGTCCTTGGGAGGTTTAAAATCACGGATGGCCTGTGTTCTAGAATGATCGACTGCTACACCATCAGGTGACACAATATGCCCTAGGAATGACATAGAGGGCTTAGCAAAGGCAACCTTGGACAACTTAACAGTTAACCCAGCCTTACGAAGGCGATTGAGAACTTCTCGCAGATGATCTAGATGTTCTTCAAAGGTTTCGGAAAATACGACGACATCATCTAAGTAGTGATATAAGTACTCGAATTTGATGTCGGAGAAGACCCTATCTAGCAGCCTAGTGAGTACAGCTGCTCCCGTAGGGAGCCCGAAAGGCACGCGGTTGTATTCATATAAATTCCAGTCCGTGGCAAACGCTGTAAGATGTTTAGACTCTTCGGCTAGGGGAATTTGATTATAGGCCTGATTTAAGTCCAAGATGGTGAAGAACTTGGCCTTACGAAACCATGAAAAACAAGAATGAAGGTCGGGAAGGGGCACAGATTGCAACACCACCTTCCGATTGAGAGCCCTGTAATCAATGACAGGCCTGAAGCCTCCTTGGGGTTTCGGGACTAGAAAAATAGGCGAAGAATACGCTGACTTAGAGGGCCTAATAATACCATCCTTCAACATCTGATCGATGATTTCTTTCAGAGCCTTCATTTTAGGTGGAGATAGCCTATACGGTGGAAAACGGACAGGAATCGAATCCGTGACCTCAATTTTGTATTCAATAAGGTCAGTAACACCAAGAGTATCAGAGAACACCTCGGAAAACGACTGACACAGTTTCCGAATACTATCAGCCTGCTCCTCAGGTAGATGTCTAAGGTCTAACAACATCTCATCCTGGGTAGGCGAAATAAATGAACATGATACAGAATTACACTTTAACAAGGGAATTCTACAATTGGACGCAAATTTGAATGTGCACGACCTACTCTGGAGATCGAGCACAAGACCAGTGTGAGAAATGAAGTCCGCTCCCAATATGATGGGGCAAGACAAGTGCTTAGCCACCAACAGTTTGATTTTCCATGTAAATTTAAAAATACGAATTTTGACCAGTACGGAACCTAGAATTTCTAATGGCGATGAATTAGCCGAAACATATTGAATAAGAGCTGAGACATGATCAGGTAGTTTACAAACAGATTTCAATTTAGAATACCATTCAGCCGAAATAATCGAACAAACACTGCCTGAATCTAAGAGAGCTGTTATAGGCTCGTTATTTAACTCAATCTTAAGAAAAGGAACAGGTGCGGGGGTATCCGCCGCAATCCTAAGACATTCTTTAGGGCATTCAAAAGATGAATTTGAAGGCTGACTGTTCTCTGCATTTACAACCTGTTTACTAGGGGCTGAGTCTCGGGAAGATGGATTAGTCGACTCAGCCGATGCCACTAGTCACTTTTTATTATTGGCATAGGTGGAATTTGCACCAGAAGTTGAGCAGGAGGGGGTGCTATTTGAGTTTGGGCAATTTTTGGCGATATGTGAGAAGGCCCCACACTTAAAACAGCCTTGTGATGAACCAGCTCCATTATTTGCCCTACTAGACTTGATCAGAGGACACTTATTGCGAAGATGGTCAGGCGACCCGCAAGCATAACATTTACGGGGCGTGACTGGTCGGCGAGGTGGAGGCCGAGTGTTACTAAAGGAAGGCGGGGGTTCTTTCGCTACACGCAAAGAATCAGCGTATCTAACTCCTTCCGCTGAGACGGCCAACGCTTCAAGTTCAGAGAAAGTTTGCGGGCACGCCGCAAAACACAAGTATGATCTATAAGATGGTGAAATGCCTTCCACAATAGCTTGTACAATTTGATCCTCAGGGAAGTGAAGAGCAAACACCCTAGTATAAAACTTAATATCTTGGATGAAGTCAGCCAAGTTTTCGTCCAACCTCTGTACTCGATAATAGTATTTCTGAATAAGAGATGACCTCGCGCGGGCAGGAATAAAATTTGCAAGCAGATGTGCATGGAAATCTTCGATAGATGACTGTTCAGCTATGGCTCTTACTATTTTATCTGAGAGAACCCCAATAGCATAAGGATAGATAATTTGCAAAATTTGACATGGGGAAAGAGAAAACACAAGGGCATGATCCTGAAATTCCACTAGAAATCTTAAAAATGAAATTACGTCACTGGTGGTATTAACGGAAAACTTGGATATACCTCTGAGCAACATTGCCAATGGATGAGGCAAGCTGCTAAACCCGGGCGACATAGTAGGTAAAGGTTTCAATGGCAAGGAAGTTAATTCAGCACGTACATTGTTCAACGATGTGCGGCGTTCAGACTCGTTGTCCAATGGGGCAGAGATAGTTTGAGCAGCAACGGTTATCCTATTGCCTTCTCCCTTAGCAGGTTCTTCCTCACTACTTACATTCACAACGGTGGGCTGATCAGATTTGGGAGGAACTTCCCCAGTTAACAATTGAGTGACTTTACTAGACAATTCAGAGATAGTTTCAAGGAGCGTATTAGCTTGCTTCCTCTGAACGTCATTCACCTTCAGAGACAACAGATCATTAACTCTATTTGAAAAGTGATATAGCCTGCCTTGCACACGCTTAATTTGATTAGGAGACGGATCGTTTTCATCAAAAAAGCTGACTACAGATGCTAGCCCCGTAATATTCTCGACGATCGTGGAAAGAGAGTCATCAATTTCTTTCTCTCCCAAATTGGGGATGGAAATGGGCAAATCAAGGGACTCTCTAAGCTTGTTGGTGTCGATTGCAACCGTACCTCCAGATTGAACGTTTCTGATAGTTAACTCGTATATCAACTCCTCTTTGCGCAAGTAGTTAAGGAGGAGAACATCGCGAGGGCCGGGCATGATGACAGAACAATTTTGAAAAACTCAAAAAATTCCAGCAACTGAGAAAATTGTTAGAGTTCGGATTAAAGCAATGTTTAGCCGTCAAAAGGGGCTAAATTGAGACCCATTCAACCACGCTCTGCTACCACTTGTTACCGTGTTTTAGCGGTAGTTATGCGTAAAAGAAGGTGCGGGTGTGAATGGGTTTCAAGCTACGAAAGTATAGTGCATGTAAAATAAATTTAAAATTTAACAAGGTTATATTTCCTTTTCAAAAACAAAGCAATAACAGACATGACAGGTACAATGTAGCAAAACAAGGGGAGTTACAATATTTACAGGTTTTGGGCTTCACGCCCTGACTTCAGCGATCAGCTCAGTTTTACCACAAACACAAGTTTTAACAGAGGGGCAGAAAACCCCATTCATCCCTAGGAGCCCCTGGCTCCGAATTACACAGAAAAGCCTCCACGAGGCATATGACACTCCATTTCAAAAGAGCGATCCGCTCTCAAAATTTAAGCCTCTCAAAGGCCACACCAAACTCTACCTTCAAGCTGTCCTCTAAGGACGTATTCACAGGGGTAAAATACCCAACCTACTGAGGTCTATTGAATGAAAAAGAAGGTTGATTACATGACCTCTAAAATAACAATTTGAGAGGAGGCTAACCGCACTCCTGATACACTTTGTTTAAGACCTACTTGGCACTAGGCCGTTAATACAAGGGCTAATCCCATACTACGGAGGTGACTTCAGAAAATAACAATTTACATTACATCACGGAAGAATTGGTTTGAGAAAATAAGTCCACCTCAAAACAATATGAGTGGGAACTCGAGAGGGTTAGCACTCTCTATCCCAATATGTGGTTTAGAAGATAGGATAGGTACCAGTAGTCTTTACATTTTAAAGGAAGGTTACATGGTGGAAGGCCTAGAACCCGCCCCGAAGATTAAACTGCTGAGCAAGCAAAGAAAGAAGTTATTACTTGGCCATTACCTTGTTGTAGACGCCGCCGAAGAAAGAGGCGCTTCCCGCCTCCTGCTATGTACTTAATACACTGAAAGATGGAACAGAAGTGGCCCGGAGACCCCAAAATCAGCAGTTTATATCCTCTCACGGAAGATTCTAGGCATTAGGGGAAAGAAAACACCCTCCCACAAAAATTTTATTGGCTAGGGAAAAGAAACCCCTACATAGAGGAAGAAGAAACACATTATTGGTGGAAAATTAATTAAAGAAATTCGGGATTGGCTAGATCCAAAATAAGGGGAAAAAGAGGGGTATACAGCCAACTTAAACAATGACAGAAAGAAATTTAACCAAGAACAAACTCTTGAAATAAAAATTTCTCCAACAAAATAGTTCTTTGATTTCGCACTAGGTTGCACTATTGTAATTCTTCAGTAGTGTCCTCTAGAAGAGAAAGTTCACACTTCTTACTTCAAGCGAGACAAAAACACATCAAAAGTGACACAGTTCAAAAACTCAAAATTTTCCACGTGGTGACATCTTCTGAGAAAGTAGAGAATTAATAGAATAGATAAAGTTCAACCTTCCTCCAGAAGAGGAGTTTCAACTGGCGCAACTTTTAAATAAACGGTGTAGAGGTGTACCGCCCGGTACAATTATTATTATTATTATTATTATTATTATTATTATTATTATTATTATTATTATTATTATTATTATTCATACACTTCTCCACAGGAAATATGGGTAGTAATGGGGCACGGGATGCACCAAGTGCCTTACATAATTAAACTATTTACACATTATAATACAAACGTTGATGTACAGCTACATACAAAACTGTAGATCACGGGATCTTCATTCTTGCGAGAGGAATGATCGCACAATGTTGCATGTTGGCAGGAGGACAGAATGTTGCATAATTTTGTAGATGTTCGGTGGAAGACCCAGTTCTCGCAGACTCTTGTGAAGTGTGTGTGGAATGAGGCCGTTGACTGACAGAATCACAGGAACTATTCGTACCAGTTTCATCTTCCAGATCCTCTTTATCTCTTCTGCAAGTTCTTTGTACTTGGAGATTTTTTCACTGTACTTCCTGTCAATGTTGGTGTCATTGGGGATAGCGATGTCAATAATGAAAGTCGTCCCAGTTTTCTTGTTTACCAGTATGATGTCTGGCCTGTTATGGTTGACTGTTTTGTCTGTCATTATTATTATTATTATTATTATTATTATTATTATTATTATTATTATTATTATTATTATTATTATTAGGTTTGATGAGCGGTTGGTCGAGAGCCTGGTGTTTAAGTGAGAATCACTTGGAGTAGAGCCTGTAGCGGAGGGGAAGTTTTGTGCCGATTGCATTCCACTGTAGTGGTCCACTTACCAGAGGAGCTGAGTGTACGCGCCGCAGGGGGCTCTGGGGCTCAATTACACCCCGAGTTAGTCTTGCAGTCCCTCTGTCGTGATTTGTAGCCGGACAATCGCTACATAGGTACCTGAGAGAAAACTGGTTTGTTCTCTGACACTGCCAGGTCTCCTTTAAACATTTTAATAACTATAATCTCCCCCTTGTTCAAACACCAAGATGAAAACGGTATCGCTGACAAAGACATCTCATTTATTTTACAATACCGCACTTAATCCACTCAAAAAGTTGGTCGCAATGTATGTTTCCTAATCTCTATTTCAGGTGATAGCATTGCTAAATCGGAAGATCGACGTGTTTGTACCTTTAAATGGCCTGATTTCATAACAGCGTGCAGCGGATATCCTAAGAGTGGATATTTCTGTATTGATCTCAAGAAAATGCTAGGCTAGTATCTTATTTCAAGTCATGTGACACCTCTTCGAGCCAAAATTACGACCACCATGGCCTGCTATGAGAAAAAATAAGAGACTGCGGAGAAAGAATCGGTTCGAGCTAAATACAATACAAGACAATGGAAGTGTAATGGGAGAACGAATTCCACAAAATTATACATTATATAGTCTATATTATAAGAGGATTTCTTTCTATTGGTTTTACGTCGCACTGAATCCGGCAGGTCTTGTGGCGGCAATGGAATAAGACAGAACGAGGAGTTGGAAGGAAGCGTCCGTGGTTATTGGGCACAGATCCAGCATTTGTTTTGTTTGAAAATGTGAAACCACCGAGCAACTGTGCGGTGTGGATCACGTAGCTAACAGCTTGCATTCGGGAGATGGTGGGTTCGAACCTCACTGTCGGCAGCTCTGAAGATAGTTTCCCGCGGTTTCCCATTTTCACACCAGGAAAATGCTGGCGCTGTACCTTAATTACGCCCACGGTCGCTTCCTTCCCACGCCTGGCCCTTTCCTATCCCGTCGTCTCCATAAGGTCTGTATGTATTGGTGCGACGTAAACACAAATCGTAAAAAATAATGGAAAGCCATGGAAAGCCATGTTCGAACGAGTAGTGATGTGATCCTGCGGCAAGAAAAGAGACACAATAAACTTCAGCTAACAGTAGCTAGTCAATCAGTGCAACGAAGTCCTCATCCCAAGGTGGTGCAGCTCTTTTGAGGCACACCCCCAATGGAGGTGAGCTGTATGGACCATTTCAACCACATACCAGCACTCCAGCCGTTCTTAAATTTCTAGCAGTACCGGGAATCGAACCCGAGTCCCCGAGGACGGCAGCTAATAACACTAACCGTTACGCTACGGAGGCGTTAATTACATTTAGGGACCTAAAACATTGTAGACCAACACTCTTGTAGATATACTTGAGCGTATCAAACCATGCTTGATAACCTGTTTTATAGTGTTCGATGTCCGGCTCCATGGCTAAATGGTTAGCGTGCTGACCTTTTGTCAAAGGGGTCCCGGGTTCGATTCCCGGCAGAGCCGGGAATTTTAACCATCATTGGTTAATTTCTCTGGCACGGGGGATGGATGTATGTGTCGTCTTCATCATTTCATCCTCATCATGACGCGCAGGTCGCCTACGGAAGTCAAATCAAAAGACCTGCACCTGTCCTCGGACACTCGGCACTAAAAGCCATACGCCATTTCATTTCATTTCATATAGTGTTCGATGTTGTAGTGTGTGTATTATAACTGTAATGATCAGGACTAGGATTTGTGTGGATCCCCTGGGATATAAAATAAGGTAGGCTACTATTCCAGCATTTACGTACAAACAGAGGATTGTGGAAGTGCATACTTAATTCACAGAGACATTCAGGCCGAGAGCTGAAAGGCATAATAGTTTATAATTAAAATGAAAGTCTACAGCCTGTTTCCAGTCATTGGACCGTTTTTTTTTTAAATTTTCTTTTGCTAGTGGCTTTACATCGCACCGACACAGATAGGTCTTACGGCGACGATGGGGTAGAAAAGGCCTAGGAGTTGGAAGGAAGCGGCCGTGGCCTTAATTAAGGTACAGCCCCAGTATTTGCCTGGTGTGAAAATGGGAAACAACGGAAAACCATCTTTAGGCCTGTCGACAGTGGGATTCGAAACCACTATCTCCCGGTTGCAAGCTCACAGCCACGCGCCTCTAACCGCACGGCTAACTCGCCCGGTGGGAATGGAATGAATGAAGCCCCCATCTAGAGGGGAGGATAGGAATTGTGCCGGCTGCTGAAGCCTATCGCACTTCTCTGGGGCAAGGAATGATTAGTAACTGACAGATGAAATGAAATTAAATTGGAGAGTGTTGCTGGAATGAAAGATGATAGGGAAAAGCGAAGTACGCGGAGACAAACCTGTCCCGCCTCCACTTTGTCCAGCACAAATCTCACATGGAGTGACCGGGATTTCAACCACGAAAGCTAGCTGTGAGAGACTCTATAATGAGTATTTATTTTATTATTTATCTGGAACCTACCAACATTACAGAAATGTAATATATACAATAATAGACTACTGTTCTTGGTTTTTACGTCCTACTAGCTACTCTTGCGATTTACGTAGACGTCGAGGTGCCAGATTTAGTCCCACAGGAGTTCTTCTGCGTGCCAGTAAATCTACCGACACGAGACAGACGTATTTGAGCACCTTCAAGTACCACCGGACTAAGCCAGAATCGAACCTATCATGTTGGGCTCAGAAGGCCAGCGCTCTATCATCCGAGCTACTCAGTCCGGCTACTGAATACAGCTATAGATAGACATGTGCCCTGCATTCCCCAATCAGATTACTTTTGTCTAGAAGCGAAACACATCTAGAGTACTGTGACTGGCAAACATCAAGTCGTGTTCAGAACAGGAAGACAGACATGAAGGGCATTGGTAATGTGTTTCCTTGTCTGTTCTACCCCAGAGATGCACTTGGTATTCTGTGACGTGAAACTGCACCGTTTAGAACAGATTTGTGTCTGCCAACACCAGGGTTAAGTGACTGCCAGACATCCCAGCCCTCACTGTGGCCAACCGAATCATTTCCACAAGAGAACTCGTGCTTTATCTAGAGGTCCTTCCAAGGGCTCTGAAGTACGGATTTTAACCTAGAGTAAAAACGTGGATAACCAACAACGGCTGAGATTTATTTATTTGTTCACAGAATTAATTATATTGAAAATGCTATAAACAGGGTCTAGCCACAATCACAGCATACCCATACAAATATAGTCTACTAAATATTTTGTTAAGAAGAAAACCATTTTTAACGTAGACTTAGTTCCTCCATAGCGGGTAAATGGGAAGAATTTTTTTAAGATGCTTTTAGTGTTTGGGTAGAACGTGGAGCGTATTTAACGTACAATTGGGTGGTATGAAGAAAACCTGAGTTTTTACTCAAAGTATATACTCATGAGTATGAGCACTTAGTAGGAGTATATTCTCAGCCCAAGTAGTATGTACTCCATTTGGTAAGAATAAGAAGGTTCTCCTTCGATATACTGTAGTAGGTACTCAAGCGCACCGCCATGTCGATCATTTGAAATTGAGTAGGTACTCATGCTGCGTAAGGTTGTCATCATACATAACCTCAACTACTGAGATTCGATTTCCGTACCGTCTGCATGCACATCAAGCTGTATTTTACTCATACCAATAGCAAATATTCCGCCAATAACATTTTGCGGGAATATTCTCTTCTGTTCTTAAGGTCCGACGTTCCAGAGTCCGTTTAAAACGAATTATAAGCAATGTACCGGTACTGTAGAAGGTAGAAACGTGTGCGATAACGTGAAAGATGAATAATACGAAAATGAGAGTGTGATTTTTAAAAAAATGTAATTTTGAAGCATGTAGCCTACGGTACGTTAACAGTTTCATAGTTTTTCCTCATTAGCATAATATACGAAACACTGAAATAATTTAAACCAAAATACAAGCCATACGCGGGCAGAATGTAGAAACGTTTACGATGACTCAAATGATAAGCAACACGAAAATTAGAGTGAAACGAATGTGTGGCTTTAACCACACATGCATGTTAATACTTTCATTACCGGTATCTTCCTTCTTCGTAGGATATAGGCTACTCATCATAATTTTAATAAATCTCGGAATGAAATGTTTGAGGCTTTGGGATTAGGCCTAACTCAAACCAAACTGCAAGTAATGCGCAGAAGGAATGAAAGAATAAATTATTTATATTTATTGTTATTTGTTTTACGTCGCACCAATACAATAGGTCTTACGGCGAACTTGGGATAGGAAAGTGGCCTTAATCAAGGTACAGCCCCAGGATTTGTCAAGTGAGAAAATAAGCCACAGAGATGCTGAGATGCCGATAGTTGGGATCGAACCCCTATATCCTGAATCCAGGATTTAACTAAATGTGACCCAAACCGCGTAGCGAACTCGCTCGGTAGATAAATAGGCCTACTATGAAAGTGAGAGTACAAAAGAAATTTGTATCTTATGTATAGGTCTGTGTACTGAATGTTCCAAATGAAACATCTGCCTGGCATTCTCGGTGATCATAAAGATCCCGAATGAATATATATATATATATTTATTTATTACCTTTCTTGTTTACGGACTCACCACCCTAATACGTAGGCCTAACATGAGTGCTGGCAGTCAAGAACAGCCGTTGCTGCTGGATAATTAACTTATACTTTCTGCCGCTCTGGTTTGGTAACAGCAATTTTTTTTATTATTTTGAGGAAATGCAATTCACACTGCAGCTTTAGTCACAAAATACCATACATAACCTCAACAATAAGTTTACTCAGTTTTTGTTGGGTATGAAGTCCTCTAGGCCTATGCCACATTGAAATCCAGGGTGACCTAACAGACTTAAAAATGCATTTAATTTAGGCCTAACTATATTCTAAATAGCACCACTTGTTTTCCTTGTCCAAATAAATTCAATTTTGAAAAATGGTACAGACTTAAGATTCTTAGAATTCACATGCCCATGTCCCTCCTGGAAACAGGTCCCACATTATTAATAAACTGAGCTATTTACATAATACTTTTAAGAGCAATAAATCAGTAAATGCTCATACTTGAGACACGTAGCAGCCCTACTCAAAACAGACTGAGATTATACTTATCAATGTGAGAATGCACTCTCTTTTATTCATACCACAAATGAGAATCTACTCTCAGACTGTTACAATTGTGAGTTTATACTACACCACCTCCATGACATGAGTATATACTCAGCTAGTGAGTACATTCTCATGAACTTTATTCTTATGAAGTGGAGTATATACTCAGAAATGTTGAGTGTATACTAAATACTCATATTTATTCATACCACCCCTAATGTTTCATGTCTCAATCGACAGATAAAAGACGAGGCTACCTGAAACAAAACTGAATATCTAAAACTTAGTTTTCATGAAAGAGCGCTTCAAAATAAGGTAAACTTTGTGCTAATATGTGACGTCACACGCATACTCTGTTATAAGATGGCGCTGTGTTCACTCGCGCGCTCGGTTGGAGGTTATCGGAAACAGCGAAAACAATTTAATAAGTAAGTCTACGAAACCCATCCACAAAACCCTGCGGCCATTACAATTGTGACGGCCTATCGCCAATTTTTTTCAGTGTCGTCACACTTCATAGAACTTATAGTATAAGCTTTTCAGTCGTTCGAGATACACAATGTAACGCTTAAAACACTACAATACAACTTACCTGTAAAATGGACAGTTATATTTTTCTATACTAAATATAGTAAACTAGAGCCTCCGTGCCTCAGGGGGCAGCGCGCAGGCCTCTCACCGCTGGATACCGTGGTTCAAATCCCGGTCACTCCATGTGAGATTTGTGATGGGCAAAGCGGAGGCGGGACAGGATTTTCTCCGGGTACTCCGGTTTTCCCTGTCATCTTTCATTCCAGCAACACTCTCCACTATCATTTCGTTTCATCTGTCATTCATAAGTCATTGCCTCAGAGGCCTAGGCAACCGACACAATTCCTACCCTCGCCGCAAGTTGGGGGCTTCATTCATCCCATCACCGACCCGGTCATCGACTAAATATAGTAAACTAAACAACTGTACTCTACTAATTACTTTAATTTTTAAAAGAAGCGACAAACCAAGAAAACATAGTCCTACAATAATTTAAAACTGAGGGTAAGGAGTTAAGTCAATAGAGAACAAATGAGTTTACGGTGATCTGTCAAAATATGGTGAATGGAATCATTTGAAACGTAATTTTACAGAAGAATGTTGCCGGTGAAATGAGTAGATCGAATCACGAATGAAGAGATACTGAACTGAATTGGTGAGAGAAGATCGGTTTGGCTGAATTTGACCAGAAGAAGGGAGATAATGACAGGGCACATCTTAAGACGCCCAGGACTTCTTCAGTTTTTTTTTTTTTTTTTTTTTTTTTACGGAAGTCTGGGCGATAAGAACCGTAGGCGTAGACCCAAGGTATGAATACGACAAGTAGATTAGAGCAGATGTAAGATGCAGTAGTTACGTAGAAATTAAAAGTTAGCACAGGATAGGGTGGCATGGAGCGGTGCATCGAACCAGACTATGGACTGATGACTCAAACAATAACACCGTAAAATTTATCCTACTTATACCTAAACTGAACTCTATTTCTCTCCCTCGGGTGACAACAGAACGTGGGTTCGAATCCCCGTCAGGAAGCCGAAAATTTAAGAACCGAAATGTCCACTTCTGGATAGTTCACAGTATACAGAATTATTCCTGAAAAATGGGCGTTGACAGGAATGCATGCGTTGCACCCTGCTATAAACCATGGATATGGGCCTACGTCCAAATTTGTCCACGAAGATATTAATTATCTCATATAGATATTTGATAAGCTTATCATAAACTTTTCATCAGTGTTCCATTGTGTCTAATTTGAAATCGTAGCTGTTAATCTTAAGACGTTCGCGATCAGGAGAACTTCTTGACTAATCCTTTACAGGTGAAATGCCAGCAAAGAAGTGGATTACAGCTTCTCCACACACACTCGCGGAAAAAATTACCCAAACAACAAGAAGGGGTTGTGTTAGATTAACGAATGTTGGTAGGCGTGTTTATACATCTGAAAGATGACGTTGATTCAAACTTCCCGCAAATTGCATTACCGTGGCGCTAGTAGCAGCCCCATGACGTTGCACATCAAGTTTGCTTTAAATACGGGCTTTGCTGCGCGGGAACATTAGTTAGCAGCGAGATTGGGCAGAGTGACTATGAGTGGGTCAAGAATGCCTTTACGACGACGAAGAGGTCATTATCAACAGCTCACTTCGCTGAACGAGGCCGTATAATAGGGCTACGTGAAGGTGTATTTTCCTCCGCGCTATTGCAGAACGACTTGGCAGGAATGTCTCCACTGTGGATGCGTGCTGGCAGCAGTGGTCACCAGAAGGTACGCTCGGTACGTCCTCCGTTGCACCACCGAGAGGGAGGACCGCCGTATTCGGCGTATGGCTGTGGCACAGCCGACGGCGGCTGCAGCAGCAATTCGAGGAGCAGTTGGCACCACAGTGACGCAACGAACTGTTCGAAATAGGTTACTTGAAGGACAGCTCCGAGCCAGACGCCCTGCGGCGTGCATTCCACTTACCCCAAACCACAGCCGTCTGCGACTTCAGTGGTGTCAAGCAAGAGCTCATTGGAGGATGGAGTGGAGATCCGTTGTGTTTTCCGATGAAAGCTGGTTCTGCCTTGTTGCCAGTGATGGCCATGTGTTGGTTAGAAGGAGGCCAGGTGAGTGCCTCCATTCCACCTGTCTGCGGCGTCGACAAACTGGACCTACACTGGGAGTTCTGGCCTGGGGAGCAATTTCCTATGACAGCAGGAGCACTCTCGTTGTTATACCACACATCCTGACTGCAGATGTATACGTCCGTCTGGTGATTTGACCTGTTGTGCTTCCATTCATGAACAGCATTCCCGGAGTGTTTTCCAACTGGATAATGCACGCCCACATGCCGCTGTTGTAACCCAACGTACTCTACAGAGTGTCGACATGTTGCCTTGGCCTGCTCGATCCCTCGATATGTCCCCAATTGAGCACGTATGGGACATCATTGGACCACAATTGCAGCGTCATCAACACCCGGCATTAACCGTCCCTGTATTGACCGACCACGTGCAACAGGCATGGAACTCCATCCCACAAACTGACACCCGGCATCTGTACGACACAAAGCATGCATGGCACATTTCCGAAGGCTTTCCTCGCGCGTAAATTAACCTGTAGTCTTGTACCTTTAATCAATTAAATATGTTACCTGGACAAATATATTGCCAAAATTCCCATATTCTACATTCCTTATCTCATGGTGTGCGGATATCTTCTTACGCCAGTGTATTTTTAAATGGGATTCCTCTCACTAGAATTCCCTCTATGGATAAGTGGTAGAGTGCCGGCATCAGTATTCCACGATCGCGGGCTCAGAACCTGCTGAGGTAGTCGGATTTTTGAAGTGTGGAAAGAAGTTCATTCTGCGCTCCGTGTCGCATGATGACAGCATGTAAAAGATCTCTGGGGTAACACATTTGGTGTTTACCCAAGAATATTAATTACAATTCAGCCACAGATGCCCAAGAGAGCTTCGGTTTACTGTACCATCTGGAAGACTAAAACGGAACGTCGAAATTGACACGCATGCAACCTAGATGGTGTCAAATAAAAATGGCTGCACACGGTAGTTGTCATAAGATTATTAATATTATTGTTCTACCGGAGGTACACGCGCTCCATGCATTTAAACCGAGCGCCTTTTAGAAGGCCAACTTCGGAAGAAGTTTGAACATTCATCGACAGATGTCTCTACTATTAACGTATGTGCTCCCTCTGATCAGAGGATGGACAGTTAATTTTCATAAGAAATTTTGTAGTCATTACTTGGTAAAATTGAATTGTTTATAGATTGTTTTTGGTGTTCTAAGGTTACTAGCGCTTCTATCTCTTCCCGCCAAATTAGTATTGTAGCCAATAGGGAATTTTGTACATTTATTTAATTCACCAATGAGAAAATTTTGATTGTCCAATGGAAATTGTGGGTGTGTCATGTCTTCGGCCCAGAGAAATCTGGAACCTTACTCTCCGCTATAAAAACTGGGACCTTTCGGGCCATATTGTCTTTTGATCGCTACAGTCCAGCAGTAGAGTGTGTTAGTTGTGGGGGTACGGCCTCGTCTAACTCCGGAAGGTCCACCAGCTCAAGGTAATGTCAGACATTTAACCATGTAATAGTCTCAGAGATTTAACTCGAGCGGAAGGTTTCAAAATTATTTTAATGTAATCCGGCCATGTGATTTCTACATCTGGTTTAAGATCTTCATGTACCTAGCGAATAAAGAGTGGAAACCCTCGTATACAGTATTCCCTTTCAACTTGGTCTTGAGGTGACTATGTTTTCGTAAACTTCAAATTTATCTTTTCCTTGTAATTTAAACTTTCTCTCCATCTTGTCATCTCCGTAGTATAGGCTTAGCCTCTGTAACTTAGGGCCATCAGCCCAAACACGGTTTTAGGTATTTTTCTAGGGTATTTCAGAGGAGTGCATGAGGTCGCCTCCTAACATTTTGATTTTCGGCCGATAACTTAAACCTTTTCTTTTGTTACCTAAGGCCGTGTAGAATGGGTACTTGTTACCCCTGTTAAAGTTAACTTCCATTATTCATTTCCTTTTAAATGTAACTGTGGAGCAGATAACACACTGAATACAGTTTTGTTTTTGTAAAATTTATATTGTACCTTTAAGAGGCCCGAACTTGTAAAATTTTTAGAATAGTCTCCTGGAGTATAATTGGGGGAAGTAAATACGCTCCTTGAAAACGTAGCAATTTTGGAGCTCAGTTTCCTTATCGATGTATTGAAGGGAGCTGTGGTGGTCTTGTTAAATTTGCAACTGGGGAACTTCAGTCTCATTGTTCTAGGAGTTTCTAACGTTGTTTCTTGACCTCACGAGCTGAACTTTTGTGCCTGATTATTTGTTATTGCTTTGCAAATTTTAAAATTTGAAAAGAAAAGAAAAAAGGCAAGAAATAAAATTACTAATTTTAGAGTTTTTAATTAAAATTCGATCTTTTCTCTATCCGCCCATTCATGCCCGCACATTCTTTCACCTCTGTAAACCACGCTATCCCCGTAACAAGTGGCTGCAGAGCATGGTTGAATTGGTCTATTCATAGAGTTCGATACCGAACTCCTAAAAAAAATTCCGTTTCTGGAGTTTTCTAAATTTTGTTAGTTTCTCGTTGAGTATGTCTGGTCTATGGAAGTCCTTGCACCATAGTATCTGCGCGAGGAGCAGTTAATTTATGAAATTTTGTTTAAGAAGGTCCAGTCTGGTGGCAGGGTTGCTATAGATACTGCTAAACTTAAAGAATCGTTAGAGCTTCCCATCTGTATACCGCTATTTAAGGAGAAGGATATTGATGAGGCTCTGTCCAGCATCACCGACAATACTACTGAGCTAGCCTCTGTTTTAAGTTTTTTGAAGTGGGCGAACATTCTGGAAGTTAGCTAAAACGTGTTCAAGCTAGATTGGTCCATATTTTACAATAGGGCTAGGGACCTATTGTCTCTCAAACTGAAAGACAAGCAGGCTAAGGAAGCTATTAAACTAGTTGAACTCTTTTCCGACATGTCAAAGAAGGTTAATCAATGGTTGTCAGGAGCCGCTAGCGCTAAGAGCGACTGTCTTCGAACAGTAAACTTAACAACGGAAGAGGACCCTAGTAAATCTGCTGAGAGTAAGAAATCCGATGTCTCAGAACAAACTTTTGTCCCATCTGAACAAGTGTCTGATCATGTACAACGACATCCACCTTTCTTTATCAGTAGCGCAGCTTTTGAACCCCTTCACCCACCAATGCCGTCCCCTATTACATCATCAGGTTTCAGCAGATTGTCCCACCGCTTAGCCATGTTGCTTAAGGGCATCTCAAAATTTTCGATAAGTTCAACTAACGAGGTGATTTTCTTTCTAAGGTTTTTAGTATGATACCAGGATCATGCGTTGGTGTTTGCTCTGTCTCATTTTCAAATTCTCCAAATTATTTACCCATATTCTGTGGGCGTCCTCTCAGATAATATTGTGAAGGCAATAGCTGATAGATGATCCATAGAAAGGGGCTGCCTGGCCGAGACGGTAAAGGCGTGCTCGGTTCGCCCGGAAGGACGTGGGTTCGCGTCCCGTCAGGAAGTCGTAAAATTTAAGAAACGAGATTTCCACTTCCGGAGGTGCATATGGCCCTGAGGTTCACTCAGCCTACACCAAAAATGAGTACCAGGTTAATTCCTGGGGGCAAAGGCGGCCGGGCGTAGAGCTAACCACTCTATCCCATCACGTGCCGCGGTTAACAATGGTGGAAGCCTTTACCTTCCACTCCCCCAAGGGCATTCATGGCCTGTACGGAGGTGTCTTTGTCTTTGTCTTTGTCTTTGATCCAAAGAAGACATCCATGTCCATCTCTTGGCCAATTTCATTCCAGCTAGACCAATGCCATCCTTAATACAAAAGTACTATTTCCGAGCCTAAAGGTTGGACGAAAATTTAGCTGGCTTCATCCTAGTCAGACATAAAGTTTTATACGAGGGTGTTCGCCCTTCATTACTCAGAAGGTCTAATGGAACAATCCAACGTCGAGGGGATTTCTCCATCCTACAGGTCGTATTTATGTTTCGCTTCTCGACAGCAAACCTTCTCTCAACTTGAGACTATGGCATTGTCAGCAGAGGGAGTGAGGTACGCTGACACCTTACGAGCCGCTAGGGAGCCTCCGCCGTCATCTAAGACCGACCTCGATAGCTGCAGTCGCTTAAGTGCGGCCAGTATCCAGTAATCGGGAGATAGTGGGTTCGACCCCCACTGTCGGCAGCCCTGAAGATGGTTTTCCGTGGTTTCCCATTTTCACACCAGCCAAATGCTAGGGCTGTACCTTAATTAAGGCCACGGCCGCTTCCTTCCCATTCCTAGGCATTTCCTATCCCCTCGACGCCATAAAACATATCTGTGTCGGTGCGACGTAAAGCAAATAGCAAAAAAACCGTCCTCTAAGAATTCTCGGCCACCACCTCGCCGGACCTTCCCTCCACACAAGTGTTAAGCGTGGGGATCGGCAGAACATTTACGCAATAAGTGTCCCTTTTTAAAACCTAGTGGAACTACCAATGGAGCAGGGCCATCCCAGGGATATTTTAAGTGCGGGTCGTTCTCCCATCCGGCCAAAAATTGTATGTCACCTAACAGCAAACCTTCCTGTTCTACTTCTGGTGCTGCCTCCACTAACTTAGGCGATAGGAAGCCGGCTGAGTCACCAAGTTCAGCTTCACGAGGCTCAGCCCAGGCTAAGTCGGGCACGGAACAAAGTGAGGAAGAAACCCTCTGATGTTTATCTTTTGAAGGCCGAAGGGAATGCCTTAAAATCGCCTCTGAGATCCCAGATTTTGTGCCCTTTCTCGATATTGAGATAAATAATGAACCCGTCACTGCTCTATTAGAGTCTGAAAGTGTGAGCTCGATTATTTCTGAGGAATGGTATTCTAAATTGAAAGTTTGTTGTAAATTTCCTGATCATTGTTTCTCTTCCGTCAAACTCGTTTCGCAAATTATTTACCCCTAGAATTATAGGCTTCATTCATGTTAAAGTACGAATTTCTAAATTTACTTAGAAAGTGAAGTTGTTCGTAGCTAAACAGTTGTCTTGCCCTGTAATATTGGGGGCCGATTTCATGTCGCATTCTGGTCATGTGCTCGATCTTCAGAGCAGGCCTTGCATATTAAAATGTAATAGCAACTTAAATATTTCTCTTGTAAAATGTAAGTCTGCTTCATCTTCATCTATTTCGCCTACCCAAAGTGAGAAGCCGTTAGACCTTATACATCTACCTGAGGACCAGGCTGAGAGTATTCGAAGGTCATGTCAGCCATTTCCCGATGTATTTTCGGAAACCCGTAGTGTTACTTACCTATTGAGTACAAAATTGAGGTAAGGGATTCGATTCCGGTAAGGTTTCATCTACATACAGTCTATCTCCACATAATATGAGGGCCCTTAAGGAGATTATTGATCATATGTTGAAGGATGGCATTATTCGACCTGCAAAGTCGGCGTATTCATCGCCCATTTTTCTTGTAAGGAAACCCCAAGGTTGTTATTGATTACAGGGCTTTAAAACGTAAGGTCGTATTACAGTCAGTGCCCCTTCATTCACTTTTTTCATGGTTTCGTAAGGCTAAGTTCTTCACTATCTTAACCAAGCATATAATCAGATTCCTCTGGCGGAAGAATCCAAACATCTGACGGCTTTCGCTACAGACTGGAACTTGTACGAATACAACCGTGTACCTTTCGGGCTCCCCACGGGCGCGGCTGTTCTTACCAGACTGCTGGATAGGGTCTTCTCCGGCATCAAGTTCGAATATCTTTACCATTATCTTGACGATGTAGTGGTGTTTTTTGAAACCTTTGAAGAACGCTTAGATCATCTTAAGGAAGTAAGGCTGGGTTGACAGTTACATTATCTAAGGTAGCTTTTACTAAGCCTTCTATATCTTTCTTAGTGCATATTGTGTCGCCCGATGGATTTTCAATAGACCATACTAGAACGCAGGCTATTCGTTACTTCAAACCACCTAAAGATGTTAAAGGAATTGCTAGGTTCATTAGCATGGTGAATTTCTTCAGGAAATTTATTCCCAACTTTGTTAATAGGACGGCACCCCTAAACCTACTTCGTAGAAAAGGTGTCAAGTTCGAATGGAGGCCATCGCAGGAAGCTGCGTTCGAAGATCCTAAGTTAGCTCTCTATAACCCCCCAGTCTTAGCTATGCCAGATTTCTCTAAGAAATTCATAGTTCAAACCGACGTCTCTTCATCTGCAGTTGCAGCTGTCCTTCAATAAACGAAACTCGGAAGGCGACCTATTGCCTATGAGTCTAGAACCTTTTCAGCTCAAGAAGCCAAGTAGTCCGTCTATGGATTGGAAGGACTCGCAGTCCTTTTTGCCTTGGTGAAGTTCCGCCTGTATCTGGAACACGTAAAATTTTAGTTAGAAACGGACAATCAGGCTCTAAGTTGGGTTTTTACTAAGCCCCGTCGTACGGGACGTATCTCCTGTTGGGCGATCCACATCTCAGCGTTCCAATTTGACGTGCGACACATTCGGGGATCAGAGAATGTGATGGCAGATGGGTTAAGGCGCATGTTTTCTGGCGACGTTGATTCCATTGAGCATGAGGAAAGTACTTCGCCTCCCATTTCCATGCCTCCTAGTGTTGGTGCTATTTGGACTGATGTGCCTATGTTAATCCGTGACATAGAGAAATATCAACGAGAAAATCCAGTGGTGGCTCCTTTTATGGAAATCCTTTTCTTTGGGGAACATGTTGTTCCTTTTGTTCTGAGGAATGGGGTTCTGTGTTGTCCCTCAAGGCATGATCATAAAATGAAGGCTGTAGCTCCAGCAGTTCTTGTGCCCATGATCTTCAAGTGCCATCATGAGACTCCATTAGGGGGACATTTAGGCATCTTCAAAACCAGAGAAAAAATCAGAGAAATGTTCATCTGGAAGAGTATGAACGGTGAAATCAGGGAAACGATTAAAGCCTGCAAATCTTGCTGGCTTAGTAAGCCCACCTTCCCACTAAGCTAGGGCTATTGTCATCTCATCAAGCATCTCACCTTATGGAGTGCTTATATATAGATTACGTCGGACCCTTCCCTCAATCTAAGGGGAATGGGAACAAATTCATTATTGTGTGTGTAGATGGATTCACTAGATTCTCGTGACTATTTTCGACTAAGCTAGCTACCGCTCAGTCTACAATTTCTTGCCTTAACACTATTTTTGCTTCTTTTGGTCCTTGTCAATACATAGTCTCCGATAATGCCAAGGCATTCACTTCTAATTTATTTCTCAAATTTTGTTTCGACTTATCCATTTCACATATCACAACATCTGCTTATTACCCACAGCCATATCTTGCTGAACGGCTTAACCGTATCTTCGATCTGCTTTGATAGCTTTTCATCATGAAGACCATTCTAGGTGGGATACTTCTTTGCATTGGTTATCTTTTGCATTAAATTCAACTGTTCACGAGTCACACAAGTTTATTGCTGCTTCTCTCATGTCTAAGTTTGTTTCTTACTCGCCGTTGTCTAATCTATGGTCTATCAATAAGATATCGCCAGAGACAATAGATCCCGAGAATATCAGGGACCTGTGGAAGAAGGCCAAAAGTAACTATAAGACTTCTCATGAGAAAGTTAAAGAGAGATATGATCGTGGACGGAGACCCGCCACCTTCAAGGTGGGAGATCAAGTCATGGTGAAAAATTTCGTTCCCGCAGGAAAGCTTGCCCCAGATTTCATGGGCCGTGCATTATTGTGGATTTCTTAACGCCGGTCACCCTTTTGGTGAGCAATGCAGCCACCGAAAGAATTTTTAGGGTTTATTTTTTACAAGTAAAATCTGGATGACACATCTGTTTTTCAGTATAGGCCTCCAAGTCATGACATTGCAAATGTAATTATATTTCTTTCCTTAACTGCTCAGAATCTCAAACTTTCATATAAAAGTTGAACGTTGAGGCCTTCTGCCCTGTTAATATGCATATATGGTACTCTTTTTATGTAGCAACCTTTGTACAAACCATCCCCTTTATAGAGATTTTGCCTTTTCTTTTGTTTCCCGTCTGCCATTAGCTTGCTCCTGCCTCCAAAAACCGAGCCTGCATTCCTTACACACATCCTCAATGGCGCCCACCTGATCTCCACCACCAACACAAAATATAAAACAAAGTCTCTCCATAAAAACAGTCATTGTCGCCCAGACAATTATTGTATTAGTGCTCTAATTGTCATCTGAGGCCGTGTCACAACAACGGGCGAGTGATGCTGGCGCGGGATAAGGGCCTACCCCGCTCTAGTCCAATCTCTTTCACGACGGCAAACTTGAGCCCCGTCATTGATAGTAAGGGCTGAGGTGCGGTTCTACACCCGCCCACTTCATCCTTGGGCAGAACTTCAGTAGTTAGTTCGGGGCGACCATCACCATGGCTACCCCTCTCAAGGTAGCGGGAGAGATGTATTTGAGGGTACTTGAGGGGCCCGACTTATATGCGGTGTAATAACTTACAAACGAATCCTCCATCAAGAAATGTCTGCCTTCAATCTTCAAATTCAAAATGTTCTAAAATGTAAAATTTCAAAGCTGTGTCGACCGTGGAAGGACTTTAGGGGGTGGAGGTCTGTGCCGGAGGTAAACCCGCTCCGTGAATTCAATATAAGCGCCTTTTAGAAGGCCATCCATTACATCAACTATGAATTTCAGAAGAAGTTTGAACATTCATTGACAGATGTCTCTACTATCAACGTAGGTGCTCCCTATGATGAGAGGATGGACAATTAATTTTCAAGAGAAATGTTTTTGTCATTAGTTGGTAAAACTGAGTTGTTTGTAGATTGTTTTGGTGTTCTAAGGTTACTAGCACTTCTATCTCTTCCCGCCAACTTAATATTGTAGCCAATAGGGAATTTTGTACATTTATTTAATTCACCAATGAGAAAATTGTGATTGTCCAATGGAAATTGTGGGTGTGTCAGGGTTTTGGCCCAGAGAAATCTAGAACCTTCCTCTCCGCTATAAAAACTGGGACCTTTCGGGCCATATTGTCTTTTGATCGCTCCAGTCCAGCAGTAGAGTGTGTTAGTTGTGGAGGCACGGAAGGGCTTGCCTCGTCCACCTCCGGAAGGTCCACCAGCTCAAGGTAATGGCAGACATTTAATCATGTAATAGTCTCAGAAAGTTAACTCGAGAGGAAGTTTTCAAAATTATTTTTAATGTAATCCGGCCATGTGAATTCTACATCTGTTTTAAGATCTTCATGTACCTAGGGAATAAAGGGTGGGAACCCTCTTTTATTCGCCTTCAACTTGGTCTTGAGGTGACTATGTTTTCGTAAACTTTAAATGTATCTTTTCCTTGTAATTTAAACCTTCCCCCCATCTAGTCACCTCTGTAGTATAGGCTTAGCCTCTGTAACTTAGGGCCATCAGCCCAAATACGGTTTTAGGTGTTTTTCTAGGGCATTTCAGAGGAGTGCATGAGGTCGCCTCCTAACATTTTGATTTTCGGCCGGTAACTTTACCCTTTTCTTTTGTTACCTAAGGCCGTGTAGAATGGGTACTTGTTACCCCTGTTAAAGTTAACTTCCATTATTCATTTCCTTTTAAATGTTACTATGGAGCAGATAAGACATTGAATACTGTTTTGTTTTTGTAATATTTAGATTGTGCCTTTAAGAGGCCCGACATTTTTAGAATAGTCTCCTAGAGAGTAATTTGGGGGGGAGCAAAGAAGCTCCTTGTAAATGTAGCAATTTTTGAGCTCAGTTTCCTTGTGGATTCATTTGCTGCTCTTGTTAAATTTGTAACTGGGGAGCTTCAAGCTCAGGTTGTTAAATCATGTTGTCTCATTGTTCTAGGAGTTTCTAACGTTGTTTCTTGAGCTCACGAGCTGAACTTTTGTACCTGATTATTTGTTATTGCTTAAAAAAATTTACAATTTGAAAAGAAAAGAAGCAGCGGTCGCTTGGTAGGCCAAGACCCTTCAAGGGCTGTAATGCCATGGGGTTTGGTTTGGTTATATATCACTGTACTTTCCACGTAGCTGTCCGCTAGTAACAAACACTCAATACATAATGTAGGATCAATCACTGTTATAGAATCTTGAGAGTTCGTGGGCATTCCAGGTTAAACACGTGATAAATTCGTGTCATTAACTTCCGGCATGTAGAAGAACTCCTGTTGGACAAACATCCCGGCAGCCTGATTAAAATCTGGATGTAAACAAAGATCTGCTAGGCTGCGAAGAGTTTACGAAATCACCTGGAACAGACACGACAACAACAACAGCAACAAAAAGCTACATGAAAATGCAAAATTAGACACTACAACACAGTCATCAAACCAGAGGCATGTTATGAATCCGAAACCCTGATAACTGGCATCAGATCACAAATAAAACGCATCGAAAAACAAGAGAGTAAATTTCTCAGAAACATTCTGTGACTAAAATACGAAAATGGAATTTGGGTTAAAAATAAACCACAGGAAATTGATCAAATTGATCAAATCACAGAAAAAATCGCAGATACAATTAGAATAAAGCGGACACCTACACAGAATGGATAACAACAGCCTGACGAAGAGAGCACTAGACTATTCCTGTAAACCCGCAGCTATTGGTTAGTAGGAATGAACGAAGATCAAGAAATTGGTATGAAACCATTCAAGATAGAACAACCTTCAGAAGCTTAGTAAATTAATATACATTACATTTACACAGAAACCTAAAATAAAATGTACGGGATGGACTCAAGAACGCAGAAAGGAATTGAGGTATTGGGAAGAAAAGAAACATTGTATTAAATAACTTCAAACGTGCACCTTAGTTGGGCATAACGAACCAATAATAATACATTTTACAAGTAGCTTTACGTCGTACCGACACAGATAGGTCCTATGGTGATGAAGAGGTAGGGAAGGTCTAGGAGTGAGATGGAAGCAGGCGTAGCCTAAAGTTTTCACATTTGCCTGATGTGAAAACGGGAAAACACGAAAAAAAATCTTCAGTGCTGCCGACAGTGGGGTTCGAACCCACTATCTCCTGATTGCAAGCTCACAGCTGCGCGCTTCTAAACACACGGCCAACTCGCTCGGTAATATTAATAATAATAATAATAATAATAATAATAATAATAATAATAATTCCAGCTACTATGAAGGACGCCTGTGAGTCAATTTCGACGTTCTGTTTTATTATACCAGATGGCATAAAAATTGGAACCGTGTTGGTTGACCTATGGTTGAGTTTTGGTTTATTTTGTCTCGTAAGCACCAACTATGTCACCAGATATCGTTTACATGTCGTCATAAATCGCAAATTTTCCTTTCTGGCTTTTAAAACCTTGACAATCCCTGCCGAGTTAGAGGTGGTGGTGGTGGTGATTATTGTTTTAAGAGGAAGTACAACTGGGCAATCATTGTCTATTAACACTAATCAGAGAGAAAAAAATAGAAGGGACCCGACACTTCTAAAAATGAAGGTATCGGCCAAAGGAAGAAAAGGGCCACGAATGGCACGAAAATGAAAGACTCCCTAGGCCTTGTGACCTAATACCGTTGGGGTCGGAAAAGAACTAGAGTTGACCAAGGAAGGTCAGTTAGGATAGATGAAAGTGAGAAACCTGGTACAAGTAAGTGTAAGCAACGTCAGGACTCATATAACGCCCCCGTGGTCACCAACCCACGCTTCCAATTTCAGAGCCTATGGGGCCCCTTTTAATCACCTTTTACGACAGACAGGGGATGCCGTAGATTTTATTCTACCACCCTTTTCCATAGGGGGTCACCAAGTTAGAGCCCACGATTTTGGAATCCGGAAGTCGTCACTAGCGCTGATCCTCAAGTGAGCTAATAGTAATGAAAGGGGCGCTAATCAAATAACATTTTTAACTATTCAAGAGTTAAGTTAAAGGTGAACAACAAAGAGCTGGAGGTAGTCAATGCTTTAACGCTGTAGGGCTACAGATGGGCTGAACAGGAAGGAGGAGGAGAAGAAGAAATTATTTTAAATATGTAAATAATTTTGAAACCCAACGAGGAATCTGTAAGTTAAGCTTACAGCACGTGGAGCAGCTTCACCACGTAATCCTGTCTTACAGAACACTGATGAAGTGCTGACGTAAAGTGAAATTCAGAGGCGAAGAGCCCTATGGTAATACACGCAAATATCTAAATGTCTATCGATAGAATAAAATTGGCAAAAACATACTTGGAATGACAATTATCTGTGGAATTGTACTTTACCCTCTTCCCTCTCTCCAAATTTCGAATTTTCGATAGTTGGAGGTAACCTCAGTCCCATTCAACTCGATCTATCAAGATTACACAGTACAGAAAAATGACTATTATTGCCCTTTTTTCTTACTGGTCTTCTCGTAGGCTCCTGGGGTTAACACTGAGTATGAATTAAACCCATTTTAAGGTCGGTTGTCTTTCCCGGGGCCAGATTTATGTGTTTCTGTGGTGGTTGGTGCTGTAGTGTGATTTGTAAGGTTCGGATGTTAAGGAAAAGTCATATTTCTTTCCTGAGCTCATTTTACCAGAAATCTGTCCGGCTCAATGGCTAAATGGTTAGCGTGCTGGCCTTTAATCCAGAGGTCCCTGGTTTGATTCCCGACCGGGTCGGGGATTTTCACCTTCATTGGTTAACTCCTATCGCTTGAGGCTTGGGTGTGTGTGTGGGTGTGTGTGTGTGTGTGTGTGTGTGTGTGTGTGTGCCGTCTTCATTATAATTCATCTTAGGCAGACGCGCAGGTCGCCTATACGGTGTCAACTTAAGACCTGCACCAAGCCTCTTCGGAGGCCACACGCCATTAAAAATTAATTAACAAGATATCTGAAAAATAAGTGTGAATTATGGGTCCCTACTCCCGTGCAAAGCAGTTTGGTGTTGCTTATGTGTGCATATTTCGACCGTTTTTGTGGTTTTGCTCATATTTTGCTCATTTTAAAGGAGATATGTGGTTATATTTTGAGCATTTTTAGTCTAAATTGATGCGTTTTTAACAAGGTACATGTTACCAAAAATGTTACGAAGGTACATGTTATCTGCGTCCAGTTTCAAACTCAGGATTTCCAAAAACTGTAGTAGATAGCCTGTATTTTCTGTCTTTTTCCGGAATAGAGAGTTAGGTCGTTTAGAAGACCTGATTCTGAGATAGAGTTACTGTTCGCACGTCTCATTGAGGAGAATGTCACTTCAGTACATAGGGCCTATACATAATTTAATTCAGAAGCAATTATCAAACAAGAAAATTCCATGTTTTCTCTCGCCCAGGTCGTCCTTGAGGGGTATAGTTACAGCCCTTTTTCCTTCGCAGCCGACGAATTTCAGCAGATTGGTCACACTTGTAGTACTACAATTAACTCCCTTCATGCCTAAATTAAAGTGCAGTGAAGGTGTAAAATAAAGAAATTACGTGAAAGGGTTCGGTGAAGAGATCTTCAGTACCGACGGAACAATTATCTTTCGTAAAGCGTGTAAAGTTAAGGCAGCGGCAGTAAAGCGACTTAATGTGTCTGCTGTATTATCGCTAATCATTTTATGGTACTTACGACGTAGCCTACTTATGGTAGTCGGTAGATGCAGTGTAGTTCTCGGCCCAAAAGTGGCCACGGCTGGTCCGTGGTCCAACAGCTTTACACTCTGACCGACCAACCGAGCAAAGGAGGGGTGGCCACGGCTCTACCGTGGCTCTACGCTTGTACATTCGGGAGACGGGACCTCATGGCTAGCCCCAACCGTCGGCTGTCCTGCGGATGGTTTTCCGTGGTTTTCCATTCTCCTGCACTAAGGCGAATGCCGGGACAGTTCCTAGTATAGGCCACGACCGCCAACCCCTCACCTTCCCCGAGCATCTCCTTCACCGCAGCAAATCTCCCGGCCTGAAAGATGGCGTCACCGTCTCAGAGGCCCGCCTCCCCCTTAAGGGGAGGAATGAGTGTTTTGTTGTACTTATGGTACTACCCCTAAATTCCATAGGCGGGCGGAGTAGCTCGAATGCTAGAGCGCTGATCTTCTGAGCCCAACTAGGTAGGTTCGATCCTGGCTCAGTTCGGTGGTATTTGAAGGTGCTCAAATACGTCAGTCTCGTAGTGGTAGATTTAATGGCACGTAAAAGAACTCCCGCGGGACAAAAGTTTGGCACCTCGGCGTCTCCGAAAACCGAGAAGGTAGTTAATGGGACGTAAAAACAGTAACATTATCATCGAATTCCATAAGTCATATTTTATATATTTTCGGTCCTATTTAGCTAGTTTTAGGGCATATTTGCTTGCATACTTTGTACTTTCGGTCATAAACTTCCGAACCATAGTGATATGTATAAATGAGGAAGTATGTAAAGACGAACACAAACACCTAGTTCCTGAGTGTGAGAAATTAAGTAACTTCGATTAATGAATAACTAGAGAGGTAAAACAGATAGAAAAACAACAAAACTTACCTAATTACAGAGCTGGTGAAAATTCTCTCCCTTAGCCTGATGACAAGCGTTGTAGCGTTCACAACCTGCAGTTCAGCCTTATGAATCTTCAAAATTTCGGTGCGTATTGCATTTGTCAATTATTCTATGGTGCAGAATTTACTTCTACGCACTCTGCCTTACAAACTACCCCAAAAAAGAGAAGTCGCAAAGCGTTAACTGGGGAAAGGGAACTGGTCATAAACCTGCACTAATTATTCAATGCCCATTCTGCATTCAGTGAGTTACGAGCGGTATGTGCTGTAGGCCTAGCCTTGTCTTGTTGGAAATATCCGAGTGACCTTTTCTGTTCAGTCAATTGAGGAAAAATAATTGTTCAGTATTAATGGCCTTTATTGGTCAGAATTAACGCTGTCGTTAAAAAAATGGCCTTACGATTCTTTTAGCACTAATAACGCACCAAACTCCTAGTTTGAGGTCATGAAGTGTAGCTTCATGATTTATTCTTGAATTCCAGCGTGACCAAGACCGGTTTTTTGCCGAATTTACAGGTATACCTCGTTATACGCGATAGTTGTGTTCCGCAGAATTTTCGCGCATAGCGAATTCGCGTAAATCGAGAGTCATTTTATATGTAAAATATAGGGTTAGGTATCCGTTGACTCACATATTAAGTTTAAAATATCAGAGATTCTTAGCGCTTTTACAAATATAACCATTATCATGTTTCTGAAACACATTTTAATGCAAAATTTTGTACACTTAAAATTTAACACTGAAAAACACAATAATAAATTAAACTCTGCATACAAGCTCCTGGCTTTAGCTTGAATAGCAGCTCCAGAGAGAGGCATGTGTTGTTGGTTGTGATGCTAAATCCAATCCATTCTTTCCATCGCTTCCGAGTGAGATTTGGTCACTCTAGCCACACTTATGTTAGTAGAAGATTGAGCAGTTTATCGAACTGATTGCACATTGTCACGAATAGTTCTTGCAGTGGATTCAGGAAGTCCCAAAGCACGCTGAATGTCAACAACACGCTCACGTTTCTCATAGTGATCCGAAAATTCTAACTTTGTATCTAACGAATACGACTTTCGTACACGCTTTTTTTCCTTTTTACCCGGCATTTTAAATATGAAATCTGTTAAGTGTAATTTCACAGCTCTGCTGGTCGGAACTGACGATTCACATCTCGACAAACACGGCAGAAGATGCGCTTGCAACCTTGACGCGCAATATAGTGTACGTCACAGAGTTCGGAACGCATGTCTATCCGCTTTAGGGCATTATAGTTTCCACGTACTGTTAACAGATGAAAGCACTAGACTTAAAACCAAAATCGCATATATGCGAAATCGCGGATAACGAATCCGCGTATAACGGGGTTTACCTGTACATGACCTTGCAAATAAAACCACGCCTCATCAGATAACAGCACTAATCAGGATTTAATACACCACTGTTGACAGACTGAAGAAACCAACTTCAATAATGTGTTCTTGCAATCGGATCTCTTGGGCTTAAACTTTGCACTTTCGTGACTTTGTAAGGTTTGCATTTCTGTTTTCTTGCCACCCACTATCCAGAATAATATGAAGCCTCACATTTTGCTGAGCCAGTTTCCTTCAAGATTTTTGAGGGGCGGACGGGATCGCTCAAGTCTTTCACATACCTTATATCCTGAATTTTTTCGTCAGTTCAGACAGTATACCTGTAATATTAAAATAAGCGTTTTGACAGATAGGGCTGGAGGTGGGAGCATTGCACGGTGATGACACATTCCTGCATTCCTTTCTCCTTCCTTCGCTTGCGGCTTACTTATTCGTTCGTTCAGACCGCTGTGTTCTGTTGTACATAGCTCAGAAGTGAGTGCTTTGCTAACTCCAGGCAACACGAGCCGGCCAGCAAGATTATCTCCATAGCAACCGTAGTGGAATTGCCCACGTTTCCATGGTAACTATATCCCCTACTCCCTTCTATCCATCCAGGCACACAGTAAACGGAACTCCTTCTAAGTACCGTCAGAACTTATCTTTCAATATTACGTCGTTTCACTCGTCTTTTGTTTATTACTAAACCCACAGTTTTGAATTTATTCAACATATTCTTAATTCTATAATGCGTTGGCACTCGTGTTCTCGCAAATTGTTCGCGGAATTACCTTCTCCCTCGGACTCGTACTTTAAAAATCTACAGCACAAGAAAATAAGCTGTTTAACACTTAGACTAATTCATAAGCCATGGAAAGCACTAAACCGATCAACTACTGTTCTATAAGCAGCAATCGTGCTGTACGCTGTATGGAACCTTATCGCTGACTTGCTGAGACTGTGGCATCACTGGGCAAACTATATGAGTCAGGCGGCTATTGCATCATCCACTTGCCCAGACACGGCACAAGGAACAACCGGCAACTCGACTGAGACTCCCGTATATATAGACTATTAGGATGACCAGATCCTGATAAGCGATCTTTAATAGGTCCATGGGTCCATAATAACATTGTTGGTTTTTTTCGAACTAAAGTGTGGAATCCACTAGAGATAGCGGCCTGCAGATCTTCAAAATCTAGCTGAGCCGGTAAATTAGGTTATTTTTCGGTATATGAAAGTTTCAATATTTTAATTGAGTTTTCTCAATAGTCCACATGTTGTTCATTACTTTAAAAAAAGTCCAGTGAGTGTATTTGTGGCTGGAAGGCATTTATATTCCTCAGGACAGCTTATTAAGGAAAAGGAGCTGTACGGCGTAAATCAGTAGGCCTACGGATGGTCACCCTAACAAACAACAAGGCGAGGATTATGCCTCATAGACACACTGGTCCATATCACCGTACAAAAAATGTTTTTTTTTCATTATCCGGCTCCTTGGCTAAGTTCACAGAGCCCTGGGCTCGATTCCCGACCGGGTTAATTAATGGTTACTCCCCTTGCCTTGAGGACTGGTGTTTGTGCTGGCCTCAACATTCCTGCAACACACACCACACAGAACACTACCTTACACCGCAATAACACCCATTTTCTTGTGCACATCAGACCCTACCCACCCTCATCGAAGGGTCTACTTTAGAAGGACTGCATCATTCCAGCAATATTCATACGAAATTATTATTATGATTATTATTATTATTATTATTATTATTATTATTATTATTATTATTATTATTATTATTATTATTATTACATTTGGCTTGAATGGAGATGCAAGCCATACCCATCCCCCTCGCCCTCTCTCTTAGCGCCTCCTCATTCCCAATGAGGGTAGTATTTAAATTTCTAAACACGGTGGATTTTTTCAAACTTAGTTAAACTTCTGTTCCTGAGATCCACTTTGAGTACGCTATTTGTTTTACGTCGCACCGACACAGATAGGTCTTATGGCGACGATGGGATAGGAAAGACCTAGGAATAGGAAGGAAGTGGTCGTGGCCTTAATTAAAGTACAGCCCCAGCATTTGCCTGATGTGAAAATGGGAAACCACGGGAAACCATCTTCAGGCTGCCGACAGTGGGGTTCGAACCCACTATCTCCCGAATACTGGATACTGGCCGCACTTAAGCGACCGCAGCTATCGAGCTCGGTACTTTGAGTATGTATTTGCTGTTTTGACGCAGTGTTCGTCTATCGTTTTCTTCTAATATTGGGTCCTGTGGTAAAAATCCTCGTGCCCTAAGAAAGTGTACTGTATACCAGACTTCCTTCAACGATTTCAAAAATACACTCATGTTCATAAAAACCAGAACACCTTGAAGGACTACAGATAGGAAGTTTATATTCACAGGACAGGTGAATTATTATGTTCTGAAGAAATGATTAGCATTTGAACCATGTCGGCCCTCAGGTTCAAGGTCCACATCGATATCTCGGTGCAACACCGACTGGTAAAATGTGCCTGCGACTCTCATTGTCGCTATAAACAGAAGGTAATGGATTAGTCTGACTTGAACTGACGTGCAGGATGCCTCGCAGATGTATGCGAGGACCGTACCGTCAAATGAGTGAGTTTGAAAGAAGGCGCATTTTTGGCATGAGAGAACGTGATGAATCCATCTGGGAAATTGTTGCCCGTGTGAGACGAAGTGTGTCGGCAGTGCAACGGGTGTGTACAGAAAGGTTCACAGAAGGCCGTAGAACACGACGAGATGGGTCTGGTCGCACCACCCAGACCACCCCCACCGAAAAGATCAACACCTCATCCGAATGGCATTGCGGGACAGATCTGCGTCCTTCTCGGCGGCTCTGGCGCAACAGTGGAACAGTGTTACACATTGTACACTATGAGGAGTGACACTCCGTCCCCGTTTATTACGGTCTGGGTTACCGGCGCGAAATCCACTTCTCCGCCTACCCTTGACTAATGCGTATAAACATGCTAGACTGCAATGGTGTATGGATCGACGTCACTGGGGACAGGAATGGCGGTAGACAGTGTTTCCGGACGAATCCAAGTTCTGTGAAATATATGTTTCTATGTTATTACTTCAGTGAGAGTATCTTGGTTTAAAAAAAAAAAAGGTGGGGGGACACTTTCAACATAATGCATTTGTAAATGTTACCATTTTTGTCGTTTTAAAATTACAGCTAAAAATGTAGCTGTACCCCAAATTCTTGTGCAATGTCCCCCTTTCTTGACTGTCTTGCCCCTCTTTCTTCCTTCAACAGTTGGTCAGCCTATCTGCGCGTGAGGTGAAATTAGTATAACTAGGGACCGCGGCGTGAGGTGTATTCATTTCGACTATGAGAGATCTAATCTTCCTTTCTTCACACACAACATTCCACACTACCGCCATTCCAATTAAAGGCAGGTTCATACAATATGGTCCCAGTAGGGTCCACATGGGTCGACGCCCCGAACAAATAGGCCTAGCATTTTTTTTAAATGCGAGATCTATCGATATATGTAACCATATTTGGGAGAAAACTTGACTAGGATCGTGAAAAATTGTGAAATTTTAAAATTGAGAAAAGTTATGAAATTTCTAAATTTAAACAATGGTCTACTCCAAATAAAACAAGTAGAACGAATGAGTCAAAGAGATACGAACATGCACAAGATATACTGTATAGCGTAAAAAAGCCGTGGCGGCCGAGCATCACGAGCCGCAACCGAGCTCCCGTCTTACCTATGGAGATAGATACACAAAGCCAAACAAAGCAAAGTCATCTCCCAACAGGCCGTGAAGGCCCTGGGAGGGGTGGAAGGTAAAGGCTTCGACTATCCGTAAACTCGGCACTTATTGGGCACGCCCTTTGCCCCCAAGAATTAACCTGGTACTCGTTTTTGGTGTAGACTGAGTGAACCTCAGGGCCATCTTCACCTCCGGAAGTGGAAAACTCGTTTCCTCAATGTTTCGAATTCCTGACGGGGAATCTAACCCACGTCCTTCAAGATAAACCGACCTCGTCTTTACCGCCTCGTCCAGGCACCCCCTTCCGAAAAAACGCAGCAGAATGTAATAGAGTCCATGGAGATTTGAAACAGCGTGATTTCACAACATTTACACGAGGAAAGCCTAAATAAATAAATAAATAAATAAATAAATAAATAAATAAATAAATAAATAAACAAATAAATAAATAAATAAATAAATAAATAAATCTCCAAAAGTAAACTCTGCTCACCGACTTGTTTCTAACACCACCGTCAACCATGCGACGCATTCCACGTCCAAAAGACCTGCAGCCGTGGCTTCCACACACAGTTCCCACCTATTTATTTCTAAGAAAAATACTATCCTATTTTGTGCAGTCACATTTTGTAATTCTTCAACCTGCTTCGTGATCGTGTGCTTTTGTCTACCAGAAGTACATCACCCGTGTTGATTATCGAACATGAGCACACTTTATCCACAACCAATATTTATCCCATTCTGGTCCTCGCTTGAGACTATTATCTATCTCTGTTCCCTGGTGACCTTTTCTAGGTCGCAATTGAATAGGAGTGGTGAAACGCCGTCTTCTTGCCTCACACCTGTCTTTTACCTCAAATGATTTGGAGATTGGAGATGTAATCCGTGAATTTAACTTGGGAAAATATATGTGTATGGGTCTTACTACTACTACTAGTAGTAGTAGTCGTATTATTGTTACTAATAATAATACTATTAATATTACTAATAATAATAATAATATTATTAATAATAACAATAATAATAATAATAAGTGGCTTGTTGTCTTTGGGGTTCAGGTCTTTTTCTGACTCCCGTGGGCGACCTGCGCGTATGTGGCGATGGGGCCTTGCCTGGGGTGAAATTTACAGTAAGGATATAGACGGCGCAAATACCCAGTCACCCAGCCAGAAGAATTAACCAATGAAGGTTAAAATCCCCATCTGGCCGAGAATCAAACAACGGATTCCTTGGACCAAAGGCCGGCGTTCTAACCGGTTAGCAACAGAGCCGGACTATTATTATTGTAATGTTACGGGCGAACGTGCGAGAGTTCAAGACTATTCGCCTCATCGCCCGCATTAAGAAGATACGAAAGACTTTCGTTCAGCTGGACTGACCAACATAATATCTTGAAAGGAAGAAAATGTATTGCCTCTTCACCGGTTATTTGGTGTTTTTCAAAAGATTCCACGGTACTCAGAAGAGCATTGTCAACATTCCTTGTACAAAGCGAGTACAAGTTCATCAAAAAGCCTTTTACAGACAGAGTGACTTCATTATTTGTAAGTGTTAACTTTTAGCAGACATATGTACTCCGTTCCGAGACCTGGACATGCATAAAGGCTGGGGACAGAGGGGGCCCTACGCTCCCCGCTGAGCAAACCCATTCCGTTCCCTTTTCAACTTCACGCTTTTCACTGCGACCAGCGTTACAATATTTCAGAAGGCTGTTCTTGTGAAACGTAATTGACATGTAATGTGCGCCCGCTTGCTTCTGAACGAAACCTTTACATCGCCTAATGACTGTGTTATTGTAAACTAAATGTGATGCTCTATTATTCTTTCTCGTTACTCATTGTGCGTGAAGATTTTCTGTCTATTTCATGCACATTTGTGACTGAATGACGCCATTTATGCGCTCATTGTTCACAGTCAATGCGAAATACAATTATTGAAACAAAAGAGTATCTAGGTAGAATGAGAATACAGTTGAATAATACGTTTCACAAATATTATTTTCACTTTCTTCCTTTTCGTGTTAATATTTATAGAACATATTTTTTCCACACCGATTATGATTAACAAAGGTCGAAATATGAAAGCTATAATTTGTTCGTGACCGTACAGATATTCTATAATACATTCATTATAACGGAAAGGAAGATCACCATAAATAAACTGTTGATTAATTTTAGGGCTACGAAAATAGTTTCCATTCGTGTTTGAAGTACGGTTTATCTTATTAAGAAATACCATACCTTGCAAGTGGGAGACATATCTCGGTGGCGAAATCTGCTTAAAAAGCAAAATGGTATCTTGTTCTTATATCGCAGTTGTGAACTGTGTCACACATGTAGATTTGGCTCTGTTTTAAGGCCGGTTACCCTTCCTGATGCCACCTTAATTGGGAAGTGGTATACAAAATTAATATTTTCTGTGAAGGTCGGTAGTGTGTTTTGAGTGTATATTAGGATGAATGTATTTCGATAAACACAAACACCAGAATCTTAGAAATTAATCAGACGCATTAAAAAAACTCGATTCGGCCTGGAATTGAACCTGGGGCCCTCTTAACCTAAGGCTTTGATTCAAGCAAGCAGCTAAACGTCTCAACGAAATTAATGACAACCACAATGGAAAAATACGACGAGAGGAATATACAGTTATGTTTATGTTTCGTAGATCTAGAGAATGCAAAAGAAGGGAAAAGATTTTGGTCATACTGAAGGATCATTTTATGTTTGATATGGGCAGTCAAAGGCGTTTATGTTAACAACCAAGTCACAGTGGGAATTGATGGTAAATTGAGTATTTGATACAAAGAAGTGACAGGGGTTAGACAAGGTTGTCATCTTGTTCATTGTTTACATTCAATGCTAGGTTTTTCAGGTTTTTCTTCCTTTTTTGAAGGCTGATTTAGCCTTATTGAACTTTCTTTCATAGTCTTTCGTGTAGCATCCATTGGATTATTATATTTTCCAACCAGGGGTGACACTTGGCCCGTGCAAACCGTGTCGCCGCACGTGGCTCCGCTCGGATTGTAGCGCTGAATCTAAGGTTGGAAAAAGGTTTGTTTCCGAAAGGATTTTTTTTTTGTCTTACCTCAAGCTATAAATATTTTGAATAAAACAAGAAAATTTTACTTTATTGAACATGGATAATATGCCACTACTACTACTATATTACCGTATCGGTTGGCGCAACTGTGCTGTAGGGTTGGCATTTGTATAGCTGTATTTTTCTCTTCTAAGTACATAAAGTTAAACCTCTAAATTTCGAATCAGCTCGGGAGCTGAATTTTTATTTCGAGTTATCAAAATTTCTAGATATAGAGAATTCCCGCCTTTGAGGATTGCACGTAATCGAATCACGTGTAATTACGGCATAATACTGTCATAAGTGTTTTTTAACCACGTAAAAACAAACTCAAAGTATGTTGTCATTTTAATTACAACACTTATTATAGAAAGTCGTTGAAGACAGAACACGTACAGTAGAGGAACATGTTTTTCACTCTCAAACTTCTTTTCTTCCACCTAGTTTTTAACAACAGTCACTGCTGTAAAAACATTGTCATTAACATTCGACTGACTCTGCATGCAGGATCGAAGCATAGTCAGTGCACTTAACACCTGGTCTAGTGACGATCCAGGAAAGGGTTCATATAGCTCCAACTGCTTATAGTCAACGCACCAGGGTTGGACAGGTAAGATATACTGTTGTAGTAAAGTACGTTAAGAAACAAAAACACACAAACCTTAAATGCCGTATTGCACAGTTAATGCACAAAATTCTAATTACAGAATATTTTCAGCTTCTATTGAGAGAACGTTTGCTTCGAAAAATGGATAAATTCTTGCAATCGAATTTCGAGTAATAGAGAAAAAAATACACGTGAAGAATAGAACAGTCGGCAGAAAAATTGAAGTTATTTCGAGGTAGGTTCTATTGGAAATTTGAGTGATGGAGGTTCGAGATATCGAGATTTGACTGTATTACTTCCTTCCCCTCCTGCGCTTCCAAGAAATTATAATTGGTCTCGGTCAAGTCGGTGGCGCAAGGCGCGTCCTTCCCCCCCACACCCCTGGAATTGGAGATGGCCAGACGGGAAACAGCCAGGCGAACCGGGGCCACCAACCCACGCTCCAAGCTGAGAGGCCCTGGTCCCCTTGTTAGTCACCTCTTACGACAGGCAGGTTACGTGGATGTATTCTGTCGCTCGTACTTACAGGAGGAAAATTATTATGAACTGTAGTAAGTTATTGGCATCAGAATAATACCGGTATGCAGCACGTATTTCAATGGGGAGTTGGGTCGAGTCAGTGTGTGTACGGCTTAAGTGTGGGAAATAAACAGGGGGGAAGGGGGTAACAACATTTGTGGCGCCAAAAATAAGTTTTTCACGAATAAAAATTTGTCTCGAGCCACCCTTGCTTCCAAGATAGGAACACTCCATGTTTACACGTCTCTGGCCTTCTGTAATTTCGTCGGCTTTCGTTCCGTACTCATCTCGAGGAATAGAGCCTCTCGCTGCTAATATCCCTTGTGTAACTTAGGGTATTATTTGTGAGCAATACCAATGAAATTAGATTATCCCGCCTAGTGGCCTTGATCGCTAAGGCGTCGTCAACTTTATATGGTCTGACACCATGGTTAGCCGATTCGAGTCCCGTTGGTTTTGATCATCAGAATGTTGGCCAGCAGGGAAGGAGAGCTGATGGAACACAATTTTTAATCACTTGATTGCGTGCCAAAAGCCTGAATTCAATTTTATATGGAATGAGGGCATTTGATGCTGTTAATGGTGATTCGTCCGTGGGTTGGAACGTTAATCCTTGAGTAGACCCCTTGGAGCTATTCGACAAGAGTAGGCTATGTGCTGGCACCACATTTCACCCTTTTCCTTGCTACTATCATATATTACGACATTCATTTCATCCTATTAACTAATCTAATGAGATTGACGCCAAGAAGGGCATCCTGCCGTAAAACCTCGCTACGATGATTCATCTCACTTCATATCCGACCCTGTAGAGAAAAGGGACAAGGGTTGGTCAACAGCAATAATCGCCTATGAAATTATATTGCGTGTATCTCATAACCTTGTGATGGCTGGACAGATGATAATTTAGAAGTTTGTTATTTATTAATTTTATAATAGCCTGTTCTACAATTATGCTCAATAGTCCCCGTGTCTGTATGCGTGAAGTCCTTACGAAGACCTTTCTGACTGTGGTGAATGTATTGGGTATGTGTAGCGAGTTGGCTGCGCTATTCGAGACGTAATTGTGAGCTTCAAGTCGGGAGGTGGGATTCAGAACCTCACCGTCCGCAGCCCTGAAGATGGCTTTCCGTGGTTTCTCATTATCACAAATTTCCAGTCTTAACCCTTTACCATCCTTCAGTCACTAGAAAACTTCTATAAGTTAGTGCGACGTTCACAAGTATCTCAAGAGAGTTTTTAAGGCCGTTACAGTAGTATCATACGAACACCTTCGGTAAATGACCAGATGTAGCTTTAAACATTTTTAATGAGTGATAATGTGCTTCTCTCCAATTACGGAGCATGTGAACGGGTACTTCATGTTTAATTTATTACTAGTCTGAAATTTAATGATTAGTACAATATAAAATTGATAATTGCCGATCAGTAAAAGCTTGTTATCTGTATGTAGCCTACGCTACGCCCTCACATACTTCCAAATTGCTGTAGATTATAGAATGAAATAACTTAATTCCTTGTAACTTGATTTTATTATGATTACTTACCGGTAAAAAAGCAGTCAACGAACAGAACAGAATAGTCATAAGTTAGTGTTCAAGCAAACAAAGTTGGCCACCATATTTCTTGCTTCTGCAGTTGTAAATCGGAATATTAAGCCAAGTGCTTCAATTCCCCATTATTCAGATGTACACTGAGGAAATTCGTAGATCGTTAATTTCGATTATTAAATGTGAATGTGAAATTCTATGGTCCTTAAGTGATCATTTACTGGAGCAGTTACCCCTAAGTTGGTATAAAATATGGTTGGTTATCTTGTTTTAGAATGAATGCTAGTTACCAAGATATCTTGCGAACATCACAAAAAAGAGGAAACAATTTTCCCATATATTTTTATAAATATGTAATATTATTATTAGCAGTGACAAAAGAATCAGTAAACAGTGATTCCGAGAGTGCACGTAATGACAAGGATGAAGATAACAAATATCGGAACATCAAAACACCAAGCGAATATGGTAAAGTAAAATAATCCTCTTCGTAAAAGAATGTTCGAAGTCTATTATAGGCTACACTGAAAGAATTCAGGAGTTAAATTTTAAGGAGATAAAATTTAACTCACTATGTTGATGACTGATTGTAAAAATTATTATATAAATATTTCAAGCATTCTTAAGCAAAGTTGTAAAGATTATAGATAGTCACATTCCCTGGCACGTTTTCAGCCAAAATTATTGTATGTCAATGGCTTAATGTATTATGATGGCTAAATGAACTCTAAGGTACCAATAAGCAGGCCAGGACCAACGTTATCACATATTTCTCTTCCCATTTGATCTAGTACAAAATACTCATAGAATGTAATATGAAAAACGAATGGGTTGTTTCTTCTGTAATTTGAAACTCACTTTTACCTTGGGAAGAACGACACTTTGAATGGATTTATCCTACAATGTGTGGAAAATACGTCAAAATAACTATGAGGGTGACCCTCAGTATAATTATATACGCAAATCTTCTCAGGAAGAAGATGGTAGCTAATTTCCCTCATTAAAAGGTGAAGAAAGCTACTCTTTCAATGACAATATGGGATTTCCTTGCATAATGAAGTGAACTTCATCCACCGTTCTTATTTTGTCTGCTCGTTACTAATTTTCTTGCTCTATAAACAGTAATATTAGTGTTAACTGTGGAATGGGTAAGGTATACATCGGTAAGTGTTCATCAGAGAGGCGAATTTAAACACTGACTTGTCCGACCAGTAGGCCTATAACTATGAGGGAAACAATTCTCATTTCTCTGTGTGTTAGCTTATTTTCTTTTGTTTTTTTAATGAATTAAACTTTAGAAAATAAATTCGTTATTATTTAGAATATTTTATAGACTTCTTACCATGATAAGCTCTCAAAATATATTAATAGATATTTAATGATTTTAACGAGCTAAAAACCGCATTATTTTCAGATTCTGCTTTTTTGAGAAATATTTTCAGACATTTTAAACGTCAAACTTTTTTTGTCAATATTGATTTAAATGTTTATGATAATTATCCACAAAATAATTAATTTCGCACAAGTAAACTGGCAATTTTATCTTTTGCATTATTCCACATTCATTTATTTCTACATTCACTTGAATCCGTCATTAATCTGACTTGAACGTATGTGTATTATAAAATCATCACTTGTAGGAATAGCAGAAATGTGTTGAATAATGATTTACATCTTACGAAATATAAAGTGCGACAATTACGTTGTTTATTCTTAAAACAGAAATCTATAACAACAATACTAGAACATTCATGTCATGTACAACACAGTACAATATAATCAACAATTTTTCTTTTATTCTATATTTTTCCTCAAATAATGTGTTAATACTGTCAGAAGTGGATCAATCAGAACCTCTAACTTTTCTCTGACTTCAGTCGGAAAGTAAATCACGATTTGTAGCACGGAAGGCGAAATACCGACCGGTTAACAATCCCTGTCGTGAAACAATGATTAGCTTCTACGGTTGATATCTTAAACCACAAGATGAATTAAAGGTTAAAGCTGGAAAACAAAGTGATAAATGGTAACATCAATAAATTCGATAATCTATAGCGGACTGGTTGTATAGTTTCATGCGCAGGCATTCTAAACACAAATATAGAAGACTATTATTGTTGATTCGTGTTTTAAGGAAAGACACAATGCAATTATCGTACTTAATGACTTTTCTTTGCAATGCTGGCGCATAATGTAGACGTGCAAATTATATTGTTCTTATTAAATAGTCGTTGGATAAATAAGAGAAGCACTACTGATATCCTGATGTTTATATGTCGGTATTTTACAGCGTAATACAATCTGTCTTGAACTCACGATTAGAGTTCATTTCCATGGAGATATATAGGAAGTACAGTTGGCTAATTACTTCCAATCACCCACCAGTGCGGAAACGCATTCTGTATCGCCTTAGATTTGCCGTATGTGCTTGTCCTGGCAGATGTTCAGATAAAGAAACTATCTGAAACTAATTATGCTTCATTACATAACTGAAGCAATTTACCAGTAGAAGACGAGGACTTTATTTTGTAAAAAAAATGACCTATACTCTATCGTCATTCTTTCAACTTGAGAATACTTTGAAGCTCAAAGATGCACCTGCCATCTCTTGTCGAAATGAAGAACTACATGCATAGAGGGCGCCAGCTGTCAAGCCGTTCATCCTGCTGTAGGTTCAGTATTCAACGGGCGAAGTCTCTTCTCTTCTTCCAATTTCTTCTCTTGAAATTATCAGGAATTATTTACATCCCTTCTTTCTGGGTGGTTGTGAACCAGGTTTCATGAGGTACATCATTGAATAACCATCATTGATACTACGGACAGTCTCATAAAGTAAGCGGACAATGGTGATTGCATACAAAAATATACGAGAGCTGAAATCCAATAGCAGGCTATCATCTCACAGATCCACTATCCAAAAGGTCCTTCACGTTTATTTACTCGGGGTTTCATAGACTCAGGTAATTACGTACGATATATTTAGAGAGGTTATTAATAATAATAATAATAATAATTTCATGTGGCTATTTCTAGCCGAGTGCAGCCCTTGTAAGGCAGACCATCCGATGAGGGTGGGCGGCATCTGCCATGTGTAGGTAAATCCGTGTTATTGTGGTGGAGGATAGTGTTATGTGTGGTGTGTGAGTTGCAGGGATGTTGGGGACAGCTCAAACACCCAGCCCCCGAGCCATTGGAATTAACCAATGAAGGTTAAAATCCCCGACCCGGCCGGGAATCGAACCCGGGACCAATCAACCAACGAGTCGGACAGAGGTTATTTAATAATACCGAATAATACTGTAGGCCTTCGGGCTGAACAACGGTCGCTTGGTAGGCCGTGGTCCTTCGGGGCTGTTGTGTCCTGGGGACTGGATTGGAATGATACATGGAATTTAAGGAAGGTAACCGGTACATAAGTTTACCTTAAGATTGAACGAAAGTTGTAATTGTAGGTCTATCAATCTCCGTATAAGCAAGGGAACAGGAAGGATTGCGACAACTATCGACGCAGTAAGCAGTTGACTTATACCGATGACTTGGTCTTCATAGTAACTTATAGTGCATTGAATACTTGCAGTCTTATTTGTTAGGAAAAACAACTAGTGTGATATGAATATTAGCATTTCCATGAATAATGTGATGTCATTTGGGAAGAAATCCGAAGGGACTAAATACCAGTACCGGTACCAAGAGGGAATACAGAACTGGACAATGTGGAGAATGTGTATTTTCGCAGGATGGTAAGTAAAATCCAAGAAATGTTGCCAATACACTTCTTGTAAAAAAGGAGGGTGGTCGTAGATAAAATTAAATTTACGTTTCTCTGCTTTTCGGCTGAACACGCTGTACGGGAGTGAAAGATGGGTAGACTTAGAATGCACGATTGTTTAGCGTGTGTCAAAGCGGTTCAAGCAAAAGTGTGATTAGAACATTCCCTTAAGTGGCTCTCTTATCCGAGCGAGGATGAAATAATTCTGCAGATAAACAGAGAATCGAACGTTTTGAGACAAATTCCGAGTAACTTACAGGATTCAAAGTCATAAATGATAAAGTACAGTAATTAATAATACATATTATTGATTGGCAGTGTGCCATTTGCCTTTAAATATCTATCATTGGACGAGTTGGCCGTGCGAACAGGGACGCTCAGCTGTGAGCTTGCATTCGGGAGAAGTGGGTTCAAACCCCACCGTCGGCAGGCCTGAAGATGGTTTTGCGTGTTTTCCCATTTTCACACCAGGAAAACGCTGGGGCTGTGCCTTAATTAAGGCCACGGCTGCTTCCTTCCCACTCCTAGGCCTTCCCTATCCCATCATCCCCATAGGACTTATTTGTGTCAGTGCGACGCAAAGCAAATTGTAAATACCCTTCGTAAAACCCAGAATGAGTTTCGATGACCGCAGTGGTCCCAGAAATACTTGGGATAAAGAGGAAGGAATTTACTCATGGTAATGGTTAATGGAAATTTTTGGTATTTATAGTTTTTGGATATAGACTTGGAATAAAATTATAAGGTCCCAGAAGAAGAAGACGAATCGAATGATCTCAGGCAAGCCTGCACTCTGCTGTTTTGATGCGTTTTAGGCTGTTCCGGTTCACTCAAGCTATTGCCGTACTGAATTTTATTATGTATTTCGTCTAAAGATAAGCGCCGAATGTGTCACCACACAACGTTTATACGCCGTCATCGTACAACATGGGAGTGCCGAATATACCTATTTTTCCACAGATATTTATGAGCCTATTGAAGGTGGTTGGAGATGAAGGAGCACGGAAAGCCAATGGCATAAACTCCTTACCAGTTGTTATGACAACTAATAACCAACTAATAACTAATAACTAATAACTAATAACCAGAAGGAAAGCACAAGAGAGGATGTAAGGAATAAATCAGAGGAGTCACTATGGGAGAATTCGTCTCGTATTATATCGTTACCATAACATTCGCAGGTATTATGTTTTATTATTTAGTTTAATTTCATTGTGGGTGTCCAAAATTATACGTGGCGTATTTAGGATCATTCGTCATGCCTTGGCCCTATTCAAGTTTCGAAACACCGCCAAAAGTTGCCACTGGTACGTTGTACACTGGTTCAGATATGGATATCTATCGCAAGCACAAGCAAACTTGTAGTTTAGGAATGTGAACCACGGGGACGTGACTTAACATTTCAAAAATCTTCAAAAATCCTATAGGCCTATTCACTGGCCAGGATTCGAACTGCGGCCGATTTGGAGAGAAATCCAGTAACAATGCCAATCACCAACCATGTCCCTTTCTTGGAGATCCATGGCAATAAATTAATACATCTCAGGGAAAATTATCTTTCATCTTCTGGGGTTTTTCCCGGGCCATCCTTTCTGGACCAATGTGGACAGGATGTGGAAAGCGGCACGGAACCCTGAGAGGTAATGGAACGTAGCCTTTTTAATATGAAAGAAAACGGAGATGTTAATTTCCCTTGGATTACACCATTTATTTGAAGAAAAAGAAAACCAAACCAGAAACTGAAAAACCTTTACAAAGGGAAGTTACATTTTATAAGATACAATTCCAGACATGCGCAACGCACTTTAAAAAAATTATCACTGAATTTGAATCTATGGAAATACTAATCCGACGATACATGTCCACTAAAACGAGGGCTAGTCCCAATCTAACAAATATAGAAATAAAACAGAGGTACAGTAAACTTGCATCACATTCAAAACTCTTCAGGTAATGTGCACAGATTTACGTACTTACGCAAGGTGACAGAAGTACCGGGAGGCAAACCCGAGGGACGATTACTACATTATCAATTACAAAGTTAAGAAAAAGTGTATTGCCTCCGAAACAAATAGTATAAGATCTTAGCTGAAGTCATTTCGACAAATGTGAATGTGAAACTCGTGAGTAAACTCCTGAGTAAGAAAAGGATAAATTATCACATTTGAACGAAGTTAGAAACCGAAATAAATGTAGAAACAGTGCTCACCCTAGGACCGGGTTTCCCACGAGGGGACCGAAGGATCAGCATGTCCTTTCGCTGAGATGGTCAAATGATCAAAGACACAGATCCTACCTCACTCCCACCGAAGAAGCGGGGTAAGATCGAGAAACAGGAAATGGTGCGACCACAAAAAAGAACCAATCAGAATAATTCACCTTCGACTTTCACATTCACCAATTACATTACCTCTTATTTTCTCCAGTCAAAAGTCTCTTCTTTCTTGCTGACACAGTGATAATAAATGTTCGAGAAAAGTCTTGGTTTACTCAACAGGAAACGCGCGTATTTCGGCAAAAATGAAGGTATTAAAATCCACAGATAAAATTATAATTTTGGTACAACCTATAAATAAGAGTTTCTAAAAATAAATTGAAAATGATCTGGATAGAAACATGCTTATGAAATCGAAGCAATTCTCCCAAGTCCAAAAGTCCAAACAGAATAAAATCTTATACACACACACAAAAAAATGTCAATCCATTCCCACTGCTGTCTTTATAGTGCCACAATTTATATTACAATCCGCAGAAAAAGGTCATGCTTATGTCGTGCATCGTAGAAAATTACTACTTAGTAGTAGTAGTACATTTGCTGCCTTAACTCTCTGGTCTACCACTATCCTTTCATCCTTTCTTCTACTTCCATCTTCTGTGTAGGTCCCTTGTTTTTATGACCGGCTCCTCTCCTGTCTCCTAGTAAACTCTGAATTCGCTGACTAGCTGTCTAAATCGATCCGTGTCGACTATGACTTCTTTCACCCCTATCTTCTTACTGCCCGAAGCCATTTCGGCTCTGTCTTCATGGAAGAATTCAAATATAGGCCTACTTTCCGTCAGTCTGTTTCTGTCCTTTCTTAGTAATGTAGGTTGTGTCTAGAGCTGCATACTTCTCTTTTTAATTTTCTTCTACTTGTTTAACGTCGCACATCGAAGATTTTCGGCGACGGAAGGGTGGGCAGATAGCGGGTGGCGTTAATTAAGGTATATCCCCAGCATTTTCCTGGTGTGATAAAGAGAAGCCATGGGAAATCACCTTCAGGGCTGCCGAAAGTGGGTTCAGACCCACCATTTCCCGAATTCAAGCTCACAGCTGCAAGCCCCTAAACGCAAGTCCAGTTCGCTAGGTCCTCGTAAGTTCAACCACTACTTCTGTCAACCTTGAACATTTCTTTGTTAGATTGGAGTCTCCTCTCCCCATCTTTTATCTTTGGGCCCTGAATTTTTCTGAGCAGGTCGCCTACGGGAGTCAAATCGAAAGACCTGCTCCTGGCGAGCCGAACATGTCCTCGGATACTCCCGGCACTAAAAGCCATACGACATTTCTTTTTTTTTCATGTGATTTCCAAAATCGTCCAAAGAGTTTACCAAAGGCAACCGCCTTGGCGGAACGTGCAGCGATCTTGGTTTCCAGCCGGATATCACTGCGAATCATACTTTAACGCGTGTTAACCTGCGTGTATTATGTAAATAGCGTAAGTGTAAAGGGTTGAATTTGAGGAAAGGAACGTTAAGGACGACACAAAAACCTAGTCCCCAAGGCCAGGGATATCAATTATTTACAATTAAAAACTCCTGACTCAGCCGGGAATTGAACCTGGGGCAGCCGAGTGACAGGCAGACACGTTGCCCCCTACACCGCGGGGCCGAACTTTGGTGTATTTTAGTCCACCTTTCCCAATTATTTCCAACGTTTCTACTGCGTACAAGCATAGGGGAGCCTCTCCCAGTACCGGCCATTTCCCAGTACCGGCCGCCACTTGTTTTTCCGAAACGCAGCTAGATGGCAGATGTTTACTGTGTCTGGTACTTACATACAATGACAAAGGGATGCCCTACAGAATCCCTCGCGTTTGTGTTCATTTGCTTGAGAGCTGTTGTGATGAGAAGTTGTCATTGTGTTTTCGGTCTGTACTTGCTAAACTTTCGGTCTTTGTGTACCAATCTCTGGTGAGTTGATCTCTTTTTATTCATATTTATTTTATTTGTAGTTAGATAAGGTATAGATAGTAATCGTAACAACGTTATTGGTAGACTTGTGATTAAATTAAAAATATATGTATGTTGCCGTGTATATTGCCCAGTACCGGCCACGTGTCATTTCCCCAGTACCGGCCATAAAATTAATTTATCATATAATTACAATATCAGATTTTCTTGCTTTCCAGAACTATTTTATCGATAATGGAAGGCAAATCTAAAAGGAAATGGTTGCCGGAAAACATGAAAGAGGCAATTCAGATGGTTATGGACAGAAAATTAAGCATCAGGGAAGCTTCAACGTAGTAGTCTGTTCCAAGAAACACATTGGGAGGTAAAGTAAGAGTAATAAGAACTGGTGGCGAAGTGACTGTGTCTCCACAGATGGGAAGAAGAATTGATGCTCAGAAAGAAGATCTTCCTACAGAAGCAACTTCTTCTTCCAGAGTTGAAATGCCTTCTACATCACAAGAATTTCTGAAGATTGTAGAAGAAATATCCCCACAATCAGATTTGACAGAAAGGAAAATTACCATAAGAAAGAGGAGAAATGAAAAGAGTGAAATTCTAACATCCACTCCCTATAAGAAAATGTTGGAAGAAAAAGACCAGAGAATGAAAGAAAAACAGGAGAAAGCTGATGAAAGAAAGAAAATAAGAGATACAAAAGTGTTTTCAAAAGTTAAAAAAAACAGTAGAGCTCCGAAGAGACTTAACTTCGAGTCCGAGAGAAAGCATAATGGCACAGGGCAATCAGGCGATCGAGAAACAGAATGCATCATTTGCCTGGAAACAACGGACGAAGCTTGGGTTCAGTGTGTTTCTTGTCAGGGTTGGGCACATCTTCAATGTGCAGATCAAGAGAACTTTGACTTTTACAAATGTGATCATTGCATTTAGAACATTTTTTGTGTATTCCACTGAAGTTTTTAAATATCTTGTTTGAACTTTTCTAACTTTGATATGCAGGATTATTTATTTATCGTGTAAAAATTTGACGTTTACAAATGTGACCATGCATTTAGAAAATTTGTTTGTGTGTTCCACTGAAGTTTTTTAATATCTTGATTGGACTTTTCTATCTTTGATATGTAGGGATTATTTATCGTGTAAAATTTGCTTCATGCATTTGTATTGTTAATTAAAGTTTTGTAATGTCTCACTGAAGTTTAAATGTGTATTTGTAAAGTATCACTTCATCATTTTTAAATAATAAGAGAAAGTGTCTGGCTGGCCGGTACTGGGAAACATTTTTTGTAATGTAAGGTTTTGTAAGAATTCTATCTATTGTTGTAATGGACATGCACACTCATTTTCTTCATGTCTACTCAAGGCAATTGTAACAATACTGTATCAGGCCTCTTTTAACTTGATCAGATTTATTGCTGACCATTCTATTTTTAAACAATGAAGGAAAATTATTAGGTGGCCGGTACTGGGAGAGGTTCCCCTACGGGCTTGACGATGGTGTGTAGGTAGGCTACATTTTTTTTTTTTTTGCCTTACGCCGCACTGACACAGGTAGGTTTTATGGCGACGATGGGATAGGAATAGGAAGGAAGTGTCTGTGGCAACAACAACAATTTTCTTTACATCGCACCGACACAGTAAGGTCTTATTGCGATGATGGGATAGGGAAGGGCTAGGAGAGGGAAGGGAAGGGAATGGTCATGGTCTTAATTAAGGTATAGCCCCAGAATTTGCCTGTGTGAAAATGGGAAACCACGGAAAAAATCTTCAGAGCTGCCGACAGTGAGATTCGAACCCACTATCTCCCGAAACCAAGCTGACAGCTAAGTGACTCAAACCGCGCAGCCACACGCTCGGTGCCTCAATTTTTTCCGACAGGATAGCACCTTGTTGTACGTGCCCTTAGTCAACTGATGAGCCACTTCAGGTCTTCTCGCCCGCTCTTTAATGGCATACCATTATTATTATTATTATTATTATTATTATTATTATTATTATTATTATTATTATTACCTGGAAAACGTCTTGAAAATAACTGAGAAGTATGATTCGCAGTGATATCCGGCTGGAAACCAAGATCGCTGCACGTTGCGCCAAAGCGGCTGCCTTTGGTAAACTCACTCGACAATTTTGGAAATCACATGAAAAAAAATGAAACGTCGTATGGCTTTTAGTGTCGGGAGTATCCGAGGACATGTTCGGCTCGCCAGGAGCAGATCTTTCGATTTGACTCCCGTAGGCGACCTGCGCGTCACGATTAGGGTGAAATGATGATGAAGACGACACATATACCCAGCCCCCGGACTAGAGAAATTAACCAATGTTGGTTAAAATTCCCGACCCTGCCAGGAATCGAACCCGGGACCTCTGTGACCAAAGGCCAGCACGCTAACCATTTAGCCATGGAGCCGGACGAAATCACACGATTTACATCTAAAGACCAAGTTGGCTGTTTATAAGGCAATAATCTTGCCTATTCTTTTGTATGTCTCAGAGACCGGGTGCCTATATACACTGCCTCACACACACAAAAATGAAGCGCCCAGAAGGAGGAAAGGAAATGAAACTTCGTGTATGTGATGTTATTACAGTGATTACAAAATCGAGTTATATTTATATTTAGAACTTGTCAGTGCGAGCTCACTTATCAGTATGAAGTTGCACCACCCCCTCTGCGTAGGACGTATGCACTGATTCAGTTGGAAAAGGTGCCATAAAGCCGTTGAATCCTCTCCTGAGGCAAGCTGATCCACAACTGTTATAACTGGTCTTTGCTATCCTGGATACTGGCACTGCGACGGAGTTGACATCCAAGCTGATCCCACACATGTTCTATTGGAGACAGATCTGGGGATCTTGCTGGCCACGGGAGTACCTCAGCATCACGCAGGCAGTTCATAGAGACACGTGCCGTGTGTGGACGGGCATTGTCTTGTTAATAATAATAATAATTGGATTGAGGAGGGCAACGAACTGGGTGGAGGAGGTTAAGAAGGACGCAGAAGAAATTAAAATAACACCAGCATTGATCCTCGACAGAAAGAAGTTCAGAACTCGAGTAGATAACCACAAATTCCATAAAGAGCAGCGGAAGAATAGACCCAAATTTGTAATATCTGAGGAGTAGAGGAAAATAAGGATTGAACGAATGAAGAAGTTCTGGAAAGAGAAAAGAAGAATGGCTAGAAAGCATTAAGTTTCACGCGGTCCACAGTTGGCCAAATTCGGAAGCAAGGAGAAGAATGGCGTGTGGCCTCCGGAGAGGCATAGAGCAGGTCTTTTGATTTGACGCCCGTAGGAACACCGTGAAGAGGATGAAATGATGATGAAGATGGCACATACACCCAGTCCCCGTGCCAGGGGAATGAACCAATTATGGTTAAAATTCCCGAGCCCGCCTGGAATCGAACCCAGGACCCCTGTAACCAAAGGCCAGCACGCTAACTATTTAGCCATGGAGCCGGACATTCTCCTGTTGAAAAATTGCACCACGATAATGTTGTATGAGGGCTAACACATGAAGACGGAAGATGACCGTGACGTATCGCTGTGTCATCAGAGTTCCCTCAATCACTACTTGAAGTCATACCCGATGGCTCCCCATACCATGACGCCAGGAGTAACACCACTGTGCCTCTCCAAAAATATTGGACGATTGGGACCTCTCCCCAAGTCCTCGCCATACTCGCAGACGATGGTTATCCGGGGTAGTGCAGAACCGCGATTCAATGTTAAACACAATACGAAGCCATTCACCATAGTCCATACTTCCCATTCACTGCACCACTCCAAACGCAGCCTTTCGTGTAGTGGTGTTAACGGCAGCCTACGCTAATTCCCTAGTCCGGCTGCTGCTAGTCCCCAACCAATGGTGCAGGAGGACACAGAATGTTACAGAGAGTCCATTACTTGTTCTCGGATGGCAAGCAGAGATTTGAAGGGGTACGATGTGCTTGGTGTACAACACAGCGATCCTCCCTTGTGGTGGTCAGTCGTGGTCGACCAGAACCTTGACAACCAGTATGCCTGCTTTCACCTTCCCATGCAGTCCAACATCGGGCCACAGTCACATCGGAGTGCCCTACAAATCTGGATATTGCACGATACGTCCAGCCGGCCAAATGGAGACGTACAATGAGGCCTCTTTCAAACTCTGTCAGGTGCCGCCTCACACGAGTATGCGGCATCTCCGTGTCCTTCACAGTGATCACTCAAAATGTAACGCTGTTCAAACTTCTTATATACCCTACTAGGCCTGGTAATAACACTAAATACGAACAACACTAATGCACTCTCGTGGCAGATCTACCTGTCACACAGAATTGCAACTCTAATCATTTGCATACTCGCCGATGCTGCGTACGTGTTCGAAGTTACATTCATCCGACCATTTCATCTGGGTGCTTTAATTTTCTGTCAGGCAGTGTAAACATGATGTTCAACGTTAGACAGTTTCCACATGAAATGCCTATGGATAATTCTGCGAGTGAAGTGGCAAGATCATATACGCAACTCCGAGGTTCTGCAAAGATCCAGCATGTACAACATAGAATCCTTGCGGATAAAAGGACAATTAAGGTGGTGTTGACATTTGGTGCACATAAACGATGTCAGTCTACCAAAATCTACCTTCTACTGAATGAAAACCTATAACCTGTTTTCCAGTCATTGACCGGGTCAGGGATGTGATGAATGAAACATATATAGGCTGTTATTACAATGGGGTCGCCACTCCCAAGGTGATTTATTAATGAGTGATAAATGCTATGAAATGATAATGGAGAGTGTTGCTGGAATGAAAGATGACAGGAAAAACCGGAGTTCCCGGAGAAAAACCTGTCCCGCCTCCGCTTTGTCCAGCACAAATCTCACATGGCGTGACCGGGATTTGAACCACGGTATCCAGCGGTGAGAGGCCGACGCGCTGCCGTCTGAGCCACGGAGGCTCCTCTACCTTCTACTATGAAATTCAAAGTGTTAAACGTAAGATTTGTGTTTAGTACCCACGTTACAAAGACGTCCTGAAGCTACACCCGATGCCATGTAGCATATCAGTTAGCAATTGGGAGAGACATGCACAACTAACGCTACAGTGGTGTGAGGAGTTTGAGGGGGCGTCCGAACCTATGAAAATATGCGACTTCATGATTCTGATGCAAAGCGCCATCTCAAAAATACTAGACCGAAGTCGTCGTGTACATACTCCTACAATAACATTGGACATTTGTACTGTGCACAGTGCAAACGAATATTCAAGACTAAAATTAGATTAATGTCACATCCGCACACACTCAATAAAATAGTAATAATGATCCCAGAATGTCGCCGTAACGGATACGTCCGAGAGACATATGATACATGTCATTGACTTCTCATATGTTACCAATTGAGAAGGACAGGTCCAAACGTACTGTTAATAAGTTTTAAGTATCCAGACTTCCTGTGCCATGTTTCCCACGCTCTGGTAGGGTTGTGGGTGTAAGCTGTGTCGCACATGTTGACTTGGTCCTTTTTTACGGCCGGATGCCCTTCCTGATGCTAACCCTGTAAGGAGAGATGTATTTACTATTGCGTGTTTCTGTGGTGGTTGTTAGTGTGGTGTGGTGTGGTGTGGTGTGTATAAGAAGAGATGCGTATTGAAACAAAAGTCCAGTCCCGAGCCAAAGGATTTAACAAGAAATGGCTAAAAATCTCCGACCAGGCCGGGAATAGAATACGGGACCCTCTGAACCGAAGGCCGTGACATTTAACACTCAGCCAATGAGTCCTCTGGAGGAACATCATAACTCCATATTAGTCCAGTACTCAGATACGTGCTTTGTCGCACACGAAAACGTGATCCTAGGCGGGTTATCTCGTTTCACCCCTTAAAGCAACAAGTGCCACCTACAAATGTATTCTACGGAGTAATTAGTAAAGCATTACTGTACTATAAATTATATGTATTCAAAATGTAATTGAAATCATTTAACCACGTCAAGAAATATATTACGGTACCTGTAAAACGCAATCAAGGACAATAAATACATAGATACAAACTGAAAATACACGTAGTATGGGGAAAACATGACCCATGATTCTATCGTTCTCACTTGCTTTGTGAGTATTTACTATTCTTCTAACAAATGAGTTACTACATCCTCTCACCTTACAATGATTACACTTTTTTGGCTCCACCGATTCAATACAATAATAATGTTGTTTAGATGTAATTACAATATTCTAAAATTTATTCAGGTCTATTTTCCACTCATTTTTGCGTCATCTTAAGCTGTACAAAGAACTTGGAAACTAGGCAATTTTATAAAAATCTCATGCTAATTATTAACCTATTTTCATTAGATAAAAACCCTATGATTACATAAAAACAACGACATATAATAAAACCTTTAAATTACAATGTTTAACTGTTCTTTCTTTTCCGGCAAGTTGAAGACTTGAAAGTCAAATATATACTGGACGTCGAGTAACAATTCTCAAGTTGATTCATGTCCTTGTGGACATACAATACTGAGTTCAAAATATTTGATTTGCAATCTATAATAATAAAATAGCTTGAATTTTTTTAAAAAATTGTGTACATTGATTCAATTATAGTTCTTAAACTGCGTTTCTCACGTGGAGCCATCTTAAAATAAACACGAATATAAACAGCTGAATGAGATTTAAGTTTGACGATATTCTTCTATGTCTACAGACCTTTGAGGTGGAAACATGTAAAAGATCCTTAAGATGTAACCAGGAACTACGTTTCCCAGTTCAATTGTGGAACCCCAATGAAGAATTTTTCCAGAATGATCTGGAAGTGGAAACTACGATAATCTTCTGTAGACCTATATAAAGAGCGAACGCGGCAAGTCCGAGTCAGTATTGAGTGAGTAAGTGAGTGAGTGAGTGAGTGAGTGTTGCGTCAGTCGCGAATGAGTTACGAGGAGGGTCCTGTGCGTTGGCGAATACGTGACAAAACGTATCATTCTGGTGGGCGGCTACCTGCGAAAGGTCTTGTAATGACTTAAAATATTTACCATGCGACAAAACATACCACTTTATGGGAGGCGTATAGAAATTTTGTCAAGAACATTTACCAACATTATCTTGGCAGTTTTGCTGATTTCCATCACACTTTATTCAGGCTTTGGACTACAGTTGTTAACAGCCATTTTGACGTGTTTAAAATCAGCTGTGGTTAAGCTCTCGTCAATTTTTTCTTCTGATTCATCCCATGGTAAAATTTCATATACAGTATTGTTTATAGTCATTTTGGCGTGTTTAAAATCAGCTGCGGTTAAACTCTCGTCAACATTGTCTTCCTCTGATTCAATTTTTTGCGTATATGCTATTGCCTTCAGAGAGGATCGGAGGGTTCCATTTTCTTCATAATTATAATGACGCTTCATTATTCTTTCAAGCCGGTCATCATATTTTCTATACTTCTTTCTCACAACTGGTGAAGATACAAAGGACAGAAGCTCGATTTGTTCTGAACGATTTCCTACAAAAAGCAATGGGCTCGGAAGACTTGGGAGTAACGAGATTGGTCGTAAATTCTACATTCTGTGGAAATGTAAAAGCGGACGTTATATAGACACAAATATATATAATGTGTTGTTTAGTCCTCAGTCCGAAGGCTGGTTGGATCCTCAACAGCTCTGCCATCAGCTGTCATAGATGGCCTAGGCATCACTGAAGAGGTGTACTAGGGAAATGAGGAGTGAGGTAGTTTCCCGTTGCTTTCCTCACCGAGCCAGAAGTTGCTATTACATATCAGTCTGCCAAGCCTACTAAAATGCAAGCACCAACCAACCCTATGAGCCATATTTTCACGCCATTCATAGCAGGGACTGGCTGCAGAAGGAATGGCATTACTAGCATCACTCATACATCAGTCACTTTCATTTTGTCAAAGCTAAGGATAAAGCTGAGACAGATCAATGAAAGTAACAAAATTGCTCTAGCCCATACCAGAAGACATAGTGCACTGTAAACACTAGGTCCACCAGCAAAGGCAATGATCATTACGGCAATAGTGTAACAGTACGGTATACAACTAGAAAAGTGAAAAAAAATTGGTGGAAAGTAACCTCATTCGTTGTTCAAAATTATAATTTTAAAATATGTGAGAACTTTTTAATAATATGATAGTGTTAATAGTGATTCTACTATTTATTTATAAAATGTAGTAACTATTTAAATTTTAATTAAAACGTGATGTCGTGGAAAATAAAATCATAAGACTTTTTTCACGTTCAAAGCAAGTAAGCGAGCTTGCAGTTTTCAATCACAAATTCCGCTTGCGTTGCCCGGTATTCGAACCACGGCTGACTTAATCAGATACCAGCGACGATGTCACTGAATAGTTCATGTTCATTAACCGTTTCCACCACGAGTTGAAAAAGTGTGCGGGGATAAATACACTACGTTCAAAAGTAAACAGACCTCTCTCTGTGCATGTAAATCAGAACCTAAATGTTACTACGATCACCGCTGCTGCTCTAAAAGACGGCTGTTGGGTCGACGTTGTTCGGTGTTACGAGATACCTGCAGAATGAGTGGAGCAAGCCACAAACGTGGAATTGGTTGTCACATCAGTGAGCAGACAGAGACATGTCCATCCTCTTCAAGGCGCCCAAGTTGACTGTCGGGGACACGGTTGTAAAGGAGAAACGGGAGGAATAAAACTACGATCGGGTAGGCAACGTATGCCGACCTACGGAAACCGTTGAGTATTGAGGAAAAATTTTATGATACAAAAACCTATGAACTCCGTTATGCCTCTAATTGTGCAGCTAGCTCTATGGCTGTCCGCCATTAGATACGAGGACTGGGGTTAGTGAATAAAGCGCATATTTCGCCACTGAACGCCGAGCACCGTATTCTATTGTGTAAAGACCACCACCACTGGTTCCGTGGACGACTGGAGACACGCGATTTGGACTGATGAATCATGCCATACCATGTGGCAGTCAGACGAGGTTCGGATGTAGCGAATGCCAGGCAAACAATACATGCCAGCCTATAAAGCAGACTTGTCCAACGCGGTGCCCACGGGCCGCATGGCCGAAAGCTCATTTAATTGTGCTAAACGGAGGGAGTGAAAAAGGAGAAGAATTTTGTAGATTAACGAAAACGTTTAATGATAAAATTACAGAGCGAAAGAAATTATGGCTGAGGGAGCAAGCAGAGCCAATAGAAAGGGAGTGTAGAATGAAGCAATCTGAAATGGTGTGTGGGAGAGTGAATAAAATTAGAAGGAGGTGAGGGAAATGGTATGACAAACCGAAAGTTGACTATGATTCATGGATGGAGTACTTTCGCAAATTATTAGGAGGGAGGGATAGGTGGAGTGAAAGAGGGGGGGGGGGGGTGATGTTATACAAAGAGGATTAGATGTACGGATTCATGAGTTGGATAAAGAGATACCAGGAGAGGTGGTTATGGAAGTGATACGGAAACTGAGGTCCAGGTCAGCAGGAGGAAGAAATGGAATTAATAATTTATTTTGGAAAGAAATAGGAAAATATAGACAGATGATGGAGGGCTTGGTAAAGTTATTCAACAAGATTTTCGAGAGTGGTAGGTTTCCATAGGAGTGGCAAATTGGGATTGTATGTCCAATGAACAAGAAGAAAGGAGAAAGTAATCTCTCGAGTAATTACAGAGGTATAACTTTACTGGACTCTTTGAGCAAGATTTATACGAGTATATTAGTGAACAGGCTGAGTAACTGGGCTGACGAGTGGTCGATACTGTCAATTTTCTAGGGTGGATTTAGAAAGGGCAGAAGGACGTCAGATAATATAATGATAGTTAAGATGATATTGGAGAAATATCTAAATAAGGAAGGAGATAAAGTATACATAGCTGCGATTGATTTCAAAAAAAATCTTTTGACACAGTGAGTAGAAGCGCGTTAGTTGCAAACTTAGGAAGGGTGGGGGTTTCAGGATAGATGATCAATGCGATTGAGGCCATATATGATAAAGTTTACTGTTGTATTAAATTGGATGAAGGTATAGTAAGCGACCTGATTGAATGTAAGATTGGCTTGAAACAGGGTTGTAAACTATCACCGATTCTATTTTTATTATTTATAAATGATATTTTGCAAAGACATGAGGGGATAAATGGGCTTGTCCGGTTTTCGGCGATCAAGAAATCCCAGGATTGATTTTTGCTGATGATGTGCTATTAATGACTCTAACAGGATCTCTGAGTATGCGAGTAAGTGGTGAATTGTAGGGATTGGAGAAAGAAAGGGATACTCTAAATCAGATAACTAGAAAATTTAGTAAGACGTTGATGCGGCTTCCCGAGTGCACAGCTAACGCTGAGGCGACAGTAATTTGTACGGAGTATATGGAAGTGGAAATTGTGAAGAGAGTATTGAGTTACTGGATGAGTTTAAAGAGAGGAGAAGGAGGCCCATTGTTACAAGCTGTTTATCAGCAACATCTTAAAAGTATGTATGAGGAGAGCTGGTTGGTGAAGGTTAAAATGAATGTGGAAAGGTTGGGACTAGGGTACATATGGTACGAGGATTGGGATAAAAGGGGAAGAGTGTTTTGGATAATTATTATAAAGAGAGTAAAGGATATCCAAATGCAAAGTCAGATGAAGGAATGTGGGAGGTGAGCGAACCTAAGTATATTTAATAGGATAAGCCAAGTGACGAGCGTAAGTATTAATAATGTAGACAGATCTGCAAGAAGAGGTTTATTATGATGGATGTTGGGTTTATACAAGAACAAGGGTTGAGTCCGGGAAAAGGACACTACGCTATGTATACTATGTGGTGAAGTGAGGGAGATCTGCATTTGTTATCATTATGTAAAGAGACGCAAAGTATGAGAGGGAAAATATTGAGTGAGGGACAGCTGGAATTGCTGAAGAAGCCTGATAATGAACAGAAAATTATTGGATGGATGGTTATTTATATATTTACATATTTTACACATGCGCACTAATTAACTGCCATCTTGAACAAAACATGAAGAAGAAGAAAAAGAAGACTGTAGCACTTACATGTCAACCAACTTAAACTCCGGTTCACTCGAAAATTATTCTTCAGTCCTGTCGCCACAGTCGCCAATGATGTTTCATGACATAACCTCACAAATAATACGACCTTGATTATACCAAATAAAGTTCGTACACAACTACATAAATAATACTCATACTAATAGATGTAGACAACTTGATATCCATACCTCACAAGTAATAATAATAATAATAATAATAATAATAATAATAATAATAATAATAATAATAATAATAATAATAATAATAATAATAATAATAAATAATAATTATAATTGATATTTCCATTATTTATCCATGGGTTAAAGAATATTGTTTCCAAGTTATATTAGTCGATTACACTTGCGTCAATAGATGATGTCATTTATTCTCTTCATGGTAAGGATCTTCCCATGCTATCTGGAAATTAGGAGATAAGCTTTCCCTCCTTGTGGGATTATACAGTCATGCTAGGTCCTTCTCACGATACCTTATAACGTCTGCCCTTTGGTCATATCGTGCCTTCATTCGCTCATTTTCTGTCATCAATCCCTTCTGCTTAGCAGCTGCGTCTACATCCTTCAGTTTCCTTGCCAGATCCAGGCAGTACAGGTTGGCCGGGGCAGGATGGTTCACAGATCAGTCAAACGCAAAATCCATCAGGAGGCGCAGTTGTGGTCTTCCAAACAGCGCCTTTAGTGGTGTGCATTCTGTGGCCTCATGCACTGCAGACTAGTATGCTAGGAGAAATAGGGTAAGATGGTGGTCGCAGCTCTTCTTATGTTCACTGACAAATATTCGCAGGAGATTCTTGATGGTCCTGTTGAATTACTCCACCATTCCATCTGATTGGGGTTGTAGAGGCGTGGTCCTGGTTTTTCTTTTACCCAGCAGTCGGCGCAGGTTTGGAACACCGCCGCCTTATAATTCCATCCTTGGTCAGACTGTAGCTCCTACAGTTTGCATTATCTGCTGACAGATTCATGTGTTTGTGTTCACCATCCCTCTTGCAGCAGAACCTGTAGACCTCTGGACAGGATCTGCATTGGAATATATGTGACTATTGCGGTGTTGAATCACATAGTAGCAGGATGTGTTTGTGCTCCTGGAGCAGGTGGTGACTGCGGTGGCATAAGTATCAGAATTCATCTCCCCAGCCACTTTGTGATGTATTCGCTGGTGACAAGTATATAGTGAATTCCCACATCACTGGTAGGAGATGGTCAAGCCACATCACATCAGTTACCTTTCTCTCAAAGGGCCCACCCGTGTTGTAAGTATTCACCCAACTTTTACATCTCTGGGTTGGTCCCTTGCTGGCTGCGCACTCTTTGCATTTGGTGCAGAAATCTTCAATGTTCACTCGGCATCCCTCCCAGAAGAACCTCTCTTGAACTATCTTCAAGTTTCCTTGATACTGAGGCATCCACATGATATCTACCATGAACTTCCTTCAAGATTTTAGCCATCATACCTAGCGGGGCAACCACCTTTATCCAGAATGTCTTCTTGTCACTGCTTTCCCCAGATGCAATTCAGCAACCCATCCCTGATCACCAGTAAATCACATTATGAGCAGTATGACTTAGTCCTGGAGCTGAGGTTACTCTCATGTGTCTATCCAGGCCTCCGAATACAGGTACTCGCCCACTCAACAAGCAGTCCAGTGTCATCGTCATCCCCACCTAGACGTCACGACTCAAGTTTGTCCTGGTTTTTTGGCAGGGAACTTCGTGTTCCCCATCCCTTTTGAGCAGAACTTGTAGACCTCTGGACAAAGTCTGCGTTGAAATGTACATGACCGTTGCTGTGCTCAGTCACATAGTCGTACTGTTGCAGTCTCTCCAGCCATTGTGCAAATTGTCCTTCCTGGTTTTTGAAATTTAGAAACCACCTGAGTGTTGCATGATGAATCCTCATAAGGAATTCTGATACTTATGGAAATGCTCAATGGTCTCCACAATGTCCAGCATTTCTTTCTGGGTGATGCAGTAATATATTTCCAGTTTAGAGAGGGACTTACTGAAGTATATCACTAACCTTTCTTTGTTGTCATCCCAATGGCAAATTCGACGGTGTTGGTGTCAAGTACAAACTTTGCTCCAGCTCTCGAATATGCCAATACTGGTGCTGTAAACAAGGCAGGTTTCAGGTGGTTGAAAACTTTCTGGTATTCCTTAGTCTAAATCAATCATTGGTCATTCTCAGTAAAGTGATGCAAGAGTTTGGCAAGGTAGGCAAATCCTCCAACCAATCGACAGTAGTACGTGCAGAGGCCAACGAATATTTGAAACTAGAGGTTGTCCTTAGGTACTGGCCACTTCCTCACCACCATAATTTTCTCTGAATCAGTCTGGACTCCTTCCTCTGAGACAAGATGGCTGAGGTAATGTACTTCCTCTTTGAGGAACTGGTATTTCCTTGGGCTCAACTCCAGCTAAGATGCTCTCAGTTTTCCAAAATTCTCCTTCAAGTTCTTGAGGTGTTCCTCGAAGTTGCTTCCCAGTGATGGTGCTATGTTTGACCCACCTTGCAGCAAATATTTTCAAGGCAAACGTTCAGACCATGAAAGCCTACATCAACTCAAGTGTTGTAGATATCGTAAGAAGTGTGATTTATTGCTTTCTATGTTCTATTTTCCATGTTGACATTTTACAAATAAATTGATATTTTTCTAGAACATGTATTCCTATAAATTATTTCGTATGTACTTCTTGCCAAATGCTCATTGGTAATTTTGCCATGTTGTCAATTTGGAAAATGCAAATATGCTCATGTTTATAGGGGCTGCCTAGCCGAGGCAGTAAAGGCATGCTCGGCTCGCCCGGAAGGACGTGGGTTCGAATCCCCATCAGGAAGTTGTAAAATTTAAGAAACGAGATTTCCACTTCCAAAGGTGCATATGGCCCTGAGGTTCACTCAGCCTACACCAAAAATGAGTACCAGGTTAATTCTTGGGGGCAATGGCGGCCGGGCGTCGAGCTAACCACTCCACCCCATCACCTGCCGAGGTTACGAATGGTGGAAGCCTTTACCTTCCACTCTCCAAGGGCCTTCATGGCCTGTACGGAGATGACTTTGCTTTGCTTTTTTGCTCATATTTATGCTGAATTTATTAGGTTAAGCATCAGGTATCAATTGAGAAAAATAGGTATGGGTGCAAGGATTTGGAAGGAATCAGCGTGGCTTATTAATAAGGTAAACATAAACATGAAGTGAAAATGGGAAACCACAGAAAACCATTAACACGTTTCCCGATAGTAGGACTCAAACCCCATTATTCCCCAAATCTTGATTTTGTGAGTTAACTAACCTGACACTCCAAAGAACATGGCTAAATTGTTGGACAATACTCAGATATTGCTAATAAAAGAAGGTAGGAGTAATAAGAAATGAAAGCTATAATTTGGAAACTAAGCATGCCAGGATTTTCCACGAGGCCATAGCGGTAAGCTAGCATAGTGAAGTCAACTACTCAGCGGTCAGTACATATAACAACACCTGTCAGGGGTACTTTGTATCCCTGTGGCCTCATGAGAAACTCACTCAGCAGTACAATATAATACTCCGGCAGCCTATGGGTTAAAGTTTTCCTAGTATTCATAGGAAACCTAGTCTTACATATTCCTTAATCCCATTCTACTGCTGTTACTAACGACGCCTGTCACAATACATTTTTTGATGGAGGAAGTGCTGTCCTCTCAAGCTCAGGTAATTTGGCCTAGGGTATTTTCATCCTTTCAATGTGATTTCCAGTCACCCAACTTTCATGGGTTTTACATTTATAATGAATGTCCCATACAACTTTCTGCCATACCATAATTAGAACATTTCCTTTACTGGTTGGCAATTCTTGCCAAAATCAATTTAATCCGAAGAAAGTGATGCCACAACAAAAATTACATATGGAAGAGTCATGCACTAGGTTAGGGGACTTGATTTTATTTTATTCTGCGACCAGCTTAAGACAACCTGCTTCGCTGGGTTTGTTTGTACAACCGTGTGGTTTTCTCTATATAACACAGAATATGTGCATTGAAAGACCACTCTTTTTCTGCTCCTTCTTTTATTTTTATTCTTTTCTTGAGGTACATAAATATCTTACAGACTAAGTAATTTCATAAAAATACATTCCTATGCACTACATTTGATGTCTTGTTGTCTGGCGCATGCACAAACAGATTTTATGCTTGGCCGACACATCAGAAAGCAACGTAGAGCTGACCATGTGTGAAATAGGAATCCTTCAAATTAACTCCGTAATAGTGGAACGTTTGATCCTGGGCCTTCTTGATAGTCATACTATAAGCTAATCATTGTAACCATTTGAAACAAATGACAAATCTTTTGAGATCAATGGAAATTTTGGTATGAAAACCAATTTTCCTTTTTCTTTGCTGGTTAGGATTACATTTTTCTTTGCTAGTTGCTTTACGTCGCACCAATGCAGATAGGTCTTATGGCGATGATGGGACAGGAAATGCCTAGGAATTGGAAGGAAGTGGCCACGGTCTTAATTAAGGGACAGCCCCAGTATTTGCCAGGTGTGAAAATGGGAAACCACGGAAAACCATCTTCAGGGTTGCTGACAATGGGGTTCGAACTCACTATCTCCCGGATGCGAGCTCACAGCTGCGCGTTCCTAACCGCATGGCTAACTCGCCTGGTGGTTAGGATTACTGCCCTAATGATATTGTTAAAGAGCTGTTTTAGTAAGTATCTGATTTATATTCAAGAATAATTACAGAAAATACTCATAGATGTACTTGAGTAGCAAACTGTTGTGGTTCTGAGATCACCATACTCCTGTCAGATGAATCAAAGATGGTATATAAAACGTAGGAGTACACATCACGGCCTTCTAGAGTACATTCTCACTCCGATCCTTCCAGTACACTCTCACTCATTTTAATACATTCAATGACAAAGTCAGCCAATTTCAAGCCCCACATCTCCCACACCACCAAAACTGCAACCACAATTGTGTACGATAGGAGAATCAAGGTTAACACCACACACAAACACCGGTGGTCTGCGGTTGGTTTTTATGGCTGTGAGCTGAAATATATAAACACACACCTATATATAATCAGCCAATTTCAACCTCGATGCTGATGATGCTTGTTGTTTAAAGGGGCCTATCATCGAGGTCATCGGCCCCTAATGGTATGAAATGAAATGACAACAAAAAGTACAAAAAATCCACTGACCAAAATAAATAAAAATGTCATGAAAAATAAATGGATTGACATGAACCCAAAAAAACAAAAACAACAAGAAACAAACAAAAGACAGTGGATCCGACTCAAAAACGGTCATAAATAATAGTATTACTGACCAAGGGACCACTTATAAAGCACAGTCCTGAATCGATTATGCTTGATGTCTAAATGGGTCCAAAAACCAGGTCTACAGCCCCTCAGTATGGTACATGTCGCAAGTAAAGTAGAACCATGGTACTTCTGAAGCTGCGGTACTAATCAAAGGTAGCGTAAACTCACGGTGTTCCAAACATTAAGGTACTACTCACAAGTATCGTACGTCGTAAAGGTAACGCAGACCTATGGTGTTTCTCACACAATGGCGTCACTCATAGCCAACGCAAACCGATGAGGTTCCTCACCTAGGCGTACTAATCACGGGCGCCGGCATTCCCGTGGTGTTCCTCACATAGTGGGTACTAATCGCTGGCAATGCAGATCCACGGTGTCACTCATATAGTGGTACAACTCACAGGCAATGCCCAGACCCGTGGTGCTGCTCAAATGGGTACGACTCACGGGTACTGGAAAACCACACTGAACCCCGCTTGAGTGCTACGAATCACAAAACTATTCAGTACCTAACAGAATGGTACTACTCGCAAGTAAAAGTGACCCATGGTGTTCCGCGCATGATGGTACAAATCAAAAGTAGTTTCATGGTTCCAAGACAATCATCCCTTGGTCGCCCCTTTTAGTCGCCTCTTACGACAGGCAGAGGATACCGTGAGTGTATTCTTCGTCGGCGTCCCCCACCCACAGAGGGTGGTGTGTTTGGTCCGCGAGAGGTATTTTATTTCCCTCAAGTCCGCCGGCAAGCCGGTTAGGACCCCCCTATCCGCCACCTGGGACGCGCCACGTGGGAGTATCACCTCTCCCCCTGCTACGCCAGCGTAGCAGGTTCGTGGAATTTCAACCTCCATATCTCCCATACTACCACAGATACTGACACACAACCACTACACTGCATGACGGGAGACTCGAGGCTAGTACCACACAGAAACATCAGTGGTCTGCGGTGGGTAGTTGTGGCTGCAAGGTGAAATATACGAACACACAAGTCTATTTTTATAAGTATTTAGACACTTTCAAACTCCATATCTGCCACACCACCACAGCTACCGGCACACAACCACCGTAGTGCATGATGGAAGACGCGAGGCTACTACCACACATGAACACCAGTGATCTGTGATGGATAGTGGGCTGCAAAGTGAAATATACAAGCACACATGTCTATTTTTATATATAGTTGGCCAATTTCAACCCCCATATCCATGAACACACGACAGTTTAAGCCAGAACTATGTCTTTGTACATTTTATTTCAATGTGTGTGTATTTCATCCAGTTTATTCAGATAGAAACAAGACTATCAAGTCCAAGAACACTCTTAAAGCACCATGTGTTTCATATTTTTATAAGTGTTCATGTCGTATTATGTATATTTTCAACAAGTGCATATGTTTCCAGTGTTCTGTGTTACATGAACACAAGACAGTTTAAGCCAGAACTTTTTAAGTTCCAAGTACAGCTTACCACGTGTACGTTACATTTCAAAGTAATGTTTTGCAACCCATTGATGTGTTTCCAGGCAATTGCGTTTAGGTATATAATTTTTTATTATGATGATTGTTATCAAATTCCCCTTGATTTGATTTTCAACAAGAACTGATGATGACTCCAAGAAAGTCGAAACCGGTCTTCTTATAAATTAATATATTTTACAATGTGTTGAATGGTGGAACATCCTTCAAACTCTATCTTATGAGAGAAATTGATGAAATGTTTCCAAAGAACAGAGTTATTAGTAAAGATTTGTAGCCCGTCTGATTTATCTGCTTGTAATTGTTATGCCTGAGGTAAATTTTAAAATGCTGTGTAAATATGAACCCACACACCATACAAGAATTTGATATATAATATTCATCAGGAAATTGCCAGAATTCCTCAACATGAACTACAGTAAGTGATGAATAATTTCCTAATGAGGTTCCAAAAATGTGTGGAGAATGAAGGCGAACATCAACCTTCTTTTCATAATTTGGCAAAGAATGAACTTAAAAATTGTTTATTTTACTGTTGTAAGGTTTATGTTCCCACTACTGACTTCAGCCCATTTGTGGCAAGTGAGCACATGCTTGTCCATAGTAAAACCACTGTGTGCCCGAGAAAAAGTATATCTTAACACACTGCAGTTTAATCATTTTGTGTATTGTGACTAGTACGAGGACTGGAAAGAAATTAGTGGCAATGTATCTATATCCCATATATATTAAACCATTTATTGTAGAACCACAATACCTCTACAGGCCTTCAATAAAATCCTCTGCAACAAGTTGCACCTATTGCCAGTGTTTGGAAGATGCAGGATACCAGTAACAATGCCACCTTTGTTGACATCCACGATGGAACACCCTGCCGCTTGAAGAATGGTGTCTTGTGTATACAAACATTTCCCTCAGAGTGGTTCCTTTGATTTGAGGAACAGATCTAAGTCACAGGATCTCATGTCTGGGAAATAGAATGGATAATCCAGGGTATCCCACCTTCACTGATTCAACAATTCCCTCACAGGAGCAGCATTGTGACAGTGGACATTGTTGTTCAGAACAATGGACGCATGCATGGGGCCACAAATGCATTTGCAATGCCTGAAACTCAGTGTTACTTCCCCCCCCCCCCGCGATTGCTGAATTTAAAACGTAGGACTATCATGTCCTGTCATGATACTTTTTGTTTGCATCTCATGTAGGAAGAATTCAAAATTTGTAAAAGAATAGCTCATTAGACACAATGTTTCTAACCAACATTTAGAATAAGGACACTTACTAAAACTGCTACTTTGTCTCTGGTGTCGGGGCTTTTTAATTTTATAAAAAACTAGCTGTTACCCGTGGTTTCGCTCACATGGATTTTGTAATATGATAAAAGTAATTGTTCCTCAGTACTGCAGCTCCAAAAAAAAAATATGTGTTTCTTCATTTTTAAAGCAGTTTCCAGATTCCAGTTTCTCACGTTTGTAACATCTTCAGTTGTTAAGATATAAGTATCCTCATAAAAGGAATTCAACTCTTTCACCCCCTGCTCCTTAAGTGGATTTTTTGAAAAAAAAGTGTTGTGTTTTTTTACTTTTAAAGACGATTCCAAATACTGATGTTCACATCTGTAAAACTTTAGGATTTATGATATTCTCATTTTAGAAATTTAACAAATTTTTCAATTCTTTTCACCATCTTAAGTGGATTATCCAAAAACAAAAAAAATACATGTTCCTTTATTTTTAAAGGAGATTCTAATATCAGTTTTCATGTCTAACATATTCAGTATTTTCAATATTTTTCGTCTCCCTTAAGCGAATTTTCCAAAAACCAAAACATGCGTTTCTTTATTCTTAAAGGAAATTCCAAATACTAAGTTTTTACTTCTGTAGTATGTTTTTTTAAGATATATTCATTTTAATAAATCACCCCCATTTTCACTTCTTTTTACTCCCTTTAATTTGATTCTCTTAAAACAAAAAATGTTTTTTTTTTTTCTTTACTTTTAAAGGAAACTCCAAATACCAACTCTTACGTCTGTAACATGTTAAGTTTATGAGATATACTCATTTTAAAAATTTAGCCCCCTTTCCAGTTTGCTTACTCCCCCCTTAAGTGTTTTCTCCAAAAACAAACAAAATACATGTTTCTTTATTTTTAGAGGCAATTTCATGTACCAATTTTCATGTCTGTAACATCTTCAGTTTTTAGATAGAAGTATTATCATAAAAAGAATTCAACACCTTTTTCACTTATTTTTACCCCCCTTAACCCGTGAGGGGTTGTGTCCGGTCGTTTCAACCATTTCTGTTTATTTTTATCAATCCTTCCGTGAACACTGTTTATTATATGTCCTACCCCTCAGTACCTTTCAACGGACTCGTCCACACTTCTGTCACACTACTGTTATCCCTCTCCACTCCTTCAGCGATTGATAAGCTGGCTATCCAGTCATTTTGTTCGCACATGACTCATCACATAACCTGTCTCGGTTCCATTCAACCGTACGCGACTTATGGCATAGACTTATTTATAATATTGAAAGTGCACTGTTATCATTCATTGTTGAGTAGAAGGAGAAGGAGCATTGTCTAGATGTGTGTTAAGTGAAATTGAACACCATTTTAAAAGTATTTTCCATAAAAAAAACTTGAATTTTTATTTTCAATTTCATCAGCAAAAGGTAATCTTATTATATGTTAAAAAGTGTTTGTCTATGTTTAAATAGTATTATCATATATTATTGTAACAATGAATAGCGTATTAAGTAAGCGCTTGGTGTTTTATTCATTTTCGGTCTAAACGACCGTATGGAACTCCTGACGTTACACCTGGCACGCAACCCCTTGTGGGTTAAATGGATTTTCCAAAAACCAAAATTATGTGATTCTTTATTTTTGAAGGAGATTCCAAATACCAATGTTCACGTCTTTCAACTGTTAAGTTGTTGAGATATAGATATACTCATTTTAAAAATTCATCCTCCCTTTTCACCCCCTTAGCAATGGATTATCCAAAAACCCTCCCGTAGTGAATATCTACACTGTAATACAATAAATGTATTCATAAAGTTTCATTTCTTTATGTCCAGTAGTCTTGGGTCCACGAACATGAATCAGTCAGTCAGTCAGTCAGTAAGGACATGTTATTTTATATATATAGATTATGTTGTGTTTGCGGAGATCATCCTTATTGTTTCGGTTTCCTTTCTATTTCTTCCTCTTTCCACACTAGCCTGTCATTGTGTTCATCCCATATGTGTTCCTTTTGATGTTCTTATCTTTCTATGTATGACTTAAATCATGTTACAGCTCTCTGCACACACCAAGACCACTCAGACAGTGTTGATAATAAAAAAGTGGCTACAATTGCATAGAAGTTACTTAGTTCTTTACTTTTCATTTTACCGATAAAATTTATACTTTTCAATTAAAAATTATTTGTGCAGGTAACCAGTAGTTAATAGCTAACAACACTGATGGTTCGGATTGACATGTTTCCTTCTTCTGCTTTCTGGGAGTTCTCAATTTCAAGTCAGGCAACTTCTGTCTTCAAATTATCTTCCATTTCTTAGCTGATGCTTTTGTAATTGGTAAGTAGTTTGATATAAACTTAGAGATAATGTCTTGATACAGGAGGTGACTAATACTAGCAAAAATTTACCTATGATAATAACATTTATAAAAAGATACAAAAGTTGACAGAAAGAAAGAAAGAAAGAAAGAAAGAATAAAGGCAGCTAGGATTATAAGGTTTCTGGGGATATATTGAAGGCTATGGATTCGTATACAGTGCCATATCAAATACTTGCTGTATTTAATATTTGCATGAAGGAACGATACCAAATGAAATGAGAGTTGCAATAGTACCCGAGTGTACAAGGGAAATAGTGACAAACATAAAGCCAAAAATTACAGGCCAGAGATTTTGACATGTGTTGTATGTAAGGTTTGGGAAAGTATTATTTCTGATTATATTAGACATGTTTGCAAAATTAATAACTGGTTCAATAGAAGTCAGTTCGGGTTTAGGAAAGTTTATTCCATGAAGTTCAACTTTTAGGATTCCAGAGAGATATAGCAGATATTTTAGATTCAGGAGGTCAAATGGACTGTATCATAATTGACCTAGCTAAGGCATTTGATAGGGTAGAGCATGGGAGACTACTGGCTAAAATGCGGCAATTAGATTAGGCAAAAGAGTCACTGAATGGGTGGCTATATTTCTAGAAAACAGAACTCAGAAAATTAGAGTAGGTAAAGCTTTATGTGATTCTGTAATCTTTAAGAGGGGGAATTCCTCAAGTCAGTATTATTACACCTACATGTTTTCTTATAAATGATACAAGTAAAAAACTGGAATCAGAAATAAGGCTTTTTGTGGATGATGTTATTATGTAAAGAGTCATAAATAAACAACAATAATGTAGGCAACTGCTTCCTGGAATTGTTATTGATGGAAACTGGATGCCTTGTAAGAGAAATGGAAACAAACAACCAACAGGTGAATCAACAACAATAGACGTTCTGATGGTACTTGTGCACAATCCACAGGCGAGCACAAGGGACATTTTGAGCAGCACGAGAATAAGCCAACCAAGTGTCGTTCATATTTTGCAGTGGCACAAGTACCATCCGTACCACATATCATTTCACCAGCAAATGCATGATCATGATTATGAAAGGAGAATGGAATTCTGTCGGTCTTTTTTTGTGCAAGTATGAGACAATAGAAAATTCCTCCAGTGAATTCTTTTTACTGATGAAGCCACATTCGCCAGCCATGGCAACGTAAACCTGAGGAACATGCACTACTGAGCTATGGAGAATACACGCTGGCTGAGGCTGGTGGAACACCAGAGGCAGTGGAGTGTTAATGTGTGGTGCGGGATACAGGGGGACTTTGTGATCAGTCCATACTTCATGGTGGGTACATTAACGGATCACAGATATGCAGACTTTGAGGACGTACTACTTGTTCTTCTTGAAAATGTTCCGCCCAACATACGTACGTGCATGTGGTTCTAACACAACGAGTATCTTGCTCACTATGCACTCGTTGCTAGAGAAGCCATTAACAGGTCATTCCCCAACTGACAGATTGGGTGTGGAGGAACAATGAGGTGGCCAACACGTTTACCCGATCTGACTACTGTCGAATTTTTTCTCTGAGGTACAGCAAAGGACAAAGCCTATCAACAAGCCCCGATGACTCCAGATGACCTAAAGCACCACATCACTGCTGCATGCCATATAATGTCGAGAGAAACACTTCAGTCCATCTCTTGCCAAGAGATTGGAGATGTGCATTGCAGTTGATGGTGATGTTTTCGAGCACATGCTAAACTAGCGACTTCAGCTCAAATCACCTGTAAAACGAGCATCACCTTTCCATTTCCAAGAGCCAACAGTATTACACAAACACATTTCTGGATTTATTACTGCTGAAAATGTATGTGTTCAAACTTCACCTGTAGCAGTGGCAGAACTGTGCCAGTATGGCATACCTGTATAAAATACAGATAGAAAATTAGGATGTCAAAGAGCATGTTGAAAACAATCATTTAAAATAAATCCTTTCATTGAAACTGTATTCCTCACTTCATAGGGAATTTACCCTCCACAGTTCACAAACTGTAAAACATGGCTTGCATAAATTGTCTTCCATTTTTCTGCTTTGCATGGCCTTTCCCTTTTTTTATTGATATCCTTAGTTTTCAGGGGGCCCAACTCTTAATTTTTTCTCTTTCAAGATATTTTGTTGTTATGAACGGCTCGTAACCTTTGTTTTCCACACTTAAATTAACAACCACAAGCACCATCACCAGAAGGAATTTCTGCAGTTTCTCAAAAAATGATTGAGAGAATGGTAATCTCTTTCAGCACATCTGGCTTGTGTTAAACCATCTCGCTCTGTTTATTCGAACATTTAAAAAAAAATCAGGAACATGTAAACCAAGCAAGGTAGTTTAATGAAAGTGTGGATGTGCCTTGAAAAGACTTAAATAATACCATTCACTCAATGACTTTTTGAGTGACAGCACATTTCTCTGCGTGATGCAAGTGATTGAAACCAGGCAGAATGAAACAATGCTCCTAAAAATACCTGAACTTTTTGTCTGAACATCGGTGTATGCTAGCATACCAACAGTAATTTATTCCCAACTCGTTCACTGCCTGTTTCTAACGTACATCAATCTTACATGTTGGCTTTAAGGAGGACCAAAGAGCCCAACAATAATGTCTGTTAAATTTATGCAACCATTCTTTCCAATGACCTTATCATTCATTGAATTTAAAAGTTGTTGATTTCATCTCATGTACTACGTGCCCACGAGGACAACAAAGTGCTTAAATTATTACATTTCACTGTATTATCTGGTCTTTTGCTGATTCAACAGCAATGAAACAAAAGCTTTGCAACTCCAAAATGCTGTAGGCCTACACCAGATTGATTTTTCTCTGGCCCTCCTTGAGATAATGGCGAGGTATATATGTTTATCAACAAGGTGTGAGTCAAGCACGAAAACTACGCATGCGACATCAAGGCGAGTGGCGCATGTCTCTAATGCCTACACATTTATACATTTGAAAACCTCTACTGTAATATCTCCAAAAGTACTCATCATTTTTTCAAAATAAGCACATCACTGACCTTGTCCCTCGATTCTTAATTGATTTATTGGGTGAAATTAGTATAGTCCTATTTAGAAGAATAAAGTCGCTACCGGTTTCTCGGTAATTACGTATGTGATTGAGAGGAATAAGACAGTATTTTATGAGCCCCTCAATACAATTTAAGAATTTGAGAACAGAATGTCTATATCTTTAATGGATCAGAAGATATTTGAAGCGGACAACTGTATATTTATACATTGCACACTGAGCACTGTATACAGTGGAATACACAGAATTTCATCAGAGGTCATTTCAAAGACAACTTTCACACTGTGTTTGCAGTCATGTCTGCAAGTGTCCATTTTGTTTGATTACAAGTTAGGTTCATTTTATAGTAAGATTTAACACTTCCCAAACAAATTATTTTGAAGATAGAGGCAGACTATTGTAATCCCATGGACCATGTCTGTCTAGTATTCTCAACTGTCGATGCCAAGGGTCACTGCAACCTTTATCTGCAATTATCAGCTAGTCTTAGTAGTGAGGGACAATGCACTCACTCGAGACTGACATCGCAGATCTCAAGACCAAATCTCCTGTGCTGCGATCTGTGCGATATCCCAGTAACTAAGAGTGTAAGCTTGATAGTATAATTATCATAAGCAGTTATTGCGTGAAATAACGTTCTCATATAGAAACGTGTGTGCTGATAAATTTTGTCAAGAGTCTGGAAAAGTACTGCATGTTCAACTGTGAACCCCTTAATACTATAAACGAAAGCAAAAACAGAATGTCGGTATCTTAAACTGTTCAAGACATTTTTGCGCTGGTCATCTTAAACAGAATAACCCTGCATAATTTGTGAATAACTGTAAATAGGATATACACCTACCTGGATACTAGAGGCATGCATTATTCAAACTTGAGACGGGGCAAGATGTGCCTTGCTGCATATGTAACTACCATTACATACAAGTGGTACGTGTATCTATAGTGCCCGAGTTTTCTCCAATTATTTTAACAGGGTATTGATGGGCAATGCTCTTGGGACCAATTCTCCTGTGTGACATCCCAGTAACTACGAGCATAAGCTTCATAGTATATCAGCAGCAGTCTTCATATGGAAACGCGTGTGCCGATAAATTTTTCAAAAGCCCGGAAAAGTACTGCATGTTCAACCATGAACTATTTAGTACAATTAACGAAAGTAAAAACAGAATGTCAGTATTTTAAACTGTTCATGGCTTATTTGAGGTGGACATCTTAGCTGAATAACCCTGCATAATTTGAAAATAACTGTAGATAGGATGTACACATGCCTGGATACCTCACAATTGTTGTTGACAGGGTAGCTTCAAGTGGCCGGGCTGGAGGTGTTCTGTGACGATTCCCCTTCAGCAATATTGTGTGTTTTTAAGTGTTGGATCATCCCAGAAGTATTTTACCTCTTTTGAATAAACAACACAGCGGGCTGCGCTATGTGGTATCTCTTCAAAATAACCTAAATCTATGACCTATATTGCGTTTCGGATATAGTCCTAAAATTATTGCGTACAATTAGACACAACTATACATTCTACCATCATGTACCGAAGTACTTAATTATGATGCAAATACTCTAAGATTGTATTTCTTTTGCCACCAAAATATTGGTAAACGCAAGCACTGGTCATACGGATATTGTATGTGGGGTCTGATAATGGTGTACCCTACAGTAGCCATCAGTTTCTGTACTTAGCCTACTCATTCGTTTACTTACCGCTGCATACAATGCCAGAATGCATATCCTTTATAATTATGTTACACTGAGTCAAAATAAACCTTGGTAGAAATGAAAGAAATGAACTCCCTAATTGCTTGTTGACACGTATTTACAGAATAGAGATGGCCCGTGGTTGGCTATTTGAATACTTGGCACAAACAACATTCAGGTCCGTCTACCTGTAGACCTAAGACATGCTGCTCGCCACACAATGCAGGGCCTGTGCTAGTCTTGAGAAATCAAGACCATGTCTCAGACTGCCCATCACAAAGTCTTAACAAGAATTACATGTTTGTAGAACAGATAAATATTCATTGAATTTTTACAAGAATTCATGTTTAGTTATTTTCAGTACTGAAAGACATGCATTTTGAATGCTAAAATTAATAAGTTGGTTACTTTGAATGTGAGAAAAGAAATTCAATTAGTATACATTTTTTTCAAAATTAGACTAATTATTTATTTATTTATTTATTTATTTATTTATTTACAGAGTTTACGCCCACATTGGAGCACTTAAATCAGACTACAACAAATTTGTCTTCCTTTTCTTCTCCCAAAAAGTCTTGAGTCTGGTTGACCTGGCTGCCCTCTCCACATCCGTTATAACATATTGTTTCCTCTGTATAGTGGTCAGAGGAAGCCTGATGCATTTATTCTTCAAAATACTTTTCTTGCCTCTGTTTTCTATGGTTTGCATGGTAATATTCAACTCCTAATTAGTACAAATTTTTTGAAAAGTAGACTAATGCACTTCTTAACCAAGATAAGTTGTAGATGCGTCCTATATAATTTGACAGCCAGAAATCCATTTCTGATGTTCATTTTATCAGAACTCCACAATTGTGAGTCTTATTCATTGTCAAGAAAAGAAATTTTCAAAAGCAGACATGCATGTATTTGCTGGGTTTTGTTAAAACCCTTTGGTGTGTGTTTTGTGCAACTTCTATCTTCACTGCAATGAATAGGAATAAATATCGGTGTTATGATGCAGTTCTTTCTCAATGTATTTTAATGAAGCAATAACTGAGTATACTGAGTTGGTGGCTCCAAGGAAATTTAAACTACCTGCAACAGGCCAGCAAAAGTTTGTGTAATGTTTCTCAAGGCAGGAAATAATAGGAATGATGAAAGTGTAATGATAAAATCAGGAAAGGAAAGCTAGTTATTTGGAGTTCAAGACATTCATAGACTTAAGTAATTTCTGTTTCACATGAGGGAAGAATATTTTGCTGGGAGATTTTCTTTAAGAAAATGTTCAGTTAAAAATCACACAAGTAATTAACTCCCTGCCCCCCCCCCCCCAAAAGCAAAGCAAAACATATTGCAGTAAAAAGACTTTCATGTCAATTAAATTTTTTACATTTGTCAAGTATTTTTTGTTTCAGTTAAAAGAAGTTGAATACAATCCCCCTCCACACTTTCCTAGGTTACCATCAGAAAAACAACATTAATGAATGTCTATAATGCAGTTAGGATAAGCTCACCGGACAAACCCCTGGAGAAATCATTACAAGCATCATTTAATATTGTGTAACTCCACCTCTCGCCTTGATAACCACCTGGATTTGGTTAGGAAGTGAGTCCGCAAGGTTGTGCAGGTACATCGCATCCAGGTTAAGCCACTCTGAGGATTTGATCGTGAAATTCCACTAAATTATGGAGATGCTGATATCTGCGTTTTAACCGCTTTTCCAACATGTCCCACAGATTTTCAATGGGGTTTAATTCAGGTGATTTCACAGGCCAATCAAGATGCAATAGGGTGAGGGAGTGTTCATAAAGCCAGTCATATGCTTCCAGCCCGATGAACTTTGCTGGTGTCATCTTGAAAATCCAGGGTATTAATAGCATACTCATCATGCAGATGTTGACTGAAAGGCAACACCTGATCATCCAGAATGTTTAAATAAACATGCTGGTTCATGTTAGTGGTCACCTCAGTGAGCGAGTCCAATCCATGATATGAAAAACACCTCGCAAAACATCACAGATCCACCTCCATCCTGAACCTGACCTTGCACATATCCGGAATGAAATGCTTCATTTGACCTTTGGTGCACTCGATGACGTGCATCATTGGAATACAGGCGAGAACTTGATTCGTCAGACCACATTACATTCTGCCAGTCATCTACTGTCCAAGTGTGATGATTTTCAGCCTCTTAAAGACATGCAGCTTCATGTGCCTGTGGGAACAAGGGCCTCTTGAGAGGTGACCAATTCCAAATGTTCATAGCATGCAGCTCCCATCGCAATGTTCTCTCGCTAACAGGTTGGGATGGACCTTCATTCACTGACTGCAGCATTTCCTGTTGGGTTTGAAAGCTATTTTGATTCATAAGCCATGAAACGCATCTCTGGTCCCTCTCAGTCAGAATCTTTTCCGGCCAATTCTGACATCGTGTTTTGTGGCCACATGTACAACACTGCTTGTAGACACATTGAACAGTCTGCTGCAAAACACCAGCAACTTCACGCACTGTGTGGCCATGGGCACGGTCAAACACGATTGCCCCTTTTTGCCACTCTGTCACATCCTTACATCTACCCATGTTGACGTACACTCTCCACTTGAAACACGAATGTCTCGCTAACCGCTGCCTTATGCTCATGTACAGGCAGTGCATGTGCGGTTGAGCACCGGACTCGTTCGCTGTGCCATCTATACAGCTATAACGATCTATCTGTGCGTGCGCCCTAGGGTGACTAAGCTTTTTGGTCCGTGAGCTTATTTTACACGTAGGACAGATATAAATGCAAGGGTCATGCAAAATATAACAACTAGTGGATCCGTGCTACTCTGCAGCAGTCCTTAAAAATAGGTCAGATAATTCATCTTGATTCAGTCGTATCTGGATCTTAAAATTTTCAAACAATCTTGCCCAAGATAGTGCAACATAAAATTGACCATAGCTGAATACTGGTTCGGTTAAGTAGACACCCACTTTTTCAAGTGTTTGTCCCTGCGTTTTATTAATGGTCATACAGATGGCTAGTCAACTTGATACCTTCCCGTCTGTATGTGCATAGACTGTTTTCTCTTAGCAGCATGTAAGTTATTAGGAACGTTCTGCCATCTGTTGAGTATATTCAGAAGCTGGAGAAGGTCGGAGAATCAAACAGTATCTAGCAGAGAATAGTATTCTTCCAGCATCATTGGAAGTGTATACTCTCTGGCTTGACAGGTAGTAATCATTAATGTGTTATTCGCTTAGAATGTATTTCAAGTTAAAAACCTTTGCCTGCAATTATTAGAGTGATCATTTAATGATTTGATCTTGAAAATAAATATATTTCTGTTGACTTTTCAAGAAATGCAAGATTTTTCCCATACTACTGAGACAATTTGGAAGATTTTGATGCAAACCATACCTTTTAACTGCCTCTGGTGTAAAAGCTTGAGTTTTGTGAAACACACAAGTTAATGTTTTATATATATACTAGCATGGTACCCGTGCTTCGCTACGGTATTATACTGAAATTTATAATTGAATGCTTATTGTTTTAGATATATAATCCGCCGAAATTCGCGATCTGACACGTTTTCAGCGAGAATCCACCAAAATTCCCGATCTGACTCGTTTTCTATTAGATTACGGCACGTTTCCTCCCATTTTTCAATCTTCCTTTCCAGCAATCGATTTCGTACTTCCCGGGCTAGGCTCAGGTATTCTTCCCGGTCAGTTGGGTCCGTAAATCTTTGACATACCGTATATTCCTATAATCATTTTTAATCTGGATAAAATCCTTCAGGAGATCCGACGTGGTGTCTTATTGGGAGCCTTGGCTACACTGAACCCGCGGCCGGCTGCATTCTTAGTCATTACCCGTCCAGGAGCCGTTTCCAGCGCGGTCCGCACATTTGACGACGGTCCGGAACATTATTATTATTATTATTAATGTTATTCTTCTTCTTCTTATTATTATTTTTATTATTATTATTATTACTATTATGTGTTGCTGGGATGAATGATGACAGGGAAAACCGGAGTATCCGGAGAAAAACCTGTTCCGCCTCCGTTTTGTCCAGCACGAATGTCACATGGAGTGACCGGGATTTGAACCACGGAACCCAGCTGTGAGAGGCCGGCGCGCTGCCGCCTGAGCAACGGAGGATCCTTATAAGTACATTAAGAACAGTAAAATCAATTGGCCTCACCTACTTTTACACCCCACCGCCGTTAGTTTTTACTGCCACCCCCCCCCCCAAAAAAAAAATTAAAAGAAGGCGTGTTTCTTTATGTTTAAGGGAGATTACAAACACCAATGTTCACGTCTATTACCTTCAGTTTTGAGATATAAGTATCCCCATAAATATAATTTACTTTTGTCACTTCATTTCAAACTACTCCCCCCCCCCCCCTAAGTGAATTTTCCCGCAAAAAATACTTGTTTCTTTAATAGTGAAGGATCTTCTAAATACCAATTATCACGACTCTAACTTCTTCAGTTTTTGATTTATGTGTCCTCATGAAAGGAATTCAACTCCTTTACACTCCCGCCCCCCAAGATGCCTTCCGCCCCAAAACGCGTTTTTCTTTGTTTTTAAAGGAGATCCAAATACGAATTTTCACGTCTGTAACAACTTTAGTTTTTATTAGATGTATATATTCTCATACAATTAAAGTCAATTATTTTTTCAATTCTTTCACCCCCCTCCCCCCGCTTCATTGGATTTTCCGAGAATACGTGTTTCTTTACTTTTAAAGCAGATTGCAAATATCAAATTTCACGTCTGTTACATCTTCATTTTTAAGATATCAGTAGCCTAATTAAAAGAATTCAACACCATTTTCAGTCACTTTCACCCCCCCCCCCTCCACCCAAGTGGTATTTCCGAAAATTAAAAATACACGTTTCTTTATGTTTAATAGAGATAAAAATACCATTTTTCACTTCTGTAACATGTTAAGTTTTTTAGATATACTGTAAAAATTCTCATTTTAAAATTTCACCCCTTTTGGGTTCCCCTTAAGTGGAGTTTCCAAAAACAAATCACCTATGTTTCTTTACATTTACAGGAGATTCCAAACACCCACTTTTTACGTCTGTAACATTTTACGTTCCCAAGATAATCTTTCAAAAAATTCACCCCAATTTGTCACTTCTGTTTAACCGCCATTAATAGGATTTTCCAAAAACTAAAAAAAATACGTGTTTCTTTATTTTTAAAGGAGATCCCATATACAAATTTTCAGTTCCGTAATATCTTCCGTTTCTGAGATATATGTATCCTCATTAAAGGAATTCAACCCATTTTTTACCCTTTTACACCCCTCCTATTGGGATTTACTGGAAACAAAAAAATACGTGTTCCTTTATTTTTAGAGGAGATTCTAACTACCAATTTTTACATCTGTAAATTTTAAAGTTTTAAGATGTAGACACATTCATTTTAAAAAATTCACCCCCCTTTTCACCCCTCAATATTTGGATTTTCCAAAAACGAAAAAATACGTGTTTCTTTACATTTAAAGTAGATCCCAAATACCAATTTTCAGGTCTGTAATATCTTCGGGTTCTGAAATATAAGTAGCCTCATTAAAGGCATTCAACCCATTATTCACCCTTTTACACCCTTCCTATTGGGATTTTCCGAAAACAAAAGAATACGTGTTTCTTTATTTTTAAAGGAGATTCTAAATACCAATTTTTACATCTATAAACTGTAACAGTTTTGAGATATAGATACACTCATTTTAAAAAATCACCCCCTTTTCACCCCCCCATTAATTGGATTTTCCAAAAACAAAAAATACGTGTTTCTTTATTTTTAAAGGAGATCCCAAACACCAATTTTCAGGTCTGTAATATCTTCAGTTTCTAAAATATATGTAGCCTCATCAAAGGCTTTCGACCCCTTTTTCACCCCTCCTATTGCGATTTTCTGAAAACAAAAAAAATACGTGTTTCTTTATGTTTAATGAAGATTCTAAATACTAATTTTTACATCTGCAAACTTTAAAAGTTTGGAGATATAGATTCACTCATTTTAAAAATTCACCCCATTTTCACCCTCCCATTAATTGGATTTTTCAAAAACAAAAAAATACTTTTTTCTTTATTTTTAAAAGAGATCAAAAGTACCAATTTTCAGGTCTGTAATATCTTCAGTTTCTGAGATATAAGTACTGGTATACTGATTAAGGGCATTCAACCCATTTTCCCCATTTTCACCCCTTTTCACCCCTCCTATTGGGATTTTCTGAAAACAAAAAAATACGTGTTTCCTTATTTTTAAAGAAGATTCTAAATACCAATTTTTACATCTGTAAACTTTTAAACTTTTGAGATATAGACACACTCATTTTAAAATTTCACCCCTCTTTTCACCCCCTTAGCGAAGGAATATCCAAAAATCCTCTCTTAGCGAGCACCTACATCTTAATATGAATATATCCCCAAAATTTCATTTCGTTACGTCCAGTAGTTTTGGCTCTGCGATGATGAATCAGTCAGTCAGTCAGTCAGTCAGTCAGTCAGTCAGGACAAGTTATTTTATATATATATAGATAATCATTTGATTATATAAATTTATTGCAGTACATAACAAGTGCTCAATTATCTATAGATACTTAATGTAGCAAATCCAGTTTGGTATTGCAGTAAATCCTTTTAAGACCCCTGATGTAGATATCAGAACTGGTAGGGTTGTTCTCTCTGATGGAACTTTTAGAGATTGTGTCTAAGAATAACAGCACTTAGCATCTTCTGAAACAGAAATTTCCATTTTGTCAAATTTGTTGAAAGAGTTCTAACTAAATGGCAGTTCACAGCCTGTCCAACATTCAACAGGTTCTGTTTACAAATCTGACCGCAGACAGAGAAGCAAAATGGGAGATTAGTAGTCTAAGATAAACTAGTAAAGAAAATTCATAAAATTCTTTAATTTGGTATACCACAACTTACTCTATGTAATAGGTTTCCTTTCCTTGATTTGTGGTGTTCTTTTCAACAGATGGCTTCTTAACAATATAGGCACATAAAATTGAAGGCTGTGTAAAAGTCTATTCTCAACACTAATAAACTCCTGTCACCCAAGCTGATATTACCCACACCATCTTCCATTACTGATGTTTGTTTCACAGTGTACAACTGCTTGTCCATTCCCAGTCATCTGTATTTCTGTGCTTATACCTTACCAATCAATATACTTCACTTACACTCTGCTTCTCCCCAAGTTTTAAATTCAAAGCAAGAATTAGACCGACAGGATTTTATTTCATTATCTGGAAGAGAACTCTTGCACAACAGCCATTCCATTGTGTATCCAATTTATTTCACCCAAAGCTATCACTGATTTGCTCATAGGCTAGATCTTCTAGTCTTTGATATTGAACTTATTTTTAAATAAAACAGAAAATGGGAGGACATTATATGGAAGCAGTAGCGGCGATTGGGAATTAGAAGTGGGGGGGCAAAAAATATACATACAACAGAAAGTAGCCAGGTGAAGTATAAGCGGGGGGGGAGGTTATACAAATCAAAACTGAACAAAAAAGCTACAAAATGGTAAGTTTTTGATGCTCTTTGAGCAAATTTTGACAAAGAGGTAAAGGTTGACAGTTTACCAACTTAAGTGCGGCAATAATAGTTTTTTGACATTTTGATTCAATACTATACAATAAAGCTTTCACCAAATAAACAATATTCCACACGTATTACAATTAAATAGAAGTACGGCATGATTATACAATTAAAAAGTCATTTAATATTTGACTACACTCTAAGAAACTAACAGACAATATTAAAGAGACTGCCAGACTGACGAATGCACATGGCAAGCGGGTGAATCATACCTCAGTGTCCACAACCTTGGCAAAAATATACCCCTGTTGACCTTCCTCATAACATTTGCGAAGTCTTCACTACTTGCTGTGGCGCTATACAAATCGATTAGCCGCGACGAACGACATTTCTTGTATGTTTTCGATAATAATTTTGTTAATAATTAAAAATTTGCACAAATTGTTTTTAAGAATTCCTATAATTCCTAGTTTCAGCCAGATAAAATGAAAAAAATGTAATGTTTTCTCTACAAAGTGGGGGGGTCGCCTCCCTTAGTTGCCACTACTGTATGGAAGGAAGAGAGAAGAAAATGTTTGTGCCTCAAGCTCCGTAATGTAGTGACTTGAGTGGTGTACAGTTATCAGGACTTACCATGTGGAGGTGTCTGCCACAAGCCCCAGGGTAGAGGCATATTCTCTAAACGAGAATGAAAATTTACTGGTACTCATTTAAGGCTGAGGTAGACCTTGAGCTAGTGTCTTAAGCACTGAAATCTTAGACTAACTACTTGTGAAGACAAATACCACTACTGATATGCTCCATAACTGGAAGGAATGAATAGAAATAGACAATCTAAATCATCAGCTGAAAAAACAATTTCAATGAAATAGAACTTTTTTTTTTTTTTAATTTGATCTTAAAATGAATATTTTACACTTGAATGTGCACACAGGTGGGAGCACATTGTGAGCTGAAAAGAATATAAACATTTAACAAACAATAAAATTAGTAGCAGCAATTATTAGGCTCAAATAAAAATTAAAAATATGATGGCTTTAAGAGTGAAATTAGCTGCAGGAACTAAGAAAACAAAGAGCAGAAAAGGAATATTGGTTAAGACAGGTACCCATACAGCTATAAATACATTATGAGCCACAAGTATAGGTTTGTTACATACAGAAATGGAAAATTGACCTAGGAAAATAAGAAGACACATGCCAGAAGTTAAAGTGTGGTACATTAATATAAAATTTGTAAACAAGTACAAATGCAATGAGAGGTGAAAAGGAGCAATAGTCTAAAGAAAAAATGAGTAGAAATAAATTACAAGTACAAGTAGACCTTTATTTTTCTCCCGATCTTACAGTTTCACAACCTAATCAATCTTAATAGAGAAAAAGGGCAATTCTCAATTGGAAAAAACAACCAAGCAAAACTAAGAAAGTTATAAGCAAAAACAAAAAACAATGAAACCAAGATTACATAGACATGCCTTATAAAGATATAATAATACCCCACGCTGGTGGGCATAACAATGCTAAACACAGAAAACAAGGTAAAAGTTAGCCCATTGGCCTCGCGGCCAGCTGAGTCAATGGAAAACTAAAAGGGTAAAGTACGGCAACCCAAGGTTAAACAACCTCAATTTCTGGGTACGTGTTGGCATATGTCACCCGATCCCTCCTGATCTAGAATGCCTCCTTGTAGTGGCCCTCTGTTAGTCAGCAGCGAGGAAGGCCGACAATTCCACTGTGCTGATTCACGTGATTTAACACACTGCCTGTGTTATGACAAACCACTACTCAGATCTTCCTCCTCTTGGAACAACTGAGACTTTGCCTTTAAGGCTTCTGTACATCTGTTTCTAACTTTTGTCAAAAACCTACACAAATTTCCAGCATTCTTCCATTCTGCCACTAACCACCTCAAAAGCTTGTCTCCATTGCATGGATGAGAAATCCACTCCAACTGTTGCTTATTAAACACCCGCCTCTCTGCCAGCGTTTCTTTACACGCTGTCAGCAAATGAAAGTCCTTCCTTTCTTCACCACATAATACACAAAACGTACTTACTTTTAACTTCGTAAAACCTTTATTAATATATACACCTAACAACCACCAGATTAGCCCTCTTCTTGCCCCCCTATTTACATTTACCACTCTCAAATTTACCATCTGATTAACCCTCAGAAACATTTTTAGTGTAGCCCTCATCCGGCATTCGGCCTCCAGCTCTTGGTCAGCAATATCTCTCGCCCTCTTAATCACGTGTTTCCAATGTGTGCCCCTACTCCTCCCCCATTTAAAATTATAAAACTCGCCCAACTCCAGTCTATCTAAGGTATTTTTCACCTTGTCCACCCAGTAATCACCATAATTGTCCTCCATTTGACATTGGTGGGTCGACTGTAGAATCAGGCACCCTTTAACTTCTCTTAAGCTACACCAGTAACCAAGCACTCTGTTTAAAATATCAATCTTAATGTACTATTTACACATCTTCACACCTGCACTCGCGGTGCACAAGGATAGGTCCATAACAATCTTACAGAACCTACTCTCTACCTGCTCTAGTATCACACACTCCTTTTCTATGCCCCAGACCTCTGAAGCATACAGCATTTTACTCATCACCACCGCATTAAACACCATACTTTGTATAGCATAGCTTGCCCCCCTAAATTTATTTTCCAATATCCTAGTTACTGAGAGTGCCGCTTGGCCTTTCCATTTGGCCCGCCTAATCTGCTCCCTCCAGCTACCATTTCTACTCAGCATCACCCCCAGGTGATCTCTATCACTTCCCCGTTTATTACCCACTTTTTATTCCCTCTCCTGCATACCATCACCTTAGACTTCTTACTGTTGATCTTCAATGACCATTTCTTCGCAAAACTCCCTACTTCATTCAAACTTCTTTGTAGACCCCCCGCTGTCAACGACAGCAACAATGCATCATCCGCAAAGATCAATCCTGGAATTTCTTGATTGCCTAGTACCGGCTAAGCCCATTTCCTCTCTACATGGCCACCTAGTAGGTCGTTAATAAGCAATAGGAAAAGGATTGGCGACAATTTACTTCCCTGTTTCAACCCAACTTTCGACTCAATCACGCCACTCACAACCCCTTCCTCCACCCTGATGCTACAATAGACTTTCTCGTATATACTTCTGATCGCTCTTCTCATCTTCTCTCCCACCCCAACCCTCCCCAATCTTTCAAACAGGGCCTCCCTGCTCACTGTATTAAACGCCTTGTAGAAGTCAATTGTAGCAATAAACACATTAGCGCCTACTTTTCTCACATATTTATCAATTATGTTCTCACAATCATTAAATTATCAGCCGTCATCCTCCCCTTCCTGAATGCATTTTGAAAACTCTATAGAACTGAGTAATCCTCTGCCCACTTTGTCAACCTATTTGCTAGAATACCCGTGTACACCTTGCTCAGGGAGTCTAGGTCTTTTGATATGACACCTGATAGGCAACCTGCGCATCTGTGAGAATTGAGCAGTACTTATCATGCATTGGAATTAACCATTGAAGGTTAAAATCTCCAAACTGGCTGGGAATGGAATTTGGAACCCGTCAGACCAAGGGCCAGCAAGCTAACAATTTAACCATAGAGCTGGATATTCATTGAAATCAGCACACTGCACAGAAACATGTCAATTTAAGTTAGATGCACAGTGTTTAATAACATTCATTGAAATAATCACATTGCAGGAAAAAACCCCTGTGGTTGGGGGCAGTAGAATTAACACGCCACTAAGAGGCCACTAAAAGGGGCACGAGTAGCTCTTAATTTGGGAGCCTGGGTTGGCGACCACGGGCCCCTTAGCCGAATCCTGGCATTGCCTCCACCCACTTGTGCTAGGTCTTGAACATTAGAATTCTTGTTAGGTAGGGCATTACAGGACAGATCTGCATCCTCCTAGGCTCTGGCGCAACAGTGGAACAGTGTAACACGTGAATGACGTCCTGCGACCTATAGCCATACCCTTTCTGCACGACACCCCAGATGCCATATTTCAGCAGGTCAATGCGCGACCACATGTTGCTGCATGATCACGTGCCTTCTTGTTGTCACAGGATGTCAGACTGTTGCCCTGGCCCACGTGATCATCGGACTTGTCTCCAATCGAAAATGTGTGGGATATGGTGAAACGACGTATGTGGCACTGTGACCCAATGCCAACCACCAAAGATGAACTGTGGAACTAAGTGAATGAAGCATGGATGGCTATACCCCACGAAGTCATTCACACCTTATATGTGTCAATGCCATCACGCATGGAACAAGTTATCAGTGCCCAGGGAGGACCTAGCACCTCCTAGGCAACAGGACACATGCTTAACCTAGGTGACTGAAATGCTAATCGTTTCTGCAGAACATATGAACTAATGAACATGTCCTGAGAATACGAACTTCCTATCTCTAGTCTTTCAAGGTGTTCTTTTTTTTATGAACATGAGTGTGAAAAGAAGGTATAAACAATATATTTTGTACAATCAAGTGTTCCAAAGAAGCCTCCATGACTCAGGCAGCAGCACACCGGCCTTCACCGCTGGATACCATGGTTCAAATTCCGGTCACTCCATCTGAGATTTGTGCTGGACAAAGCGGAGGCAGGACAGGTTTTTCTCTGGGTACTCCAGTTTTCCCTGTCATTTTTCATTCAAGCAACACTCTCCAATACAATTTCATTTCATTAATCATTCATTAATCATTGCCCCAGTGGAGTGAGACAGGCTTCGGCAGCCGGCGTATTTCCAATCCTCGCCGCTGGATGGGGGCTTCATTCATTCCATTCTTTACCCGGTTGAATGTCTGGAAACAGGCTCTAGATTTTCAATCAAGCGTTCTAAACAAGATTTTTATAAAATTTGAATACCGTACATAATTTAGACCAATTTTGCTGTATAAAGTAAGTAAATATGCGATTAAACATCTTTATCTTGGTGAGCTTTATAATTACATGACTAGAAAACAGCTGTTCAAAGACATGCTCCTTTCTGCCATTACACAGCAGCAGACATAAAATTTAACCTTAAGATGTCGTGTCAATCGCAGCCATCCTGTCCACACTGCTTCGAATAGAAATACATCTGACCTTAAATGAATAATTGACAATAAGGATATTACTAGTACCGAATATCTGTACAGCACAATTCAAAATAAGACAAAGTCTCTCATAGTGCTTTGGCACCGCTGGTAGCTCCAAGTAGCCTACGCAGTGGCCTCCATGGTATGCACTAGCCATGCGTCTTGGTAGGTGTGCTAGTTACCAACTGATGAGCCCAACTTAGCACACTGGGGTGAAACGCTGGCAACCAGGAATGAGTTAGCTGGAAAATTTATAATGTCCAATAACAGGTCAACTATATTGGTACATCTTTATCATAAGTGACATGTTCCGAGCTGTCAGTGGAGAGATGGCGTGGAATGACATTAGTAGACGAATAAGTTTGAGTGGTGTCTTTAAAAGTAGGAAAGATCACAATATGAAGATAAAGTTGGAATTCTAGAGGACAAATTTTGGCAAATATATGTTTGTAGGAAGGGGAGTTAGGAATTGGTATAACTTACCAAGGGAGATGTTCAATAAATTTCCAATTTCTTTGCAATCATTTAAGAAAAGGTTAGGAAAACAACAGGTAGGGAATCTGCCACCTGGGTGGCTGCCCTAAATGCAGATCAGTTGACTGCTTGACTATCAGGATGATTATGTTCTTTAATGCAGGCACAGCTTTATAACTATCCTTACATCCTGCCAGTAAGCTCACAGCTATACAAACTAGTCTACCACCAAAGGAAGGACAACATTCCTTACTATTCTGCCACTAAAGCTAACTCCTATAGAAACCAGACCCTAGCACTATCAGGAGCTGATGTTCTCTTGATGAGGGTATAGTTCTGTAACTACAAACGTATCTACTTTCAGTAAAACCTGTCCTTCAATACTAGTTACTACAAAATTTAAAGAGGATACACATCTTGTAATGGACAACTTGCTAACTCTCCTTAATACGTAGGGGAGAAAAGTGAAGGCTTGATGTGGGTTCTTCGTATGTTCTTCAGTTACACACTAGCTGCAAAGAGAAATTTAAACATTAGAAAACCTTCAATGAATATTATATACTAGCTATGTAGGTATAGTAGCTAAAAATAAAAAATTAAAAAATGAGAACATGGTATTGTACATTCCCCGATTTTAATATTTTATCTGACAGACTGTTCCTTTAGGCTAGCAACCCATCGGAAGGACATTTGATTGCTTTCAAGTCTTGAAAAAAGAAAAATGCAAGACCATAACGGGCCACATGGCCCAATACTTGGAAGGAAGATGATGATGATGATGATGATGATGATGATGGTGATGATGATGATGATGATGATGATGATGATGATGATGATGATGATGATGATGATGATCTGACAGACTGAATCATCAGAAGTAGAGTTCACCTCATGTAGATGCTAACTCTGGATATTTGCAACAAACGTTAAATCAAGTTCAATTTTTTCTGTAAAAAGTGGAACTTCTAAATACCATGTGCTCATTCATTTTTTTAGCATCTGAACATTCTATTGGTCTCTAATCATCCAGGTATGATGATGATGAAGAAGAAAGAGACCCAACATATAGGACATTGCCCCTGATGGTACGAGATGAAACAAAATAAGAAAATTTAAAATTTACCCACTGATTTGGATATACAAATGATTATGTATTTAAAATAATTAGTGGATGTAATTTGCAATGCCTTATTTTCATATAAAAAGATTTAAAATATATTAAAATATAGTAAAATTGAATAACGCATCGTCCTTGATGTGAAATCATTTATTTTATTCAGCTTAAAAGTTCAAACCATATTAAAATACGTAAGATATCTAAAAACATAGTCAACTGTAGTTAAAATTTAAAAAAATTAGTGTACTTAACAATAAAAGGAAACTTATAAAAATATTCAACTTCATTTTTAAATACAATAAAACAGGCCACTATCCCTCAAAATGGATGACAAGGTCTACTGACTGTTCAATGCCTTGTAGGACGAGGGTGATAGTACTCTGAAGTTTTAGACGGCAATGAATTAAATATATTTTGGATCCACCTTTTCAATACAATAATAGTTTTTGATGTGAATTATATTACATGCTGTTCACAAAAGAATGGTACTAGTTTTGACACTAATTCTGTGTCATCATCAGCCAATGATGCAAAGGTGTAAATTACAAATACCCAAAATCAATATTAAAAAACATGACAAGAAATATACAATAGCCAATGATAAGTTAAAAATAAGCTTAAAAGTATGGTACAAAATCTTATAATGTAAATATGGTGCATTAGACCATGGCGTAAAATTCTATAAAATCTTAGGTGAAGAACAAGGTTGTTAAACCTATGTACATTTGCTTAAAGGATACGAATCTTTAAAATGTTTATATCTTGTGCCTTGTTAAGAGGGAAGCGTAAAACATATATCATCCATGTGAAGAATATATCATGTTTTCTAAAAGCTGTGGTATTTGACAGTGTCATTGAAGTCATAAATCAGGTGGTTCCAGAGGAAATAAGGTAATCATGTGAAGATTTTACATTACAAGAACCATGGTGGAGTCCCAGTTTGATATGGAACAAGAAAGACCTAATAACTAAAACGAAAGCCAAATTAGGTGTGATAGACTAAGTGCAAGGAAAGTAAAGAAGAAGAGAGGTATCAAACTTGCCTTGTGCAGCATGTTGGAGTAGTTTATGAGTAGAGTAGGACTGGACTTCTGGAAGTGTGCGAGAGTGGAAGGCGAAGCAGCGGAATGAAAGGAGAGTAGGAAGGGGGTGGAGGGGAAGCAACAGCAGGGGAGTGGGATTACGGCAGAACAGAGGGGTGGGGTAGTAGGGATAACTGACAAGGATGCATATTGCGCATAACGTGAAAAATCAAGCTCATGTTTGGAGATCTAACACTTTTAAAAAGGTTGATGAGAAAATCAAAAAGATTATTAGGTTTCTCTGAAATTTCTTTTAGATTAAAATTAGGGTTAAAGTATTGGTCGAAATAAATAAAGCAATTTTCGATTATGTTAAGGAGAGTCACCTTATTAGCTGTTTTAAGAATTTCTAAGTCATGTTCTATGTCAGTAAAGTTGTGATTAGAGTCACTTATATGTTGACCTACCACCGAAAACCTATTATATTTTGAGGTGTTAACGTGTTTTAGACTGCGGCGCAGATCGGCCAGTTATGCACACTCCTTGAGGATGTGTGCTACGGTCAGATGCCCACTTCAAGTACGCACCATGGGGTGGTCTTCTCCCTTTGGTAAGTAGGAGTGCAATGCTATACCATGGCCAATCTGAAGATGACATAATACCACTGCTTCTCTCCAAGAAGCTCAAAAGATGTCTTCCGTAACTTCATACTTCCTTTAACCTGAGAAGGACTTGTGGCATCTATACACACATCGAATGAAAGACAGATATGTTAAGAATCTTTCAGTACCATTATAGTGTCTGCATTGTGTGCCATGTTTAGTCAACTGTGCTCTGAATTGTCATGTTCCATATATGGGTCACAATTCTACATAGAGTCAATATATTGTATGTATTGTAACTGTATACCATAAATATGGACCTATAATGAAATTAATAACTCATTTTATGAAGGGGTGTCAGAAAATAAACGGAATGATTTTTTGTGTTTCAATAATACCGCACTGGAGTTTTTAGGTGGTAGTATTGGAAAGGTCTGACTTTGAGCAATACAGTGCAAAGCACATCACTTGCCTCAGGCTTTTCAGTTGCAGGGGAACAACTGAGGAAGGAGGCCATGTTCGCTGTACCCAACATGGATTAGATTTTGCATTCTGCTGAACAAAATTCCTACACAAACAGTGGAAATGTTGCAACAAGCTTACAGAGAGGAAGCCAGGGGAAAGATGCGAGTTTATGAATGGCACAACCGCTTTAAGGAGGGTAAAATTGATCTTGAGGATGCTCCATGCCCTGGCAGAACCTCAACTTTGAAAACCGTCATCAATGTGAACACAATTGATGTCATTTTGTGGGAAGACTGCCGTTTAACCATTGAACAGATTGCTGGAATGATAAACATCTCCTATGGATCAGCCTAATACATTAGACGCAATGTTCTAGGGTGTAAAAGATTTTCAGCGAAGTGGGTGCCACATGTGATGAATGATGAACAGAAAGCTTACCGTGTGATGGCATGTTAGGAATGAAAGGGAGACGTCGGCAGGAACCAGACTTTTTGGGACACGGTTATCACATGTTGACGAGTCCTGGTTCCATCATTATGACCAAGAGACAAAACAGCAAAGTGCCCAATGGAAACATCCTTCCAGTCCAAGACCCAAAAAGGCCAAGGTTCAGGCGAGTGCAGGGAAAGTCATGCACGTTGTCTTTTTTGATAAGCAGGGTATTATGTACAATCATGTAGTGAAATAGCAACAAACTGTTCCTGCTGATTACTACTGTGAAGTGTTAAAGGGGCAACTGAAAAGAAAAATTGCATAGAAAAAGACCAAACTTTGCTCAAACGGGATGGATCCTGCACCAGGACAATGCACCTGCATATCGGGCAATCAAGACACAAGACACTATAACCAAATTAGATATTGAGGTGATGCCACATCCACCTTATTCACCGGACCTAGCACCATGCAACTTCTACCTATTTCCTGCAGTGAAAAAGGAACTTCGGGGTCATCTCTTTCAAAGTGATCAAGAAGTAAACAATGCAATTTCAGGTATACTCAACAGTCCGTCAAGAAAATGCTTTGAAGAATGTTTTGAACAGTGGACTGAATGCTGGAACTGTTGTATTGTGTCTGAGGGAGAATACTTTGAAGGTCTGCAAGTGAATTTGAATAAAGGTAGCCAGTATTTTGCTGTAATAAAATCATTCCGGTTATTTTTAGACATCCCCTTGTATATATCGGGCTACTATGGCTGCTTGTCTGAGATAAATAGCATTGTTGATTATCCAAGAAAGTGTATACACACTGTTTAATGCATTAAATGTTTGTAATAGATTAAAGGAATGTCAGAAACACCAATGAATACTGTAACTTCTCATTAGCTTGATCTTGAAGCAGAAGAAACATGCTGTATCATATGGTACCACACGTCCTTTAAAGTAGCATTTCATGTTGTCCTGTTATTTCCTTATTTTTATTCCAAAAAGTGGATTGTACAAAAGTTGGTTTGATAAATATGCGAGTAAGGCATGTATAGATTTTTATTATATATTTTAAGGGCCAGAGCGTCCTTGACTCAGGTGCCACCATGCTAGGCCTCTCTCTGCTGGGTTCCGTGGTTCAAATCCTGCTCACTCCATGTGAGATTTGTGCTAGACAAAATGGAGTTGGGACAGGTTTTTCTCCAAGCACTCCAGTTTTCCCTGCCATCTTTCATTCCAGCAACACTCTCCAATGTCATTTCATTTCATCTGTCAGTCATTAATCATTGCCGCAGAGGAATGCAACAGGCTTAGGCAGCCGGCACAATTCCTATCCTTGCTGCTAGATGGACCCAGTTGAAACTGGAAACAGGCTGTGGATTTTCATTTTTGTTTTACGGCCTAGGGTACAGTGCATTCAGAAATTCAAGCATAGTAACTTGGTAATTTGTTTCCCTTTCTATTGGCCTTATCTTACAGGAAGTATTTATTACATGTACTGGAAGAGGACGACTAGGACTAAGTATATACAGCAAGTCACCGGATGTGGCTGTACATTCTATAAGGACTCTGCAGGGTAGAATTAAGGGGATTTAGTATATAATCTTAGATGACGGCAGTTGCATGCACTAATCAGAATAGTTTTAAGCCCCGAATGTGATAAGACAGTGCACGATATTCCCCCTGAAGAGGATCTCCTACCTAGTAAAAGCCCTAAAAATTGACACAAGTCCCTTCAACATAAGACCCAGGATGATCTCCAGACTGAATTCTTACTGTTTCCCAAATCTGACTATTCCTTACTCTAGGATATCACCAAAATATTTGAGTGCTTCTTTTTTGAGGAGCAAGATTCTGTTAATGGAATAATACGTCAGTTGTTGGGAGTTGACTCCAGAGAATAGACCTAGAGCCGAGAAGTCCTTTTACATGCTGTAGCATAGAACAGACATGTGTTGTAAGTATCTTTTACTGTTACATATTGTTGAGATAACAATTTCCCACCATAAGCTGAGACCTGCACATGACGCATTCACTTTGGTTAGTGTGGCAAAGCCATGTCATGTGGTTCGTTGCGTAGGGCACTGCAGAGTTCGCTGCCTTCAATCGAAAACCATGGTGAATACAAGTCCCTCTGTTTGCGTTCACGAACATCAGAATACGAAGACAATGACAGATATTTCGAAAGGCTTCACTTTGAGATCTTCTGGAAAACCACTGCCATGACGACCAACGTTATTCATGTGGGAGAAGAAAACCTTTGCGAAGGGAAGTGTTCTCTATGCACCACATAGCGGAAGGCCTACGACTCACACCGGAACTTGTGCTGCTGTGACAGGACCAACTGAACGATCACCAGTGAAGTTGACCCATAAGCAGTCTGCGGAATTAAGCATCCCACAATTGACTATGCAAGACCATATGCGGAAAGACTTGAAACTTTCATGTTTTTGGCCATCCTCAGTAAATGAGTTGAGTGATCATGACTTGCAGCAATATGTGCATGCATGTTAAATGCTGCTCGCATGCTTCCCACATGCAGATGATCAAAAAAAGTTATGTTCTCTGATGAGTACGCAATTTATCATAGCTCTCAAAACTGTAATGCCTATTTGGGCAACAAGCAATCCGCACTTTTATGACAAAATTGAGTGCGATCGGCCTCATTTAACGGGAGACCATCTACTTGGACCATATTTCTGTGATGGTGCTGTGAACCAGCACAGCTACCGTCACGTGATTAACATGTGGTAGCTTCCAGAATTAAGGCTAAAGGTATAACTGACATTGTGACACTCCACCACATTTTGCTGTGAGTGCTGGGAACCAGCTAAATGAACTTTTTCCAAACCCCTGAATTGGACGTGGATCACAAAACCTTCCAGCACCATTCCCATGGCCTCCACGAAGCCCAGACTTCAGCACATTGGACATAATAAAAGAAGACGTTCGTAAACGACAATACGCGAACAATGATCAACTGAAAGATGGAGTTCATAAGGCATTTTGAATGATCAGCCCTCATATGCTGCAGCAGATGCACAAGAACATGGCGATGAATCAACTTCTACTTCGAACATAGAGGAATACATACCAACATTGTTGATCAATGAACTGAATTATGAATGTTAACCAGACATTGTTTATTCAAAATAAATGCTAAAATTTAAAAAAAATCAGTTTTATTCATAGCAAGGTTTTCATGTTTAACTGTCCTATTCTATAACATGTAAAGGGACTTCTCGGCCCCCTTGTATGTAAAGAGTAAAAGCAAACACCCCAACAAAATCTAATAGGCTATCCTCGCTGAGGTGCATCAACTACTGGTAATGGAAGTTTTCTGATCCAGGAGCCATGTCCTTGCAAAGTGCCAAGGTGCTGCAGAATTCCCACTGCATAAAGGGTACGTTATAATCCTCCTCTGAAGTATGAGTAGCAAAACATACAATTGTGTTTTACCTCCCAATTAGAGCAAGGAAATCAGGATGGTAATAACCAGAACCAGACACCTGTGAAATGACTTGCTAGATAATTAGCAATCATACAGTAAGTGGATCAGAAACGATACTGCCTGAAATGGAAATTCCTAGTATTAACACTTGTCTTCCTTCCTCCTTGTACCACATCCTCATTGGATGTCTGCTATCATCAGGGCAATCTGGTTCTTGTTCTCAGCATCTGTGAAAAGAGTGGGGGTACTGAGGCCATACCATTCTTGTAGATTCCGTAGCCAAGATATTCTCCTTCTTCCCCTACTTCTCCTTGCTTCAATTTTACCTTATAAGATAAGCTGAAGGAGTCTATACTTACCATTTTGAAAGTTCTTCTTTTTGATGTTGTGCATGATCTCCAGCTCTTTGCTCAAGTGTTGGAGCACTTCAGTATTATATATTCTGTCAACTCATGATATTCTGAGCAGGCGTCGGTAGCACCACATCTCAAAACGTCTGAGCTTTTTGGTGGTGTTCTTTGTAGGGTCCAAGTCTCGGCACCATAAAATAAGACAGAAAAATACACAACACCGAAGTAAATGGTGACGGAGATTGATCTTAAAGTCCGTGCCACAGATAAGTTTTCTCATTCTCTGGAATGCAGTTCTTGCCTGTTGAATCTGGGACCTGATTTCAACAGCATTGTTCCAGCTGTGATCAAGTACGCTGCCAAGATACTTAAAATGCTGGACTTGCTCTAGTGATGTGCCAGCTACTGTCAAGTTAACAGGTTGAATGACATGTTTGTTTATGACCATTACTCTGGTCTTTTTCATGTTTAAATTCAGACTTTCTGCAACACTGCGTTCAACCACACAGTTTAGTAATGTCTGCAGATTTTCAGCACTTGGTGCAAGCAGAGCAGTATCATCTGCATAGCGCAGATTATTTAATGTGATCCCATTAACAATGATGCGCACCTGTTTTCTTTCTAGTGCTTCAGAAAATACCCTTTCAGAGTAAATATTGAAGAGGAGTGGAGATAGAACACAGCCTTGCCTCACTCCTTGCTTTTTTTCAATAGCACAGGTGTTTGCGCTGTCAACCTTAACTGATGTGGTCTGATTCCAATACAGGTTGGCAATAATTTGGATCTCTCTACCATCCATGCCAATATCATGTAAAACTTGCAGCAATGTTCCATGTTTCACATAGTTAAAAACTTTTTCATAATCAATAAAACAAGCATATACATCCACAGACATATCTATGTATTGTTGTACCAAAACCTGCATCCCCAGCAATGCCTCTCTGGTCCTATTACATCCAAAATGCATCAAAGATCGTCCAGGTAGCAAAACAGAGTGGAGTACTGTCTTACAAAAGAAGGAAACTAATACCAATTAATAAGGAGTGATTAATAATTTTATTGGTTTCATGCACCGCTAACTCCTTTTACAGTTCAGACACACCAAGTTGATAGAATTTTGTACCACTGCAAAGCTGACTTATTTGAGCACCTTCAAATACCACCAGACTGAGCCTGAATGAACCCACCAACTTGGGCTAGGAAGCTAGTGCTTTGCCATCTGAGCCACTCTGTCTGAAGACCGGCTATCAGGAAATAACTTTTACCTTTAAAAAATATTTACTGTTCTCTTTACATTATGTAGAACTTTTTGGAAGATAGTAGCCTTCTTACTCTACACTCTTTCTTTGCATATTCTGCTTGGAAATTAAGCCCGACATGTAAAGTAGATTTCTAATAAACAAGTGTCTTCCACATCTATTTTTCCCAAATATCCTAAGTTTTATGTTTATACATTTCTTTTAACACCTTCACTCCCATAAGCACCTTAAGGCGGATAAGAACTTGCACGATAATTTCAAGTTTAAAGCCATGCTATAGGTTCTTCATTCCAAGTCCATGTGCTTTGAATCCAGTGCCACAAACATGACACAGTATGGTGAGCAGTAAGTTTAATATCTGTTGAAGAAACTATTGAAATGATTTATAATGATGATTCTGGAGATTAACTCATCCCAGATTTAGGCAGTGAAAGTGATGAGGTTGAAACAATAGTACATGATAACTGTGAAATACCAGACAGTGTTCCACTATCTGACACCTCTCTGAGCTATTCTCCCCCACTCCTCCCCGTTATCTGAGATTTTAGGAAATGTAGGCCTTAATGTAGAACTTCCAAACAGTGAAGACATAGGTCAGCTCCATGGCTAAATGGTTAGCGTGCTGGCCTTTGGTCACAGGGGTCTCGCATTTAATTCCCAGCAGGGTTGGGATTTGTAACCATCATTGGTTAATTCTGCTGGTACGGGGGCTGGGTGTATGAGTTTTCTTCATCATAATTTCATCCTCATTATGATGCACAGGTTGCCTACAGGAGTCAAATCAAAAGCCCTACACCTGGCGAGCCGAACATGTCCTCTAACACTCCTGGCACTAAAAGCTATATGCCACTTCATTTCAGAGAAGACAATGTCTATTGTAAATATTTTTATCAGTGATAGGTTTCTTTTTAGTATGTTTGTGAGCAGACTACATACAGCAAGTTATTAGCAGTGCACCACATCCATTCATGTAATATTCAATCTATCAAACTTGGAAAAATTGAAACAGTTTATTGATTTGATGTTAGTTACTAGAATTATACAGAAGCTGGATCTAAAAATGTACTGGATAAAAGATCTTGTGTTTTCAGAATACCGGTATGAATTTTCCAAGACAATGTCCAGGAGCAGGTTCAAAAGTACCAATATTAAGTTATGTTGTTTGTGTACATTAGTGATTGTAGTAACTATGGAAACAGTTCAGACAGGCTCTATAAAACCAGCCCAATATCAGAAAAATATTCAGATCAGTTTTCAGTGGTTTATAATTCTGAATGAAAGATCACTTTAGATGAGGGCATGCTGGCTTGGAGAGGCCAGTTGAATTTTTGAGTGTACAGTCCATCTAAAATAACTCTGCATGGAATTATGGTTACGATGGTATTAATCTAAAACTGGATACATTTACAAATTGCTCCTTTATTATGACTGAAGTGGAATGGCCTTAAATAGTACTGTCCTCGAATTTCTTAGAGTGTTGCTCTTGGAGAAACCCATAGTGAACAGAATACCATGGTTTGTGGGGCCATCAGGCCAAACAGACTAGTACAAAAGGTACTCAGAGACCAACAAAAATCCATGAAAGGAGGGAAAATGACATTCAAACATGACTGGAAAACTCTTCTTGTCTCATTGATGGACGAGTAAATAATCACCATGATTTCATCCATGCATTCTGCTAAAACAATTGAAGTTACTTCAAAGTTCAGCAGAAAAACAATGAAGCCAATATCCATATCAGATTACAATCACAGCATATGCATGGAACAGACATAGCTGACCTATGCCTTTCATGAGAAAAGCTTGTAAACAGCCAAAAAAATTGTTTATTTCTATTTCCTACAGTGCACCCTCTCCAGTTCTGTCAGACTCTTCCTGAAATCCAATATCCAGACAAAAAGTTCCTATCTACAGTTCATACAGACAGTTTCCAGACACTATCTTGAAGGCAAGGGCGCCCATGCCTGGGGGCAAGGGGGGGACGCGGCCCCCCTCTAGTTCTCAGGGAAAGGTAAAAATCTAATTTAGTCAGGTGTTTTTCTTTCAAGAAAATGATTTGAAAGTCGGTAATACACAGAAATTGTAGTACCGCCCCCCACCAGCAGGAAGGGGATACCATGGGTTTTATTCTACTGCGGAATACAAGTCGCCATTCATCTTACAAAATTTTAGAAATACTACATACCCCAGGTCTAGGCCCCACCCTACAAACTGTCATATGGGCGCCCATGCTTGAAGGTCATAATCTTCCTATCCCTGTCCCACTCTCAGCCCAGACCCTAGTCAGAATAGTCTCTCCAGCTCTCTCCGACATCATCACTAGCATCCACTTCACCACATTCCATTTACACCCTCCACCAAGAAGAACAACAGCTAAAGATTCTCCATCATGCCAGGATGGAAAAATGAATGATCATTTTCTGCTAAAATTCCCACCACTGTAAACAGACTCCTACCAGACAAGAATATGTAGAGTTTGTCTCAAGAAGGAAGAAGTACCTGACACAAGGTGGTACTGCAGGAAGTATAGCATCCCTCTGCACACTGGAGCATATTATTCCAGATATCACACTTTAAAGTCATTGTATAATTCCTTCACATTATTTTGAAGTGTAATATACTGTGATAGTAGTAAATATTTTTGTTCCATAGTGCAGCAGGTAGGATTTAGCAGGCAAGGACTCTTAAAAATGGGTTTGTTGGAGGTATAAATGCACTGGTACTTCCTAGTATTCAAAGTGTAAAGTTATGCTGTTCCTCAAAGCAATCATCAGCCAACAAGAAAGTGTCAAGACTCAGGAGGAATTAATCAGTATGGTACTGTGGATACAGTTCTGTTTAATGTTTCTTTTGTATAGTAATTTAGTGAATATAGCTCAGAACATGAATGAAAGCAGGGCTGAATACAGTCCTTGCTATGCAGTGACTAGAGGAAAAATTGAGATCTGTCAGCCAAATACTGCCAGTCAGCAGTTTCTTGCACATACGAGAAGTTTGTGGTGCACTAGTGGTATTTGTTTGCTGATTTTTGTAGTGTTCAGACAAGTGTTGCTAATCTCATTCGTTCTCTTAAAATTATCATGGACAACAAATTATACTTGAGCAAACTGCAGTTTACTGTGTATAGGTCAAATTGACTGTACTGTATTGCTATCATCCTATCCGTCTGACTTGTTGGCTGAATGGTCAGCGTACTGGCCTTCAGTTCAGAGGGTCCCGGGTTTGATTCCCGGCCGCATCGGGGATTTTAACCTTAATTGGTTAATTCCAATGCCTCGGGGGCTGGGTGTGTGTGGAGCATTTAGCATTAGAAATCATCCTAGGTACGGCCCTCATTTCAGAGACATGCAGGTCGCCTAATAGGCCGTCTTTACATGTAACCAAATTTGTCAAAACTAATCAAATACAACAGGTCTTAACCTTGAGATGATTATATAAGCTGAGGATGCTTGAAATTCAAGCGAAACATGTCCCTATAAAACAGTGTTGTAGCATTATGATCTAACAACATAAAACCAATTGTATTGAAAAGGTGGGATATAAAAAAATCACAATATTGTAAGCATATAATAGGCCGTCTATGAGAAAAAGACCCACACCAGGCCTCTCCGGAGGCCATACACCTATATATATCATCCTATCCAAGGCTTTAGATATGGTAGTTTATGGAAGACTACAGACACAAATGAGGGCTATTGGACAAGACAAAAGTAACTGAATGGGGCGATAAATTTCTAGAAAACTGATCTTAATTAGAGTAGGTGAAGCATTATCTGATACTGTAATGGTTACAATGGGGATCCCAGACCTTCATACTTTCTTATATATATATATATATATACATTCAAATGATGCAAGTAAAGAAGTGGAGTCACAGATGAGGTTTTCTGAAGATGATGTATAGAGTAATAAATAAGTTACAGGACTGTGAAAGACTGCAATATTGTGAGATGCACAGCAATGGTATGATAAAAGTTCAGGTTGTAAGTTTCACCAAGAGGACAAATACTTTTGTTATATTACTGTGTTGATGGGGTGATAGTACGTCATGGAGAATTAATATAGTATAAGGAAAGTTCATCGCTGAGGTAACAATATCAACGAGGATGTAAATTAAGTTTGCAGATCTCTTCACATGGTTACAAGGGTGTTCAGTGGTTGTAGCAAGGATGTAAAGGAGAGTGCATGTAAGTCGCTGGTAAGATCCAAAGTATGAGACATTGACCAGGATTACTTTGAGAAGTGAAAAAGATCCAAATGAAAGAAGCACCATTTGTTTTTCGGGATTTCTGACAAAAGAATAGTGTTATGAAAATGTTGCATTTTTCGGCTGGGAAGACTAAGCGATATGTTCTGAACAGTCAGTGGAGTGGATTGACAGTTGACCAATAAGCTTCAACGGAGTTTAGGAGTAGAAAAGATCGTATTAAAGTTGGAACTGAAGAGGACAAATTGGGACAAATATTTGTTTATAGAAGAAGAATTGAGGATTGGAATAATTTACCAAGCGAGGTATTCCATAAATTAACTTCTTTGAAATCAAAGAAAATGTTAGGTAAACAATTGATAGGAAATCTGTCAACTGAGCAACAGCTCTAAGTGCACATCAATGGCAATTGAATGATTCATCATCATCACCACCACCACAACCACCATCATCATCATCATCATCATCATCATCATCATCATCATCATCATCATCATCATCATCATCATCATCATCATCTTGAACCAGCTTCAGTTTCCCTGGTGTGGTGAATGAGTGCTCTCCATTTACTTCTGTCCATAACCTGCTGCAAATTCAAACCTCATCCGGCTAGATTATTTCTAATCTGATCAGTCCATCTCTTCCTTGGCTGACCTCTTGATTTTTTGCCTTCAAGTTCCTTCTCAAACTACATTAGCTGTTCTTTGTCGCTCCATTAATTTGAGATAACCACACCATTTCAGCCTGGCTTCAACACAGATCTCACTAAGGGGATTTTTCAAATAATAATGTTATTGTTTTTATATCACAAACTACTTTTGACAGTTTTTGGAGATGCTGAGAAGCCACTTCTTTCTGCAGGAGTTCCTTTATGTGGGAATAAATCTACTGACACATATTTGACTATTTGAGCACCTTCAAATACCACCGGACTGAGCCAGGATCAAACCTGCCAAGTTGGGGTCAGAAGGCCAGTGCCTCAACCGTCTCAGCCACTTAGCCCGGTAGGGTTTTTCACTTGGACTTCAATGCCCAATTTGGAAGAGGAAAGAAATACCAAGATATCATTGGGAAATGTGCTCCACATAAACATGCAAATAGACTTGTTGAACTCTGCAAAGAACACAAACTGATCTCGTTATTTCTTGTTTTGGTATCTATAAGCTTGACCATGATGGCAACCAATGGTCTGTATTGACTTGAAACCACTACAATCAACCACCCGAGTATTGGCAGGAAAACCATACCTCACTGGATTAGGAGGAAATGCCAAGACAGAACCCTGAACATCTGGGGTTGTCCCTCTGTCATTAACAACCATACCGGTAGCTGTAAATCGGAGCTTGCTCCACCCGAGGTTAACTACCTTCGAAAGTCAACCATGGAGAGGTCTTTTAGTAAAAAATTCCACCGTCCTGTCCAAGAAAGCAGGAGAAGGTTACATCATATCCGGTGGGTAGCCGGAGCGTTGGCAGTCATCCATTCTTATGCCAGCACATAAGAACAGGATCAAACAAGTTCAGATCAACTACGTTGCAACTCATAATATTAATTCTTTACTTAAACCAAGAAAACTAAAGAACTTGATGGATGAATTAGATAAACAGAAAATTTGAGTAGCAAGACTCCAGGAGATGAGAAATACTACAAAAGAACCATTTGAATCTCAAGGTTACACAATTTACAACGGGAAACCTGGACTAACAGTTATGAAACAATGTTCCCAATTTGGAACTGGGTTTATAGTCAATGTGAAAATACTGGATTTGATAATCGATTTTCAAGCCATCTCACCTAGAATTGCAACTTTGAGTTTAAAAGCATTCAACAAATTTTATACCATCATAAATGCCCATGTCCCTACTAATGAAAATAATTTTCGAACAAAGACTAGGAAAGAAGTGGGAAAGTTTTGGGATCTCCTTGACCAAACAGTAAACCAAGTAAATATTAACAATGTTAAGATCCCGTTAGGGGACTTCAATGCCCAACTTGGAAGAGAAAAGAAATACCAAGATATCATTGGGAAATGTGCTCCACATAAACATGCAAATAGACTTGTTGAACTCTGGAGAGAACACAAACTGATCTCAAAGTCCACATACTTCAAAAGGAGGCCAAACAAACTTAAAACTTGGAAACATCCTGATTGGAGAAAAGGGGAATGGCAGTTGGACCATGTATTTATGGACAAATCCTTCCACAGAGAAATCTAATATGTTAAAGTGTTAAGAGGAGCAGATACAGGTTCATATCAATACATAGTCAAAATCAAAATTAAGTTCACACCACCAAAAACGAAACCAAAATGCAATAAATGAAAGAGGAACTTTGATCCACACCAATTAATTAGAAATGATAAATATAGAGAAGTCACACAAAACATACCTAAAACTGAAAGATAGCTTAGAAGAACTGGTTCCAATTCTCAGGTAATAAGCTGAAAATTTAGCCCCATTGTACCCATGTAAAAGACATGCCTGGTGGACCTCGGAATGTGACAAAATTCATGAAGAAAGACATCAGGCATGGTTAAAACTTCAAACACATAAAACAGAAGACCTCAAAAATATCAGAAAAACGTTCGCACAAATTATTAGGCAAACCAAGAGACAATCACAGAAAGATCTAATCAACTCAATAGAAGAAAACTACTGGTAACACAAAACCAATTCCAGAGACTTTTACAAAATGTTTGGAAGACAACTAAAAAAATTATGCACCTCCTTCGTTAATGCTGAAAAGTGAGGATGGAAAAATGACACATAATGACAAGGAAAATGCCAAAATTATGACAAAAGCATTCATTAAACTTTTGAATTGTGAAGAACCACAGGAACATTTAGCAATTAATACAAACATCCCATCAAGACCCCGCCTGAACTCATAAACCCCCCAACAATCCAAGAGGTGGAAACAGCACTCAGAGAGTTGAAAAATTATAAGGCATGCAGAGAAGACTAATTTTTCGGAGAAATGTGGAAATATGCCAGTGATACAGTTCAAACATCTTTACAAATGCCCGTAACAGAAATCTGGATAACAGAAAAATTCCCCAAACATTGGACCAAGGCCATAATCCAGCTATTCCACAAAAAAAGGAGACAAAAGCAATCCAGAGAATTACAGAGGTATCTCTCTCTTAGACTGCACATAGCACAGAAAATTGGTCTTGGAATATCTTTTGAAAAAGGCCGGGCTGAGTGGCTCAGACGGTTAAGGCGCTGGCCTTCTAACCCCAACTTGGCAGGTTCGATCCTGGCTCAGTCCGGTGGTATTTGAAGGTGCTCAAATACGACAGCCTCGTGTCGGTAGATTTGCTGGCACGTAAAAGAACTCCTGCGGGACTAAATTCCGGCACCTCGGCGTCTCCGAAGACCGTAAAAGTAGTTAGTGGGACGTAAAGCAAATAACATTATTATCTTTTGAAAAGGCAGTAATCCTGTTAACTGGCCCACCACTCTAAAATAAATTTAAATATCTGGGAGATATCATAACATATTACCTCAACGAAAAGCCAATATGGCATAACAGAATAAATAAATTGACCAGAGCATGATATGTCACCAAGAATACCTACAACAAAATTAAAGCACTACAAAACAGCCACTCAACCAGAAATAGCATACTCAAGTGAAACTTCACTGTTTCCTACACCCAAACTTAAACCTACAAACATTACAAATTCAGCACTGTGATTATTTTCAAAATCGGACAAGTAATTCAAGAAAATTTAATGTATTCAAACTTGCTTCATTTGCCAGCTGGGGACTGCCCTGTTTGATTCTTGCCACGTATGAAACATGAGGTAGCTGTTGACATACAGAATTCCTTCACCTTCTTACACCTTCTGAATTTACTATATTGAGCTCAATATTTTACTATGACAAAAGGTAGTATTGTATGATTTAATACCTTTAGTATCTCCGTACGTAACATGTAAAGGAAAAATGGATGTGTGACAGGTTCTACGGGAAAACATTATAGCATTATACAGTCGCGACATCATACCACACAGGACCAATCACGCTAACTACGCGTAGTGCACCACTTAGGCCCGGTTTCATCAACATATGTTAAATATATACTAACAAGTAGTTAGTTAATACGGAGTTAGAAATTTAACATCTTGTTAGGTTTCTTGCGTTTCATCAAACTTTTCTTGTGAAATGTTAACTAATCGACTGTTAACTCTCCCAATATTGCGAACTGGTGCGAATCAAGGAGGCAGTGGTACGAACATGCTGTTTTACAGCGCGCTCCGATGCGCTTTTGTTTGAGCACAGCTGTAAAATATGGCGCGTGAAGTGAAACGGAATCGTAGTTCTAATTTTTCCTCCTTCGAAAAAGAGTTGTTAATTGAATTAGTTAGTAAATATATATATATATATATAAGTTATTGAGTGCAAGCGCACAGATGGCTTGACGATAAAAGAAAAGAAAAGGCGCGGAAAAAGTCCGCGAGGGTTTCAATGGGGTAAACAGATACTTTTTTTAGCGGGTATCCGCTGTCACTTAACAAAATCACTTCGTTAATTGTCCCACTTCAAACTGTGCTCCGATATGGGAGTCATTAAATATTGTATTGTAGTGTGCAGAACCAGACCACCTAGCAAGTACATCCCTGATTTGGAGGTTAGGCTCACTAATCACCTGAACATTAACAAAGAATCCGTTTCGATTACGATATATTTCGGCCCAAATGCCTCCAGGTGATTGGATTCTTACATGTGTGCAATCTATTGCACGTAGAACAAACACCAGGAAAACGGCTTATTTCATAGAAGTCGCGGATAATTTGCTGACGCTCTTCTACTGAAGGGAATGTTATATACCTCCTTCTCATGGATGCTATTGCTGCAGACACTCGACCAACAACTCTATTAACAGCGGCTTTAGAAATTCCAGCATTGTCTCCGGCCATTATGTGAAAATAACCAGTAGCAAAAACTCGTAATATTATCAGTACCTGCAACATTGGAGAAAGAGGTAAGTTTCTCTTCGTAGGATATTCTAACCTCACTTGAATTTCGTCAACAACCTTAGCAACGACTGTTTTTGATAACCTGTATCTATGAAGAAATTTCGGATCCGTCAAATTTTCAGTCATTATGTCGCTGAACTCTTCTTCGATCAGGATTGTTTTGTAAAAGATCTAAATAGAGCAATTCCGCCTCGAAAGCGAGATTCACAGCAGCCATTTTGGAACAGGTTGCTAAATGCTAATGTTAGCCATTTAACATTGGAAATGGCTGATGTTAACTTTAATACGCAGTTTAACATTTGTTAATGTTAACATTTGTTGATGAAACACAAATTTTCTTAAATCGTATGTTTAAATGATTTAACACCTTGTTAAGTACTAACATGTGTTGATGAAACCGGGCCTTAGCTGTTAGCTTGCGTTTGGGAGATGGTACATTCGAATCCCACCATCTGCGCCCGTGAAGATGGTTTCCCATGGTGTGCATTTTTTACACGATTTTCACTTTAATTAAGGCCATGACCGCTACCTTGCCAGTCCTAGCCCTTTCCTATCCCATCGTCATTGAAAACCCACCTGAATTAGTGTTAAAACTACGAGAAAAGAAAACCATACATGACTGAAATCACGTAGGACAACTGGGTCAAATAGACATGTGTGAGGCGGATCGCAACACATCCCCACCAAGTTGTAGGGAAAGTGGCAGAGGAAAAGGAGAAATGCTAATATAAATAAATAAATAAATAAATAAATAAATAAATAAATAAATAAATAAATAAATAAAAAAATAAAAAAGAAGGCCTGGTATGAATGTTTTAAGGTAATGGTGGCAGTGGTATTTGAAAAAGTACAACTACTACAACTGGGCAATCACCCCTTTTTATCACTAATCAGAAGGGGAAAAAAGAAGTCAGAAGGGGAAAAAAGAAGTGGTCCTATTCTTCGAAAAATGAAGAAAAGGAAGAACGACTACAAAGGCCGTGAAAATGAAAGACTTCCTAGGATTCATAAACCTAATACCGTCGGGATTATAAAAGAACAAGGGTTGACTAACAGAAGCCTGACAGGACAGGAAACCCGTCGCATATCTGCTTTAAGTTTACCTCTTATTTACGGCGATATTAAAGGTATTTAATCGTAGCGTATTTGTGATCACGGAACGAGTACCCAGCTGTCTGAAGAAGATGAAGCAACTCCGTATGTCAACAGCTAGCTCATGTGTCACATGTAGCGCGAACTGAACTGGCAAATGAAGCACGTTTGAATACATTCGAATTTATCGAGAAGTATTCGTCTGATCGTTATAATAATCACGGCGCTGAATTCACAATATTTGTATAATACGTTACAGTCCAAGTATAACACACAGCGTAGTTCTATTTAAATAAACGAAATTGGTACGGTACCATTATCTCAGCAGATATTGACACCCTGGAAAAGTACTGCAAGTGCAATTTTGAGCTTCTTGGTACCATCAGGAGAAGGATTGCCATGGCCAAGAATATCATGTCTCAGTTATCTCACATTTGGAAGGATCGCTCCATCTCTGTAAAGCTAAAGATAAGACTAGTACTGACACTGGTATTCTCCATCTTCCTCTATGGTGCTGAAACGCGGATTTTACGAGCTTCAGATTTGAATAAGATCAACTCACTCGAGATGTGGTGCTGGAGAAGAATGCTTCGCATTCCTTGGACAGCATTTCGAACCAACGAATCCATCCTCAAGGAGCTGAACATCAGTACCAGGTTATCAGCAAAATGTCAACAGAGGATTCTCCAATTCTTTGGTCATATTATGCGTCGTGGAGAAGGAAGCCTTGAAAAGCACATAATCTTGGGAGACGTGCCTGTAAAGAGGGAGCGTGGGGGAGCACCTATACGCTGGACAGATGGCATAAAACATGCAACAAAGACATCGTTCATACAATCTACCCGTATAGCAGAAGACCGTGGAGGATGGAAACGGGTACAAAGAAATATCTTCAGAGATCACGATCCTCAGGATTGAGGCACCGATATAGACAGACGGTACCATTACTGAAAGTGGATGATCATGGGTGTATCTCGCATCATACTCCTCACGTTCAACACACACTGTCTGAACTTCCTTGGTCAACTCTTGTTCTCTTCAGACGCCCACAGTGTGTGTCCCTTCCATTTTCTCATCATTTGGCGTTAACAGAGGAAGATCGCCCAGTTGTACTTGGTTTTAAAACTAACGCCAAATGGAGGCCACGGCCAAGTTGCTAAGAGAGCAGAGAGCTACCTTCATTCACTGAGGCTTTGCGAAATGAAACCGTAATGTTATCAGTCTACACCGAAATATGTGCGTATTAATGCTGCTAGCCTACTGACGACCAACAAGTGTTGTAGAGAACAATCACAAACCAACAATACCTACGTACGGTATGTTAATTACTATGGTAATGGCCATTTTACTGAAGGCTAGGAAACAATATAATAATATTGAATACCCCGAAATTTTGAGTTATATGCTGCAGAATTCGATTAGCGATCTGTCCCGTTTAACAGAACGACTAACGAAGGATCAGTCATAGAACTGATCACAAGCAATATACCGGTACATCCAGTCAGGGGTGAGATGTGATGTTCAACTCATCTACCAAGGTAATTTATTACTTTTATGAGAAATTGAGAAGAAATATTTAATGTAGTGCTATCTAGCTAGTGTGTGTTTTGATTTAAAAGCAGGTGAGAAAGTTTAAATTTTGTTGTCAGAATACTGTAAAATACCAGTGATGCTCCGATGTGTTTCTTTCAATGAACATGTGTTGACAGACGTAATCATAGCCATTTGCCACAGGTCTATCAAAGAATAAACGGCGTGTAGCCTATAAGCTGTATGGAAGTGAGCAAAAGTATTGTTCAGTAGGAGTGAGGTTAACTCAAATTGTCATTCTCCTGTTTTTGAAGGTTATTACGATTCTAAACAACTTGATTGCTATATAGTTACTTCTTTACCATTCATGTACCGGTAAGTGTGCTTTCCTTTCTGTTCTACATTACATGCATGATCAATGAAAAGTCTTCACGGTTCATCGTTCCAACAAAGAAAACGCCAATGCTTGTGGTACAGCTAGATTGTAATTCTCTTTCCAATTTAAATTTCTTAAACAAATTCTGATTAGCCTACATCAAGTCTATTAGTTTATTAATAATAAATTATTTTTTCATTACATATTGTCCTTTAGCATATTCGAATAATTATGGTAAGTTAAAATTTCCACAATTTTGAAGGGTTTTTTATTCCTGTACTTTGTCTTCTTTCGAAAGCCTTACTTAAATCACTCATTAAAATTACAGTTTATCTCGAAGTTCCGTTGCCTTTTTTTCTCTAAAAACAGGGAACTTGTTAAAAATGTTATAGGCACTTTAATTTTCCTTCACGTAACTATTTCAGTCGTTAGAACTACGGATTACTCCAGAAGTGTTCAGCGAACTGAAGGATGAAGTGACTTCTTACACACAATATTACGTCTCTAGTATCTAGGGGAATTCCTCAAGGCAGTATTATTGGACCTTTATGTTTTCTTAAATATATATCAATGATATGTGTAAAGAAGTGGAATCAGAGATAAGGCTGTTTGCAGATGTTATTCTGTACAGAGTGATAAGTTAAATAAGTTTCAAGATTGTGAGCAACTGCAAAATGACCTTGATAATGTTGTGAGATAGACAGTAGGTAACGGTATGATGGTAAACGGGGTTGAAAGTCAGGTTGCGAATTTCACAAACAGGAAAAGTTCTCTCAGTTTTAATTACTGCGTTGATGGGGGTGAATGTTCCTTTTGGGGATCAGTGTAAGTAACTACCTAGGTGTTAATATAAGAAAATACCTTCATTGGGGTAATCACATAAATATGATAAATATGATGATGCACATGGTTATGAGGGTATTTAGGGGTTGTAGTAAGGATGTAAAGGAGAGGGCATACAAGTCTCTTGTAAGACCCCAACTAGAGTATGGTTCCAGTGTATGGGACACTCACCAGGATTACTTGATTCAAGAACTGGAAAAAATCCAAAGAAAAGCAGCTCGATTTGTTCTGGGTAATTTCCGACAAAAGAGTATCGTTACAAGAATGTTGCAAAGTTTGGGCTGGGAAGAATCGGGAGAAAGGAGACGAGCTGCTCGATTAAGTGGTATGTTCCGAGCTGTCAGTGGAGAGATGGCGTGTAATGACATCAGTAGACGAATAAGATTGAGTGGTGTCTTTAAAAGTAGGAAAGATCACAATGTGAAAATAAAGTTGGAATTCAGGAGGACAAATTTGGGGCAAATATTCGTTTATACGAAGGGGAGTTAGGGATTGGAATAATTTACCAAGGGAAATGTTCAATAATTTTCCAATTTCTTTGCGATCATTTAAGAAACTGCTAGGAAAATAACAGACAGGGAATCTGCCACCTGGGTGACTGCCCTAAATGCAGATCAGTAGTGATTGAATTTGAATTTGTATTTGTATTTTTTACGATGTAACTTAACTCTACTTGTATTGATTGGCACGTGTTACTTTTTTAAATGGCATTCCTTCTTTTAAGTTACGGTACCCGTATTATATGGGCTACCTCCTCACAATTTTTGCCAACAACCTAGCAGTCACGTTTAATTTCAATGTTTTTTTATTGCTATTTGTTCGGGGAGTCGACCTATAGATACATTTTTCCCCTACTTGCACCATATGATATGAACCTGCGTGTAATTGGAATTGCGGAAGTGTAGAGTGTTGAATTTGAGAAAAAGAGCGTTAAGGACGGCACAAACACCCGTTCCCCAGGCCAGGGATATTAATAATTTACAATTAAAAACCCCTCAGCCGGCCGGGAATCGAACCCGAGACCGCCGGGTGACAGGCGGAAACGTTGCCTCCTTCACCGCGGGGCCGGATAATTTCAATGTTAGTCCTAGTTTTCCATTTGTGCTTCAATCGAGGTACACTACCTGGACAAAAGTATCTGATTATCTATCTGAAATTGCACTTGGACTTTACCCTACCACGATCCTTGTTATTGGATATAATATCGAATGGGCCCACCCTACGTCTTTGTAACGGCTTTAACTCTGCTGGGGACGCTCAATGAGGCGTCTGAATGACTGTGGAGGAATAGCAGCCCATCCTTCCTCACGAGCCGAAACCAGAGGGGTAGTAATGTTGGACGCTGGGGTCTGGAGCGAAGTCAAACTTCTAACTCATCCCAAAGGTGTTCCATTGGGTTCAGTTCGGGACTCTGGGCAGGCCAGTCCATTTCAGGAATGTTATTGTCCAGAAGCCATTGTCTCACAGATGCAGCTCTATCACAGGAAGCATCGCCGTGCTCATACAAACAAATCATCGTCTCCGAAGTGCTCCTCTACAGAATGTTTTAAAATGTGTTCACATCCTTCCGCATTTAGAGTTTTCTTAAGCACAATAAGGGGGCCACACCCCAACCGCGAAAAACAGCCCCCATAAGGAAGGGTAAAGATCCGCTATATTACAACAGAGAAGTAAAGAGACTAAGGAGGTGCAGGTTGGAAAGAAATAGTGGCTGTGGAAGAAGGGAGAAACTGGAGAAACTTACTAGGAAATTGAATCTAGCAAAGAAGGGTAACATGATGGCAAGCATAATTGGTCGTCGTATACATACATACATACATACATACATACATACATACATACATACATACATACATACATACATACATACATACATTACATTACATTACATTACATTATCATTATCATTATAGACTGTTATGCCTTTCAGCGTTCAGTCTAAATGCCACTGTGAATTTACTAAACGAAGCCACATTCCTCTATTTGCAACTAACTCTGTGGCCGCATTAAGTTCTATACCTCTTATTTTTAAATCGTTAGAAACTGAGTCTAACCATCGTCGCCTTGGTCTACCTCTACTTATCTTACCCTCCATATCAAAGTCCATTAATCTCGTAAGTAACCTATCCTCCTCCATTCGCCTCACATGACCCCACCACCGAAGCCGGTTTATGCGTATAGCTTCATCAATCGAGTTCAATCCTAAATTAGCCTTTATCTCCTCATTCTGAGTATCCTCTTGCCATTGCTCCCACCTGTTTGTACCAGCAAGCATTCTTGCCACTTTCATGTCTCTCACTTCTAATTTAGGAATAAGATATTCTGTGTGCACCCAGCTTTCGCTCCCGTAAAGCAAAGTTGGTCTGAAAACAGACCGATGTAAAGATAGTTTCGTCTGGGAGCTGACTTCCTTCTTACAGAATGCTTTTGATCGCAACTGCGTGCGCACTACATTGGCTTTACTACACCTTGGTTCAATCTCACTTACTATATTACCATCCTGGGAAAACACACAACCTAAATGCTTGAAATTATCAACCTGTTCTAGCATTGCATCATCAATCTGACATTCAATTCTGTTGAATTTCTTACCTATTGACATCAATTTAGTCTTCGAAAGGCTAATTTTCATACCATACTCATTGCACCTATTTTCAAGTTCCAACATATTAGACTGCAGGTTTTCGGCACAATCTGCAATTAAGACCAAGTCGTCAGCATAGGCCAAATTGCTTACTACATTTCCACGTAACTGAATCCCTCCCTGCCATTTTATACCTTTCAGCAGATGATCCATATAAACTACGAACAGCAAAGGTGAAAGATTACAGCCTTGTCTAACCCCCGTAAGTACCCTGAACCTTTAACGCCACGGCCGCTTCCTTTCCATATTAGGCCTTTCCTATCCCATCGTCGCCATAAGACCTATCTACGTCGGTGTGACGTAAAGCAAATAGTAATAGTACCCTGAACCAAAAACTCATTCTACCATCAATTCTCACTGAAGCCCAATTTTCAACATAAATTACTTTGATTGATTTTAATAATCTACCTTTAATTCCATAGTCTCCCAGTATGGCGAACATCATTTCCCTCGGTAGCCTGTCATATGCGTTCTCTAGATTCAGGAAACATAAACACAACTGCCTATTCCTCTCGTAGCATTTTTCAATTACCTGGCGCATACTGAAAATCTGATCCTGACAGCCTCTGTGTGGTCTGAAACCACACTGGTTTTCATCCAACATCCTCTCAACGACTGATCGCACCATCCCTTCAAAGATGCCAGTGAATACTTTGCCTGGTATACTAATCAATGAGGTACCTCGATAGTTGTTGCAATCCTTCCTGTTCCATTGCTTATAGATAGGTGCAATTACTGCTTTTGTCCAATAGAAGGTACCTTACCAACACTCCATGCTAATCTTACTACTCTATGAAGCCATTTCATCCCTGCCTTCCCACTATACTTCACCATTTCAGGTCTAATTTCATCTATTCCTGCTGCTTTATAACAATGGAGTTTATTTACCATCCTTTCCACTTCCCCCAGCGTAATTTCACCAACATAATTTTCCTCCTCCCCATGAGCGTGGCTGTTCGCAACACCACCAGGAAGATTTCCTTTTACGTTGAGAAGATGTTCAAAATACTCCCTCCACCTCTCCAGTGATTCCCTGGGATCTATTACGAGTTCACCTGAATTACTCAAAACACTGTTCATTTCCCTTTTCCCTTCCTTCCTAAGATTCTTTATTACTGTCCAGAAAGGTTTCCCTGCAGCTTGACGTAGCCTTTCCAGCTTATTACCAAAATCTTCCCACGACTTCTTTTTGGATTCAACAACTATTTGTTTCGCTCTGTTTCTTTCATCTACGTACAAATCCCTGTCTGCCTCGGCCCTTGTTTGGAACCATTTCTGATAAGCCTTCTTTTTACGTTTACAAGCTGCTTTCACTTCAACATTCCACCAAGATGTTCGCCTTTTTCCATCTTTACACAAAGTTGTTCCTTGGCATTCCCTTGCTGTTCTACTGCAGCACCTCTGTATGCCACCCATTCTATTTGTATATACTGAACCTGCTTACTGTCTACTGTTCGAAACTTCTCACTAATTATATCTATGTACTTCTGTCTAATTTCCCCGTCCTGGAGATTTTCCACCCTTATTCGTTTGCAGACAGATTTCACTTTCTCTACCCTAGGCCTAGAGATACTTAGTTCACTACAGATCAGATAGTGGTCTGTATCATCGAAAAATCCCCGGAAAACTCGTACATTCCTAACAGATTCGAAGTCGGATAAGATACAGTCTATTATGGATCTGGTACCCCTAGCCTCCCAAGTGTAGCGATGAATAGCCTTATACTTGAAGAATGTATTCGTAACTGCTAAACCCATACTATCACAGAAGTCCAGAAAACGCTTCCCATTCCCATTAGCTTCCATATCTTCCCCATATTTACCAAAGAGCGAAACAAATAGTTGTTGAATCCAAAAAGAAGTCGTGGGAAGATTTTGGTATCCTTCAGTTCTATTCCCAACTCTCGCATTGAAATCGCCCATTAGCACTATTCTATCCTTGTTGTTGACCCTGCCGACGATGCCACTCAATGCTTCATAAAACTGGCCAACTTCATCCTCATCTGCACCCTCACATGGTGAATAAACTGAGAAAATTCTCGTCCTAATTCCTCCAACTGCCAAATCTACTCACGTCATTCGTTCACATACGTGCCTAACAGAAACTATGTTGCGTGCAATGGTATTCCTGATGAACAGCCCTATCCCATACTCTATCCTTCCCTTTCTAACACTCGTCAGGTACACTTTATAATCTCCTATCTCTTCCTCATTATCTCCCCTTACCCGAATATCACTTACTCCTAGTACATCCAGATGCATCCTCTTTGCTGACTCAGCCAGTTCTACTTTCTTTCTTCCATAAGTCCCATTAATATTGATAGCTCCCCATCGAATTTCATTTCGTTCACCAAGTTGTTTCCATGGAGTCCCTCGCCTGTCAAATGGGAGTGGGACTCCGTTACTCCCATGGGTTCAGAGGCTTGTTTAAAATGTTCTGATTTCGGTAAATACATGAAGCAGGATACTACCCTACTTACACATAGTCCAAGTGAGGATCGTTTCTCTAACGAATTATGGACCACCGGTGGATTGTATAGTCCTAGCCGCCTGAGCACAAGGAGGGCCATGACTCAGAATATGTCTGAGACGCCCACTCCTATTCCATAGAATTTGGTATCCCGACTCTCAGGACCACTTACTAGGCCAATCAGCAGTTGCCCATGGTTCACGAACTACGACGTGACTACAGTAACCCACACCGTGAAGGTAAGTATAGGTACTTTAAGGCAGAAACAGGTTCCAAGAAGGACATTCCAGGAATCATTAATGAACAAGAGGAGTGTGTATGCGAGGATTTTCAAAAGGCAGAAGTATTCAGTCAGCAGTATGTAAAGATTTTTGGTTACAAGGATAATGTCCAGATAGAGGAGGTGAATAACACTAAAGACGTATTAAAATTTACCCATGATAACAATGGCATTTACAGTAATATACAGAAGTTGAAAACTAGAAAAGAAGCTGGGATTGACAAGGTTTTGGGGGATATACTAAATACAGTTGGTTGGAATATAGTACCATATCTGAAGTACTTATTTGATTATTGTTTGCATGAAGGAGCTATACCAAATGAATGGAGAGTTGCTATAGTAGCCCTTGTGTATAAAGGTAAGGGTGATAGACATAAAGCTGAAAATTACAATACAGTCAATTTGACATGCATTGCATGTACGCTTTGGGAAATAATTCTTTCTGATTATATTAGACATGCTTGCGAAGTTAATAACTGGTTCGATAGAAGGCAGTTCGGGTTTAGGAAAGGTTATTCCACTGAAGTTCTAATTGTAGGATTCCAGCAAGATATAGCAGATATCCTGGATTCAGGAGGTCAAATGTACTGTATCGCGATTGATCTATCTAAGGCATTTGACAGGGTGGATCATGGGAGTTTACTAGCAAAAATGAGTGCAACTGGACTAGACAAAAGAGTGACTGAATGGGTGGCTATATTTCTAGAAAACAGAACTCAGAGTATTAGAATAGGCGAATCTTTATCCAACCCTGTAATAATTAAGAGGGGAATTCCTAAAGGCAGTATTATTGGACCTTTATGTTTTCTTATATATATCAATGATATGAGTAAAGAAGTGGAATCAGAGATACTCTAAGGCTTTTTGCAGGTGATGTTATTCTGTACAAAGTGATAAATAAGTTACAAGATTTTGAGCAACTGCAAAATGACCTTGATAATGTTGTGAGATGGACAGTAGGTAACGGTATGATGGTAAACGGGGTTAAAAGTCAGGTTGTGAATTTCACAAATAGGAAAAGTTCTGTCAGTTTAAATTACTGCGTTGATGGTGTAAAAGTTCCTTTTGGGGATCAGTGTAAGTACCTGGTGTTAATATAAGGAAAGATCTTCATTGGGGTAATCACATATATATGATTGTAAATAAAGGGTACAGATCTCTGCACATGGTTACGAGGGTATTTAGGAGTTGTAGTAAGGATGTAAAGGAGAGGGCATACAAGTCTCTGGTAAGACCCCAACTAGAGTATGGTTCCAGTATATGGGACCCTCACCAGGATTATTTGATTCAAGAACTGGACAAATTCAAAGAAAAGCAGCTCGATTTGTTCTGGGTGATTTCCGACAAAAGAGTAGCGTTACAAAAAAGTTGCAAAGTTTGGGCTGGGAGGACTTGGGAGAAAGGAGACAAGCTTTCGACTAAATGGTATGTTCCGAGCTGTAAGTGGAGAGATGGTGTGGAATGGCATTAGTAGACGAATACGTTTGAGTGGTGTCCATATAAGTAGGTAAGATCACAATATGAATATAAAGCTGGAATTCAAGAGAACAAATTGGGGAAAATAATCGTTTATAGGAAGGGGAGTTAGGGATTGGAATAACTTACCAAGGAAGATGTTCAATAACTTCCACTTTCTTTGCAATCATTTAAGAAAAGGCTAGGAAAACAACAGATAGGGAGTCTGCCACCTGGGCGACTGCCGAAAGTACAGATCAGTAGTGTTTGATCGATTGACCCCCTCCTCCATACTTCACTGTTGGCACTACACATGATTGTGGGTAGCATTCTCCAGGTAACATTCGCCAAACCCAAACTCTTCCATCGGATTAACATAGGGTATAACATGATTCATCACTCCAAATCACTCGTTTACAGACATCCACTGTCCAGTGGCGTCACTCTTTGCACAAATTCACGAACAACGTCAGTTTCTCGAGCGTGCCTACTTTTTGAGCTTTTTGACGTTTTGAAGTTTTGTCTAATACCCGTTGATGCAACCGATCCACAAACTCCTAGCCAGGTTGTATGATGATGATCTCGTACACATGGTTTCCTAACCACGTGACATAGCAGGGGATGAACTAGCTGACCAGGTTACGAAGGAGGTGCCTTTATTACCGCCTAGTTCTCTTGATGTGTGCCGGGATTAGAGTTACTAGTGCTGCACAATTCTAGCGTCTTGAAAGTAGAACCCCTTCACAAGTGAAAGGTCTCTTTACGTTTTTCACGTAGGTAAGACTTATTTTATTGCAAGCTAAGGCTTGTTGATGGAAATTCTACGTCCTCTTCCCTGACGAGAGAGGACTACCCAGTGTGTTCCTGTGGATCCTGTTACAAAGTGGCCACATTCTTACTGACTGCTAGGATTTCTCTGAACTTAGAGGACACTGTGACTGATCTCATCATTGGGTCCATAGAATACACATACAGGTTGTAATGTGGGTTGGTGACGACACATCTTTCACTTACTTGAACCTCACAGCTCACTTGTCTTTCCTTTCTAACTTCACTGAGTGAACTTTGCTCCTTTCTCTCTGATCTTTTTTTTCTTTTCTTGCTACTTGTTTAACGTCACACGGACACATTGCAGGATTTCAGCGACGGAAGGATGGGAGAGAGAGATAGGACTGGGAAGATAGCTTCGCTAGTGGCTTTACGTCTCACCGACACAGATAGGTCTTATGGCGACGATGGGATTGGAAAGGTCTAGGAGTTGGAATGAAGCGCCGTGGCCTGGGAAGGTAGCGGTCGTGGCCTTAGTTAAGATACAGCCCGAGCATTTACGTGGTGTGAAAATAGGAAACCACGGAAAACAGTCTCCAGGGCTGCAGACGGTGGGATTAGGGTCGCGCAGCTGTGAGCTTGCATTCGGGAGATAGTGGTACCTTAATTAGGACATGGCCACTTCCTTCCCATTCTTAGCACATTCCTATCCCATCGTTGCCATAAGACCTATCTGTGTAGGTGCGACGTAAAGCAAATTGTCACCAATTTTCCAAACTCACCACCTTACTTCCACTTGGACCAATTACCTTCTCTTCCAACACTTTCAATGCCGAAAATGACAACGAAGTGACGCCAACAGAATTTCTTTGGTCCATGTTAATGCTGGTGTTCATTATATATTTATTCCGCTGATTTTACATAGGCTTATGATATGTGGATGCCGGCTCCGTGGTGTAGGGGTAGCGTGCCTGCCTCTTACCCGGAGGCCCCGGGTTCGATTCCGGGCCAGGTCAGAGATTTTTATCTGGACCTGAGGGCTGGTTCGAGGTCCACTCAGCCTACGTGATTACAATTGAGGAGCTATCTGACGGTGAGGTAGCGGCCCCGGTCTAGAAAGCCAAGAATAACGGCCGAGTGGATTCGTCGTGCTGACCACACGACACCTCGTAATCTGCAGGCCTTCGGGCTGAGCAGCGGTCGCTTGGTAGGGCAAGGCCCTTCAAGGGCTGTAGTGCCATGGGGTTTGGTTTTGGTTTCTATGATATGTGGATAGTCATTTCATGGTTGGTGGTGTTGGTGATGATAGTTGTGTTAAGGAGAAGCGCCACTGATACTAGATATTAATTTTATACATGGAGCTGTGATTAAATTATCTCTGAAATCATTTGAGATATGGCAAACATATCAAAGAAAAAACCTCAGGGGCACTTACCTTGGGAGCGTGGTTTGGCGACCAGGGGGCCCTTAGCTGAGTCTGGTATTGCTTTCACATAGCTCTGCTAGGCTCCTTGCTTTCATCTATCCTAGCCGACCTCCGCTGGTCCACCCTTGTTCTTTTCCGATCCCGACATTATAAAAGCATTGGAGGCCTAGCGGTCTTTCAATTTCACCCTTTCGTGGCCCTTGTCTTTCCTTGCCGATACCTTCATTTTTCGAAGTGTATCAGCCGTTCCATATTTTCCCTCTGATTAGTATTGATAGAGGATAATATATACAGCAGCATGATGCGACTCGCCGTCGCATTGTTCGTCATTATCAGTAATGGTGAGAAGGGGCACTATTGTTGGAGTTGCTATGGAGAGAACGTTCAATCGTATTACACACGCCTGTTGTACTTGAAGCAATTCCACTCGAAACTTGAGTTGTCTTGACAATTTATGAGATACACATCGACGACAGTCAAATCGTAATGAAAAGGTACACATTTTTTATACTGAGTTGAATCAAATGATGTGGGTAGGGTTGGGGCTCTGGTCAGGGGCGTATCACTTATTGACATGTGGGGGAAGTGTGTGGAGGAAAGGGAACTAGGGTAGAGTGCTATCCAGGAATTAGGTTAAGGTAGATGTTGAGGACAGTAGAACTGTGGCGGTTTTTCACGTTGCTACCAACAACGTAAGGCAAGCAGGTATAAGTACCAACATAGTTAGGGATGTGTGAGATCTGAAAATGCAGCACGGGTCAAGTTTAAGAAGGCGAAAATTGTTATCAGTGGAATACTGTGTAGGACGAATACTGACTGGAAGGTGATTGGGGATTTAAATGAGACTATGGAGTGGGTTTGTGAGAAACTGGGAGTGAGATTTTTAGATGCTAATGGGTGGGTAGGAGGTTGGGATCTGTGCTAGGATGGCCTTCACGTTAACCGCAATGATACGTACAAGTTAGGCAGTTACTGGGGGTTGGAGCCCCCCTCTGGAGTTTTTACAAAATACATAGAAACTCCCCTAAACAATAAACTAAATAAACATTCACAGAGACATAATTGTAAAATCAACAGATCTGTTAAATGTATTTTCTATGGAGCTATAGAGTGTAAATTGAACATGCCATTCGCTGTAGAACTATTGACTTTGCTTTGTAAGATCCTGTCCTGTTCTGGAATCTGAATATCAACATATTTCACTTGTACCAGTGCACTACACACGCACACGCACCTTCATTATGTTCTCATCATAATTTTGTAGCTATAACCCCCCTACGATTGGCCCAATCATGGCTACGCTACTGTTTAGAAGGGTTGTACGGACGTACATTCCGGGAAATGGGGTGGACTAGGGAGCGGTGATGAGGGTACAGGGATCTGGAAGTCAATGTTAGCGTTGAACTTTTGAAGTACTGTAAAGAAGGGAATATAATTAAGCAGTTTAATAAATTTATACTTACGATATTTCGTACTAGCAGTTGAATAATCGCTGAAAAATGATATAATGTATGCAGAAATTTTCCCACGGAACTGGAGTGTGTATCGTAGAGATAGGATAGAAGTGGTAGGAGGGGGAGTATTAATTCTGGTGAAAGAAGAATTTGTAAGCTACGAAAAATTTAAAGATGACAAATATGAAATTCTAGGTTTAAGGTTCATCTTTACAGCCAATATGCAAATTTGTGTTTCTGGAGTGTACACACCGGAAAGTGTGACGCGGACACTTCATTAGCGTCCGGCAAACTAAACATGTGCACGAGAACCTACTATCGTGCGCGTCAGGTCCCCTTGTCTATTAGAACGGCTGTTCAGTACAAATAGTGCGGGCTTCCTCCAGTTTGTTTTGTACATCCACAGATGCTGTTCATATATGCGAAGCATTGAAAATCAGCTTCACCCAAACTGATTTTTAAATTTCAAAGACTCTGCGGTTCGTGTTCCACGTAAATTAACGACATCAACAGTCACATCCTGCTCGAAGTTCTGTGCTATAATTTCGCTATTGTATTCCTTTTGTTCCAGATGGTCGACGTTTATTCAGCTCATCCTGCTGAAGTGTGTGAGTCTACGACAAGAAGTGGTGCGGTGTACTCCTGAACTCTTTGTGTAGTACCTAACCACTTTTCAGATCAGTATAATTATTACTGAGAAATCTGCACAATAACTCATGAAAACACTTTACTGCATTTCGTGCACTTCTCAACGGGTGTACGATATAAGGAACGTGATTTAACCAGGAACACATTGTTGGAACTGTGTTCTGTAGATCATCTCATCAATTTTATGAACGGTGTTGCCGAATCTCTTACTGGACCTCGGCCGTATACGTAGCCTGTATAGGCGTTCTGTTTATACATCCTGAGTTCCATCAATCACAATGAGGTGATGTTCTAAAGAACATACGTAGTTAGCGTTTTCATTCGAGGATCATCATTGCTGCCTCATTCTCAACTGTACGACATATGAAGAGAAGGTTTACAACAAGCGGTGTGTAGTATCTTGAGCCTCTTACACGATCTCCAAAGGGCAGGAGATACTTTAAGGACTGTCAGAAGATGAGCGAAGTGCACCGAGGAATCTTCATACGACGTCCTTCCCTCCAAAGTACTAAACATTGACAGTTTACGAGATCGTAATTTAGTCTTAGTTGCTAAGAATAAATATGGATAGTGTGGAGGGTGTGGACGATAGAGTGAAGCAGTGGCTTAACAAGAGGACACTGTACGAACGGAAAATGCTAAGAAGAAGACCTTAAATGAGGGGAGGTGACGATCAGAATGATACTTAATCTCTGATGTAACTTCAATCTCAACATCCCTTCTTGAAAATCTGTTGGCTGTATTAATACATCTCGTGAATGTTATCAGCAAACATACAATCTAATGTTTATTAAAAGCCGATAATATGTGGTGGTGGCTGCGATCGTGCTTTTGCTTTAACGTGATGCAGAAATTTATTATAACAACCCTCTCTTGATATTTGTCTAGGATAAAAGAAATGTTCGAAACTTCAAATAAATATACGAGATAATGAAAAGGCAAGCCTCGAAGAACGTAGTTTATTCGATGTCAGAAGATAACAAGAATTGATCAAGAGAGATCAAACAGGATAAATTCATGTTAGGAGCCTTTCCCTTGGTCACCACACTCATGGTCTACGTCGAGATCCCCTGGAAGTTCGCCGCTTATGGTCGCAGAGGAAGCTGTGGATGTGGATTCATGTGTTGATTGTAGAGATGTACTTATGGTAACAATCCACGAGAAGAGAAACGATCGGAGTCTGTGGATTAGTGGGTTCAAGACTAGAAAACGTGAACGGCAGGAAATTTCGCCCCTTACTCAGAGCATTGAATCAATCATTTATCGGAGTGGTCAATTACTGGACATTCGAACTGTATGTTTCTTGAGAAGCGAAGTGTTCCCGACGAAGTGGACGACCAAGAGTGACATTACGATGTTACCAGGTACTGAAGAGTTGAGTGGCTACGGTGATGGTGATCGTAAAGCGTATTCATATTTTAGTAACACTCGAGGTGCTGAAGTTCCTTCCAGCATCCAATGTACTTCATCTGCATGGACAGAGGACAGCGGCAAACCAGCGAGCACCACCAGGATCATTTAAAGGTAATGACTCAAGTAAATCTCATGAACTAGTTCCGTTTTAGAAGTGGGAAAAAGGGTCTGCATACTTAACCGAAGGAACCGCGAACAATTACCGACCAGATCAAGTACTTTTACATGGATCTGGGGACTGGACTCAGCATACGTGAGACCAGCTGAGAAGCTATCTGACGGTAAGATAGCGGTTCCGGTCGTGCAAGCCAAGAATAACATTCATCATGATGACCAAAAGTCACCTCGTGATCTGGAACCGTGGTCGCTCATTAGGGCTCTACCCTCACAGTGCTTCTGTATTATTTTATAGTGAGAGTTGACTTAATCTTGTATTTCATGACGCGAATAATTTCAATTCTGCTTATCAGTTCTTGACTTGTACTCAATAGCAATGACCCGACATCGCTAAAAATGACACGAGGCATTCAGCTAATTCAGAATATAAAATACTGGGGACAAATGAACTCTTTGTACAGGGAAACAAAATTGTGAGTACAAGCTGTGTTATAAATATCCTACAATTTGGAACGGTGCGCACTGTAAAGAAATGACGTCATATGGAACTGCCGTGTACTTTAATCCACCAAAATGCCGGTATATCAATTTTAAGTTCAAGATTACTTCCACATGTACCCGTCTGTGGCTAACTGGTTAGCCTGCTGGGCTGGTCTTTGGTCGAATGGGAACGGCGTTCGAATTCCGTCCGGGTCGGGCATTCCGACCTTCATTGGTTAATTCCTTTGGCTAGAGAAAAGGCTGGATGTGTCATTTTTAACATTAGAATTAATCTTAGTAAGGGGTCCGCCGTCACAGACGTGTAGGTAGCTCGTGGGCGTCAATTCTATTTGTATAGTCATTGAACTCAAATCCAGAAATCAATTATTAATATTACTACATAACACAAATGTACGGGGACTGTGGACCAATATATTTAGTTTGCAGTTGAGGTAAAGGTATTTCTTAATCCTTGTCAATATTCTTATTATTGTATTAATGTTAATATTAGTTTTATCTGAAAAGGTTTCTCTAAAATATTTTTTACATCTGTTTACTTTTGTTTGATCCTCAGAGAGAAGAAGTGTTGATCCTGACGAAAAATGCATCTCAACAAGTTAGTGGCGATTTCTTCCATACTGAAAGTGCAGAATTAAGAAAGACATTGCTACCAAAATAATGAAAGAAGGTTTGGAAAGGCTATTTTCCAAATTTACTCAGGGAATTGTTCAGAGTGACTCAACTGTGCATAAAGGTATGATGACTTGAACAAACACTTGTTGAAAGAACTGTTTCTTTAAAGTCTAAAGTGATCCAATGAGCTACCTTCATCAGAACTAAGCGGTAAGCGCAGACTTCTGTTCTAAAGGACTAACTAACATTTTGTTTAAGACAGAAGTCAAAACTGAAGACATGAAATAATACTACAAATAGAAGGAATAGTGGAAAATGGGTCTTGAAATATTCGTCCCTGTTATGTTTGTCCACTTCAATCTGCTACTTGTATAAATGTCAGAGCGAGGATAGACGTGATAGTTGGCGTGTAGTTGAATGTCTTAGGAGAGGAAGTGTTGGCACTTTCTTTTAACTTTGTGCTAAACCATGTTTAACCATAGAAATACAGGAATTGGTAATACTGGAATATTCCTGCTAAGAGAGAACCCAGAACCGAATGGTTCTTTCTGGTTGCATTGCCGCCATAGTTTAGTATAACTCGCAGATTGTAATGGTGATTATTGTTTTATGAGGAAGTACAGTGCTCCATAGCGGTGACCCTCGGAGCTTATCCGTTTTAGTCGCCTCTTACAACAGGCAGGGGATACTGTACCCCCGCCCCCTCATCTACACAGGACGGCTTTAGTGGAATTATGTACTTTTAAATATGGCCAGGGGGTGGGGGTGGGGTCATTTGACACGGAATCGAAAGAAAGAAAGAAAGAAAGAAAGAAAGAAAGAAAGAAAGAAAGAAAGAAAAATCTCGTTGAAGAATACAGCAGCCACACCAGCGGGTTATCTGCTTTAACAGCAGGAAAACTGTGCCGTTTCGAGACTGTGGATTATTAATCATCCGAGACATTGGTACCCGTGTTGGATGGAATACGGCCACAGTGGTGTGAATATGGAATCTGTGAGTCGAGGATGGACGAACTGCCCGACGTGAAGGAATCCCAACAGCTAGAGCACGACTGAACGAGAGGATACACATCTCGTTGGCCAGGCCGTTACGGGTATTACAACTACATCACATAGGTAGATACGTAGATAGGTATGTAGATAGATCGATAGAGAGAGAGATAGATAGATAGATAGATAGGTTGATAGGTATATAGCTAGATAGATATGTAGACCGATAGATACGTAGATAGGTCAATAAATACGCAGATAAGTAGATAGATATGTATACATCTAGATAGATAGCCATGTAGGTAGATAGATAGTTATGTACAGTAGTTTGGTAGATACCTAGATTGATTTATGTAGATATAGATAGATAGATAGATATAGGTAGGTAGATAGGTATACAGCTAGAATGATACGTAGATAGGTAAATAAATACGCAGATAGGTAGATATCTAGATAGATAGTCATGTAGGTAGATATGTACACTAGTTTGGTAGATACCTAGATTGATTTATGTAGATATAGATAGATAGATAGATAGATAGATATAGGTAGGTAGATAGGTATACAGCTAGAATGATACGTAGATAGGTAAATAAATACGCAGATAGGTAGATAGATATGTAGATATCTAGATAGATAGTCATGTAGGTAGATATGTACACTAGTTTGGTAGATAGCTACAGGTAGATTGATTTATGTAGATATATATATATGGATAGATAGATAGATAGATAGATAGATAGATAGATAGATAGATAGATAGATAGATAGATAGATAGATAGATAGATAGATAGATAGATAGATAGATAGATAGATAGATAGATAGATAGATGCCCTTTCGAGTCTATGTAGAATCCCGTCTCCTTAGTCATCTGTCTACATACTTAATGTCCACCTTTCTCTCTCCAGATTCTAATGCTTGCTTATTGCTGGTCTTCTTCCATCGCAACTCAACTCAACGTATCCTCGACTGATTAAATATCGCCATTTAATTAGGCTTCCCACCATTTCCTAGAGTTCTATATTTGTCTTCATTCCCCGGTCACTTTCACCTCGCACTATTAGGAATATATCCCTTAAATTCCTTCTTTTCCACCAACTCTGCGGTCATCACACAGCATTCCAATCCATACAATTTATAGGTCCTAGCACGTTTTATGTATATTTTAATCTGGTAGTGCTGCTGACATTTCTAGATTTATACGTGTTTTGCAAGACGTAATAGGACCGGTTTCCACTTGATATACTTCCTGCAGACGTACTGATGTTTCGTTATGTGATCCTAAGTATTCGTAAATATCAATTCCTGTGTTCAAACTTAGAGTATTTCCTCTTTGGCTCTTCAGCATTTTCCTAATTCATGTATTGGTCATAGCTCTAAATCCTGTTCCTGGTTTTCTAATGCAGTATAAGTCTCTTCAAGTGCTTTCTGATGCTGCCACGTGTACTTGTCTATTTAGTACTGTTCCCTCTTGGTTGATGGGCTGTTGGTGAATTACTTTTTCCAAAAGTTTAACAGCATATTAGAGAGTACATCTCCTTGTACTAGCCCCTTCTTCACTATAAATGTCCCTGACACATCTTTATGTATTCTTACTTTACAAGCAGTGGTGTGTTTAGTCACTTCTGTCAGTCCCACCAATTCGTGTTGGATTACAAATTCTTCCATAATCTCATTTTAGGTTACTTGTGTCATGATAACCGTGATAACCATTTTCCTGTTTAAAATCTGTTTTTCATATTCGTAAATTTATCATAGTGTAAACATCTGGTGCAATGACCCCACTCGGTACTTCCTCGATATACTGTACTATTCATCTACAGCTCCAGTCGTGAGGCTAGAATCTTCAAAATATTCTTATATTGCACGTTATAGGGTGAACCAAATAAACCGATTTGTCTCCATTCTGACGTATGAGGCATCGCCTCCTTTCTCCGTTCTTCAATTATGAGGTCATAAATGGCCTCTTCAGTTCTCTCTTCACCATATTTTAATTCAATATCATATTCATCCGGTGATTTATTTCTCTTTAAGGCTTTGATTGCCCGCTTCTCTTCATCTTTCTTTTCTCCATTCAGTAAAGAAATAGTTCAGTATTTTGATTTATGAATAAGTAGCTATATAGGATGCTAGTTGCATAGATAGGTAGATAGATAGATAGATAGGCTTCAGCATCCAGGTTTTATTATTTTCAAGGCCGTCTTTCTACCAGCTACCATAGTCTGCGTATCTCGGGTGCGTTTCTCGGCAATGTCGTAAGTCTCGTACAACAAATCAGGCTCGTTGTCATCAAAATGATTTTCATGTTCCGTAATGTTCTCATCAGCGACTTTCTTCTATATCTCCTTGCAGTTTAATAAATCTATCCTGACCTTTTTTCACTGTCTCATTTTTTAATTTTTTATTCTCTCTAAGAATTTCGACCTTCTCTACAATTATCTTCTTATTTAAGTTTCATGTTAACTTTCACTACGGTATATATTCATCTGTCTCTACATTTACTTGACTATGAATCCTCTCTTACCTTTTTAATTTCGGTGTTTATTGTGTTGCTCCATTTCCTGCATCCTTCTTGACCTCCCAATATTGTATTATTATATCATGCGTTCCAAGGGCTGTAGTAGGATATCTCGTCTTATTACCGAAGACACAAATATAATGCTCATTTAAATTCTTCTTTAATAATCTGCTATAATCATTCACTGTCAGACTCAGTTCCGAAGTTGTTTATGGTCGCGCCAGTCTTTTGCCTCAACAACTTCCAAGCCTCTCTGCTATTCTTCTCTCTCTTTTCAATCCTGACGTCCTGTAGGCGTTGTGGTGGTCATTGTGATATCTTAGATCTTTTTCCTCCATGATTCCTAGTCATTGACTTGCTCTATTAGATCATGCATTGTTTTCCACATATATTGGTAATCTTGTTTGGACTCTTCCTCGTAGGCTCTGTCCCTCGGTTGTCCCCTGAATGATCAATTTTTCCATATTTTTTTGGTTCCCCCCTCATACATGGTCTAAGTACTTCTGGCCTGATATCCTCCTTTCAATTTTAACCTACTTTAGGATCGAGTTATTTGTGCATTGCTCGGTCCACGGAATTCGCAACATCCTTCTTCAGCTAAACATTTCTGTTGAATAGATCTTTCCATATCCTGCTTCCTTAAGGGCCACGACTCGCAACCATACATTAGTACGGGAAATGCAAGTCTTATTTTCAGATCCTTAGAAGTGTGTTGATCCTTCCACAGTCTTGTTAAATTTTTCATTGTCACTTTCGATTGCATCTTCGTTTCATCTCTTCTCCTGATGACCCAAATTGTGTTTTTCTTAATCTTCATATAATTCAAACTCTCCTTTACTTTTCCTTCTTCTCAGAATTTTGATCACCTCCAAGGTCAATTTCAGCTGGTGCTAGAATGCCTTGAAATAAAATACCTCGATGCTGCAGACTATGTCGGAGTGGGCAAGCTTGTTTGTGATGTAGCTGTAGGACCCGTAGTACGTAGAGTGTTTGTGATGTAGCTGTACGACCCATAATAGCTACGCCCACAAAATGTGTACCCTCTCGTTCGGAAGTGCGACGAGGCTGTCGGGATCCTTCACATTGGTCAGTTCGCCCCCTCGTCTCACCGATTTCATACTCGCATCACTGTGGCTGCATTCCGTCCAACACGAGAACGAATGTCTCGGATGGATAATCTGCAGTCTCGATATACAGCGCTACGATCATTGGAACCCCAGCCGGCATCAAAGTGAGCGGAACATCTTTGAAAGAAGGTCGTACCCTCCAAGTGATGCAGCTGGGCTTCTAAAAAAAAAAAAAAAAAGAAAAAAGAACAAACGAGCGTTGTTGCCACATATCTATCGGCCTACTGTCGAAAGCGTAACTGTGTATAATTTATTTTCTAGCATATTGAAAGCAAATGCACGAAATGTGAGCCACTAAGTGGCAACAACGTGATTCTAGAAGCCCAGCCAAGAGGGTTCTGAGGAACGAAGGAGTGTGTTCCGCTATAACTGAAATCTTGCCGCCTGGGGGTCCAATGGACGTCGCGACTGTACCACAGCTCTCCCACGGTCAATGTCGACAGCCCCCTTGTGTGACTGCTGTATTCCGAATGGTAAGAATAATAAAAATTGAAAGTTATAAATAAATAAATAAATAAATAAATAAATAAATAAATAAATAAATAAATAAATAAATAAATAAATAAATAAATAAATAAATAAATAAATAAATAAATAATACGTAAATAAGACTAAGAAGAATATTACAGAACAGAGAAGAACCATATAGAACTACAGCAGTGTTTGGCCTTGGACTAGCAATCGACCTCTGTGCAGGCCTAAGGTTTACAGATAATGAGGTGACACGTGGTCAGCACGATTGATCCTCTCGGTCGTTATTGGTTTTCTAAACCGGTTTTACTATCTCACCGTCAAATATCTCCTCACTTGTTCTTTAGTAGGCTGAATGAACCTGCAACAGGTATAAACCACTAAACTGGCCGGGAATCGAGCCCGGGATCTGCCGGTAAGGGGCCTCCGTGATAGACCAAGATCATGGGGCTGTCATTAATAATAATAATAATAATAATAATAATAATAATAATAATAATAATAATAATAATAATAATAACCACTTTTCCTTACTCTCATGGAACTACTTTTACGGTTCTCAGAGATGTCAATGTGCCGGAGCCTGTCCCACAGTAGTTCATCAAGTAGCGATACATCTGTCGATACAAGGCTGTTTATATCTTGTCATGGTTTAAGCATTTTGCCTGTGTAAAGCGCCAACATAGCTGTTGAAATGTGCGACTCCTCTAATCTGTGAACATCTGAGTATGACAACTTGTAACTAACATATTGCACATTTTATTTCTTTGGAGACATAGAATGAGCTTAATTTAGTTACGGGTGTCAGTACTAATGTGTTGTTTCTCGTCTTTGACGGTATACGACGTTTATTAACCTCAAATACTGTTCCTAGTTTCGTAGCGGGATAAAAAGTCCCTAAGGGACTAATGAACTTTATGATATACAGTTTACGAAGATATTCACTATCGCATTCAGGTACCCGGAATTTTTAAATCTGGAAGTTGTTTTTAAAACTGTGTCCGTGACCTGCAGTGCGACTTAACGCTTAGGTCTACGTTTATTGCAGGATCCTTTTCAACCAACGAGAACTTGGTAACTATTTGTTGAATACCATACAAGGCGTCAAATGCATTTTTTTATATAAAAATAAAAAGTAAGTTATTAATTCTTTATTCATTCCAGCCAGTTATTTTGAGTAGTTTTATTTCATGTTTGAGTACTTTCTATAAAATCTTCGTATCTTGAAGGAAAGTAAGGAAGTCTGTGTTTATTACCTAGGAATGATTAAGGGAAGATGTCTGATTTCAAAATTTATACTCGAGGACAATATTTGTACTGTGATGTCTTGTCAGACCTTTCTGCAAGTGTTGTATAACCAGCAGAAATGAAAAACACTTTTCTTAGAAGCACATTTATCATATTTTGTTAGCCTTTCCTTGCCTGTGTAAAGAAATTAAAACCAAGACAAATCACTTGTATCTGTAAACGAAGAGTTTCAATTACGTAGCCACTGGAGTGAAATACAGAGCTTAAATGTGATAAATCATGTTGTGTTTCAATAAAGACTGTATTGTATTTCACCAGATGTAATGTGTTTATTACTAGTGATTGTTATGTGTGATATTTGGGTATATACTTACATACGATATGTTAATAGTATATTTTATTTCGTAAGATATTAGCAGCGAAGTATGTTACAAAGAATAGAGGCAGGCAGTATAGGCCACGAATGATCCCCTTCCCATAGCAATAGGATTCTGTATATGTCGTGAGATAATGGAAGTTGAAGAGATGCCTTTCCGTTTCCTGAGAAAATGGATAGCCTCAGTGTTTAACGGCAGTGTACTCTGATAAAACCTTGTGAAGGCTTCTTCATGGCAGACGACATATTATTGGTGCCTTTGAACAGAAGTGTGAAGAAGTTCATACGCGATTAGTTCAATAGAAATTTTCTTCATAATTCTAATGTTTTATTTTTCAATATTCACTTAAAACTTGTGTAATAATAGACTAGTCTTTTCCTTAGAACCTATCTAGGTAAGTTTCACCAACTTCGACGCGTTTTTCCAAGCTAAGCAGTGTCCTTACATTTTTCTGGACTCATTGTCATTTTCAAAATTCCGGTTTGAGTACCATTTTGGAGTTTCGTTAAGAACGTAATCAATCAACGAACGCGTGTTCTACGTTTGCACATACATCAGGGAATCACTATACACTATAAACAGGTTAGTAGCTTTACAGTGCCAACAATATTCCTGACTTGTGGTCTTATCTTCTTGTCTTTCTTTTCTGGCTTAGACAATGGAAGCTGCTTGCTGAAGACAATTTTCTGTTAGGCTTTTTGATATCTGGTACTTATAATGCAATACCCATCAATGTATACATCTGCACAGTTTTTCTACGGTATTTCATTTGACCAGAAGAATATTCATCCAAAAGATAAATATTTTGACCCCTGATGTGTTAGTCGATTCACCCATTTGTAGTGCGGATTTCGTACACTTGATACATCTGATGAGCGTCTCTTTCACGTCGTCAGCCATGTCATCGATTCGTTTGGCAAAAGTGTTATTTGACAAAGGAATGTCAGAGATGTTAATAGGGTCTTCATTAAAGCAAACTCTTGACAATGTCGATTTTACAAGGTTAAGTAAAAGTCTCTGTAATGATATGACACTCACCAGCTATAAGCTACTTGGTACGTTATTTTGTAATAAGCTTCCAGTACTTCTTTATTATTTGTTTTAGCAAGCATTACCATAGTTTTCTGTGAAGCTAAAATTTCGTTGCTCTCTCTCTCTTGAAAAACTGGACTGTTTCAGTGGCGGCTCGTGGCTGTAAAGTATGGTGAAGAGCTACAGATTTAGGAATTTCTTTCTTTCTTTCTTATTCTGCTTACCCTCCAGGGTTGGTTTTTCCCTCGGATTCAGCGAGGGATTCCACCTCTACCGCCTCAAGGACAGTGTCCTGGAGCTTCAGACTCTGGGTCGGGGATACAACTGGGGAGGATGGCCAGTACCTCGCCCAGGCGGCCTCACCTGCTATGCTGAACAGCGGCCTTGGTGGGGGATGGGAAGATTGGAAGGGATAGACAAGGAAGAGGGAAGGAAGCGGCCGTGGCCTTAAGTTAGGTACCATCCCGGCATTTTCCTGGAGGAGAAGTGGGAAACTACGGATAACCACTTCCAGGATGGCTGAGGTGGGAATCGAACCCAGCTCTACTCAGTTGATCTCCCGAGGCTGAGTGGACCCCGTTCCAGCCCTCGTAGCACTTTTCAAATTTCGTGGCAGAGCCGGGAATCGAACCCGGGCCTCCGGGATGGCAGATAATCACACTAACTACTACACCACAGTGGAGGACAAGATTTAGGAACTACGTGTTGTTTTTGGTTGTTTTGTACTCGTACCTGTGACTGGCGGAGGGTCCAGCACGTGACCACGATTTATTGAATTTAATGTTTCGTCATGACCACGAAAAGCTAGTTCTTGCTTACTTAAATAGAGCACTGCATCAATTACCAACTGAAGGAAAAGCCTATTTAAATGTACATTTTCACTGAACTGTACAATTACAATATACAGTCTGGCATTTTCCTTCAGGACATCAGAGATCGTATTTTGGTTTGTTTCCAATGTCTTGAAATCTAGCTGCCGTATTTTATGTTCTGCAGAGTCTGAGTGCTTATGTAAAGAACGTGTTATGTTCAAAAGGGCTGAAAATCCTTCTTTATTCCAAACGTTATTTTTATTGATAAAAGGCAAGCAGGCCCAACAAAACAACTTTTGTAGAGCTGGAGAGGAGCACAACCATGGAAATTCCTTAAACCACGATCGTTTGAAACTAAGATTGTAAGATTTACCGGAATGTTTCACTTCGTTTGTAGCAGAAATTTGCAGTGATTCAGTAGGGCGATCAAAACGTAGAACTTCGTTCTGATCTTCGTTTCTCCAACGTGAAAATGGTGTTTATAATAAAATGCACACTATGTCATAAATAGGATACATATGTAAATAAAACAGCACAACACTACGAATGAAATGAAATGTCGTATGGCTTTTAGTGCTGGGATATCCCAGGACAGGTTCGGCTCGCCAGGTGCAGGTCTTTCTATTTGACACCCGTAGGTGACCTGCGCGTCGTGATGAGGATTAAATGATGATGAAGACAGCACACACACCCAGCCCCCGTGCCATTGGAAACAACCAATTAAGGTTAAAATCCCCGACCCGGCCGGGAATCGAACCCGGGACCCTCTGAACCGAAAGCCAGTACGCTGACCGTTCAGCCAACGAGTCGGACAACACTACGAATGAACCACGAATAGTAAGTACTCGTACTTCACACAGGATGACGCAGGGAAGACGAAACATTCCGCTCTTCCGACAACTTCACTAGCACATTCCGCTAAGTGAAAAGTACGCGGGTGACGTCATGGCAACCGCCAAGGCCAAGCGCTAGGAGGGAGCACTTGGGAGGTAGAGGCAGCTGCGGAATCTCTCGTCTTCACTCAGTCTCACGCGCCGTACTGTGGCCGACAGCCGGCCCTTTCGTGAGTTCCCCTGGTTCTCATCAGGTGATGAGGTGCTCCAAACGCCGTACAATAAAACATTTTCTTTCCGTAAAACCAACATATGTCATAAGAAGAATAAATTTAAGTAATTCATTATGGTAAAAATAAGTGGTGAAGTGGCACTTCACCTACTTCACCTGAAAAGCCGCCCCTGGACTGTTTATTTTACAGTTCGGAATGGTTTCCCTCGAAATGACACCGCAGTTTAGCTGGAAACACAGGACTGTTGATCAACACATGTGCGCACATCGCACAGAGAGGCCGACTATAATTGGTTTCTGTGAATCCCGTATTCAAATAACTTTCTTCGTATTTTCGTTCTTATTGAGGGCTATTTCCCCCAGTGCCTACCTGTACTTTTGTCGCGTTTTGCAATCAATGATTGAGTTGGCGTTGAAGAAATGGAAATAGTTTATTTCTAGGAAAGCCTTGTGACAAACGAAGGCTGGGGTGCATTGCTTGGTTATATACACTGGTGGAAAAAATATATCCAAACACGAAGAAGTAGTTTCGCTAGATTAACGAACGTTTATACATCCGAAAGATGACGTTGATTCAAATTTCCCGCAAATCGCATTAGCGTGGCGCTAGTAGCGGCCCCATGACGTTGCACATCAGGTTTGCTTTAAATACGGGCTGCACTGTCCTGAGCCGCAAGGCCCAGGCAGGCGGGAGAAATAAGCCAAGTACCCGAGTCGATAGTAGCACCGAAACATCTATCGGCTCAACCCAACCCCAGCACTCCACACACAAGAGGCAGACTCGTCAGAGCCCACCTCCACCACCACAACAGAAGAAACAGATCACCCGTAAGGGGTCAACCCCCCCACCCCTTACGGTCTACACTACCAACACAAAGACACTCGAAACGGAGCTCCTCAAAAAGCTGCCGCATGAAGAGAGAAAATATTATTTCTCTAGGCCGAGAGTAGACGCACATGAAGCGATCCGGCTACATATGACGAGCTTTGAGAGCTATGAAACCGCTATCGAAGTGCTAAAACGGCTAAATATTACATTTGTAAGAATATTGCCCAATAGCACTATGAAGCGGTTCGTAGTGAGGACCCCCGTTAACGGAAGTAATGCGGACGAAATCCAGCCTGCATTGAAAGCACAGGATATCCCCGCATTCTCCGTTGTGCGGATGCGAGCAGGGAACAGGCCAGCCAAGGGCAACCTATTCCTAGTTGCAGTGGCGGACACCCCAGACGCGGACAATCTGCGGAAAATGCGGATGCTCGCGAACATGCTGGTGTCGGTCGAGCCTTACCGCCCCCCAGCCACTGGCCCCCAATGTGGAGTGTGTCAGAGGCATGGCCATCCAGGGGCGGCGTGCCGACTGGAGCCCAGATGCTGCAGATGCGCCGCCTCCCACTTGTCCCGCGACTGCCCCCACGGCAACGACCCCGCGTACTGTAAGTGCGCTAACTGCGAGGGAAAACACGCGGCCAATTTTAAAGACTGTCCTAGCCGCAAGGACTACGAAGCCGCTCATCAAGGCAAAGGGCCAAAGGGTAATAAGCGTGGCAACCCTAAGGCCCAAGCAGGCCCCTCAGGCACAGGCGCTTCACGCAAAAAGAACCCAGGCCCATCAGGTACAAAGGACCCTTCAGGTCTCGCAGGCCCGTCAGGCACAAAGGGCCAAAAGCAAGGTCCTTCAGACAACCAGCGCCCACCAGGCGGAGGCATTTTAAATTTCAAGCCCCTACGGACGGTAGGCAAACACAACCACGGGCCCTCAGCCCAACCAGCCCCCACCACCGTCCGAGCTAAGACCTCAAACAAGAACAACAAGAAGGCCCAGTCCCAAGTAAACAAACAAAGGCAGGTTAAGTCCACGCCAGCACTTCCCGAGCTGCTAGAAGGCCCACCCCAGGCCAGCTCCACCCCCCGCAGAGAACCTGCCGAAAGTCAGCCGGCATCCGTACCACCACCCCCCTCGCCCCCACCTCTCACCACACCAATCTCACCAACTACACAGTTACAGGCACAACAGCCAGCGGGGAACATGGCAGTAAAGGCGTTCAGGGAAAGGATAGAAGAAATCCTGAAAACTTTCTTTCCGAACCTGAACCTGTCGGTAGCCATAACCACTGGGGTTATGATGGCCAACACGCTCCCCTACCCCTGGCTAAGGGACCTGGCTAATGCAATCTCCGAACTCCTAACCCCGGATGGCTGAACAACCCAACGAAAATAATAATAATAATAATAATAATAATAATAATAATAATAATAATAATAATAATAATAATAATAACAACAATAACACGCAGGAGCTTCGAGTTCTAATATGGAACTGCCAGGGCGTCAGGTCTAGGAAATATGAACTCGAAGCCTTCCTAGCCGCGAACACAATACACGTAGCTCTCCTAACAGAGACCTTCCTCCCACCGGGGAGGAAGTTCACTATAAGAGGCTACAAAATGCACAGAAGCGATAAGGCTAACAAAGTTGGAGGAGTGGCAGTCCTGGTAAGGAAGGACATCAAGCACATGGAGGTAGACATACCAGAGCTGGTCACGCTGGAGGCATGCGGAATAGCCCTACCAGTGCAGGGAACACTTATAAATGTCATAGCAGCATACTCCAGACCGACAAGCCTTAACACTCAGGACATAGAAACAGTACTAGGGCTAAATCGAAACACAGTGCTAGGAGGGGACTTAAACTCGAAACACGCCACCTGGGGTTGCCTGAAACCAAACCCAGCAGGCACAAGGCTGTATGACCACATGCTATCCCAGGACTATGTGGTAACAGCCCCCAGTGAGCCCACGTTCCTAGCACCGAACGATCACGTATCCGACATACTTGACATAGCCCTATTGCGACATATTCCTCAAAGGCATAGCATCAAGGTAGTGAACGACCTGGGGTCGAGGCACCAACCAGTGATATTTACACTAGATGCGAACCCAGAGGAATATGAGAAAAACCCCAGACGCCGGCTCAACTATAAAGCAGCCAACTGGGGCAAATTCGAACGCAAGCTAGACACACTCCTACAGGGAAGCGAAGGCAAGCTAATAGACAGCACAGCCCAAATTGACGAAGCAGTCAAAACCCTCGTAGAAGCAATTCAGACAGCCACAACTGCGAGCATACCGCTAAGCAAACACAAAGAATCCCCTCTTTTCGAGATTCCAGCTCACATAAAAGAGTTAATACGCGGGCGCAACAGCCACAGGCGCAACTGGGCTCGACATCACAGAGACGAAGACCGCGAGATGAAAAACGAACTTAACACGGAAATACAAACTCAACTACTGGAATACAGGTCGCAAAAGTGGAACAACCACCTCAGACTTTTCGACACCAACACCAGGCCAGTGTGGAACTTAGCGAGACACTTCACGCGAGAAACACACAGCATCCCTACCATCAAGGGACCTAACGGCCCAGTATACGAGAACCGTGATAAAGCCGAAATCATAGCGGACTCCATAGAGGCGGCTTTCACTCCAAACGAAATACCATCTGACCCAGCCTTCATCAGGCAAACTGAGGCAAAGGTAGCAGAATTCCTTGAAAACGCACCTAAGCCGGAGGTTAAGAGGACAAATATACACGAAATTAAGTGGATTATAGGTCATCTTAACTCCAAGAAGGCGCCTGGCTCAGACGAGATCCAGAATATATTAATTAAGAAATTAACACACAAAGCCCTAACACTACTTACCAGCATCTTCAATGCAATGTTCAGAATTCAATATTACCCTGAACAATGGAAGAGGGCTAGGATCCTCGTATTTGGAAAACCAGACAAAGACAAGTCAGACCCCAACAACTACAGGCCCATCAGCCTTCTAGACGCCCTCAGTAAAGTATTCGAGAAAATACTACTGAAAAGGTTAATAGGGCATATCAAGGAAAAAGGTATAATTCGCAACGAGCAGTTTGGCTTTAGGAACGGACATTCTGCCCCACAACTGCTCACTCGATTCATAGAACAAGCCACCATAGGTCTCAACAAATGAAGAGACACAGGAACGGTTTTCCTTGATATCCAGAAAGCATTTGACAAAGTCTGGCACGAAGGCCTAATAGACCACGAATTCCACCCAGGCTATATAAGACTTATTAAATCCTATCTGGAGAGCCGAGAGTTCAAAGTAGACGTACATAACACGCTGTCAAGTACACGCAGGATTAGAGCGGGCGTAGCCCAAGGGTCCCTTATCGGCCCAATCCTCTTCGTCCTGTATACAAACGACATGCCTACTACAGAACTCACTACCACACACCTCTACGCTGATGACACCGCTATCACCCCAACATCCACAGCTAGCGTGCGCTCGAAAGAGGCTACAAGTAGCACTAAGAACTCTCGAGCCATGGCTAACGAAATGGCGCATCAAGGTCAATGTTGACAAATGCCAAGCAGTGCTGTTCACTAAGAAGAACAGACTCACACGCAGACCAGTCAACATAAAAGCGCTAAAGCTTTTCAACGAAGATATAGTGTGGCATGACAAAGTCAAATACCTAGGAGTAGTCCTAGACAGAAAGCTCACCATGCTACACCACATCAATGATATCCAACGAAAAGCACACATACGACTTAGCCAGCTATATCCTATACTGAACAAAAAGTCCAGTATTAACACGGAAGTAGCCATAAACATGTATAAGGCCCTAATCCGACCAATAATCATGTACGCAGCCCCAGCGTGGGGGTTCACTGCAATGACGAACCTGGATAAGCTGGAATTAATACAAAATAAATGCCTACGAGCAGCGACCAGACTCCCTTTCGACACGCCAATACGCCAACTACGCAGTATTGCGAAAGTCAGCTCAATAAGGCACCAAATACGTAAACAGACACTAAACATGTACAGAAAGTCATGGAGTAATAAGATCAACCCGTTAATAAGCGGGATCGGACGCTACGACGTCGATCTGTACAAAAAGTATCCTACACCGAAGCACATTCTGTTCAGCCACAGGGTTGGGTGGGCGAGGGGCCGATAGCCAACCCCCTCCCGCCAAGCTGACACCTATATACCACATTAACCCACGCACTGCAGACACCTATGTCAATATGTAAATATGTTTCAGCTGTCCTAGATCCAGGGACCAGGCGAGGAAGATTGACAAAAAGTACAACCTAAGAAGACGACGGCAACGTAGCCAGACGGCCAAGGACGTATCAATCCACCCCCGCCCCCCTACAGAGACATGGGAGCGGAACACCAGCCCGCGCCCTATAAACAGCACTAATATCTATCTGTCTAATAAGTTATCTCACTCCTATCTAGGTTGAACGCTGGACACGAGAGCAGGCAAACAGCCGGCACTCCAATGAGAACTTGTATATACATATGCTATTAATAACCTTAGTTTTAGATCTGCAGTGACAAGTGTGTTCAAACAACACCGCATAGAGGGACATCGACAGGAGGAAGAAGATAGCCCCTTGCATGCAAGGCTTGGCTCTAATTCCCCCCTCTCCAAAAGGAGACTTGGCACCAGGGACTGCTGGCTGCTGGACAATGGGACGAACCTGTGGCCCAAAGCCCAGACGCTAGCAGACCCGAGCCGACCCGGCAGTGACAAGAAGGACTGATCCCCATAATAACAGAAAATTGCAAGGAAATGGTTATGATTGCATGACACCTATTCCTAACTAACACAACCTCTGGACTTTATCCAGCCCACATCCTTGCATGTGCTATCACAAGATGTCAGGTTTTACATGTAGGCTCTTTCTTCTTTCTGCCTATGTGGTTTTTCCCTGACCCTTCAATACCATACTTCAACACCATATACCTAACACAAACTCTTGCCGTGGTAGCGAGTCTGACTCGGAAACTGGCAGATACTCCTTGTATCACTTCCCACTCCTCCCTGCTATCTCTTTCTTCTTCTTAGAAATAATAGCATGTCGGAGGCCATGTAGATTGAGTCGATGGTCACGCGGGGGGAGCGGGCTTCGGGGGCCCCACCGAAAAAAAAAAAAAAAAGCGAGAGCGTTAGTTACCTGTGAGGTTGGACGGAGTGACTGTGAGAGGATCAAGAATGCTTTTATGACGACGAAGAGGCCAGTATCAACAGCTCACTATGGTTGAACGAGACTGTATAATAGGGATACGTAATGGTAGATTTTCCATCAAAAGACCTGTACCTGGCGAGCCGAACATGTCCTCGGACACTCCCGGCACTAAAAGCCATACGCCATTTCATTTTCTTCCGCGCTATTGCAGAACGACTTGGCAGAAGTGTCGCCACTGTGCATGCGTGCTGGCAGTGGTGATCACGAGAAGATACGCTCGACAAAAACCGGGCTCCGGACGTCCCCGTGGCACCACTGATAGGGAGGACCACCGTATTCACCGTATGGCCGTGGCGTAGCGGACTGCGTCTGCAGCAGCAATTCGAGCGGAAGTTGGCACCACAGTGACGCAACGAACTGTTCGAAGTCAGTTACTTGAAGGACAACTCCGAACCAGACGCCTTGCGGCGTGTATTCCACTTACCCCAAACCACCGCCGTCTGTGACTTCAGTGGTGTCAAGCGAGAGCTCATTGGAGGATGGAGTGGAAGTCCGTTGTGTTTCCTGATGAAAGCTGGTTCTGCCTTGGAGCCGTGATGACCGTGTGTTGGTTAGAACGACGCCAGGTGAGCGCTTGCATACCACCTATCTCCGGCGTCCACACACTGGACCTACACCGGGAGTTCTGGTCTGGGGAGCAATTTCCTATGACAGCAGGAGCACTCTCGTGGTTATCCCACGCACCCTGAATGTAAATGTGTACACCCGTCTGGTGATTCGACCTGTTGTGCTGCCATTCATGAACAGCATTCCGGGGGTGTTTTCCAACGGGATAATGCATGCTTCCATGCCACTGTTGTAATCCAACGTGCTCTACAGTGTGTCGACATGTTGCCTGGCCTGCTCGATGCCCCGATCTGTCCCCAATCGAGCACGTATGGGACATCATTGGCAACTGCAGCGTCATCCTCAGCCGGCATTAACCATCCCTGTATTGACCAACCTAGTTCAACAGGCATGGGACTCCATCTCACAAGCTGAGAGCCGGACCTGTACCATACAATGCATGCATGTTTGCCATCCATCAATACTTCACATCACAGCCTGCACGGTTGCTAGGTAACATCGCGTCATATACTGAAAGAAATATTTATTATCACTAGTTTTTCCCCAAGGGATATTTAATAACTTGTTTTTGCCATTGGCTCACCGGGCGAATCAACTGAGTTAGCTGCTGGTTTGTCATCATCATCATCATCATCATCATCATCATCTGTTTACCCTCCAGGTTCGGTTTTTCCCTCGGACTTAGCGAGGGATCCCACCTCTACCGCCTCAAGGGCAGTGTCCTGGAGCTTCAGACTCTTGGTCGGGGGATACAACTGGGGAGGATGACCAGTACCTCGCCCAGGTGGCCTCACCTGCTATGCTGAACAGGGGCCTTGTGGGGGGATGGGAAGATTGTAAGGGATAGACAAGGAAGAGGGAAGGAAGCGGCCGTGGCCTTAAGTTAGGTACCATCCCGGCCTTCGCCTGGAGGAGAAGTGGGAAACCACGGAAAACCACTTCTAGGATGGCTGAGGTGGGAATCGAACCTACCTCTACTCAGTTGACCTCCCGAGGCTGAGTGGACCCCGTTCCAGCCCTCGTACCACTTTTCAAATTTCGTGGCAGAGCCGGGAATCGAACCCGGGCCTCCGGGGGTGGCAGCTAATCACGCTAACACTACACCACAGAGGCGGACTGCTGGTTTGTCCTCCCTTGAAATGTAACATCTTCTTTAAAGCATGTCTTTGAAGCTAGCGATCCACGCCAAAAAGAAAATCACGCAGGAATATGAGAATAACCGACTATATCTTTCAATTAAACCCAAAAATGAGGTCAAAAGCACAGAATATTCGAGGAAGTATCGCTAAGAAATCATAATGTTGTCGCTAAGAAAATTCACGGTGAAGTGACTCCAAATCGATTAAGTTTCATGAATCTTCGAGCAGATTCCAAAAATTCTCGTCGGGCGAAAATGAATGAGAAACTTACGAATGTGCAGTTCGAAGAAATCAATCGGGCATTCTGTTCCAGGAAGGGCCATTAAAACGCCGTACGTAATAGAATGTGCACCAGAGACAGGAGCCCCAGGCAGCCTGTTCGTCCGTCCGTCTCTCGCTACAATACAGTAATTCTGGGGCTGCCAGCCGAGTTAGTTCTGCGGTTAGGGGCGCGCAGCTGTGAACTTTCATCCGGGAGATAGTGGGTTCGAACCCCACTGTCGGCAGCCGTGAAGGTGGTTTCACCTGGTTTCCGATTTTTGCACCAGGTCTGCACCTTAATTAAGGCCATGGCCGCTTCCTTCCCACGCCTAGCCCTTTCTTATCCCATCGTCGCCATACGACCTATCTGTGTCCGTGCGACGTAAAGCAAAGTTGTAAAAAATTCTGGAGCTAGTGCCAGCATAACGACCAAACGTCGTCTAGGAAGTGCACATGGAGCTCGTGAGGCTCTGCGTAGCACTCGTCCGACGAGTGGTGAAACTTCAAGGTCATGCTGCAGTGGGGAGCTGTAGTACTGCTGGAGAAGACTCCTCACGTGGCTGTTTCGAGTGCTGCACTGCGCTCAAGAAGATTGCATTCTAAGATTACAAGCTAAGATTACAAGCTATGTTGACAGCACGCCAGACGGAGATTCACTTCGAAGGCTATTCCCCCACCACTGCAACGTGGCTGGAAACCTGGCCAGCACGACCTTGACGTTTCACCACTCGCCGGACGAGCTGTACGACCACAATAAAATATACACATACGCTATACTACTGTTGCTAACGCTGTCCGCGCGTTGCTTTTGACGAAATAGGTCCTCCCGGGAAGCATATTCTACCTTAAAGTCTAACTTCCTTTATCGTGATCCTTGGGATCGGAAGATCAACACTTTTCTAGTTCACAAAGGTAATTATATTATACGGTGATAAGAGTTGTCAACGGCCATGTTTGTTTTTGTTTTTCAGCTAGGGAAGATAGCGATGTTGATTATTGTGTCAAGATACGCAGTTTATCTAAAAATACAATGGAGAGCAATCATGAGATGCACAAAAGTTTATATAATCATATAATGTCTGAATTATCTTATCTTCATAATTAATTAAGCTTTTAGTTATCTGACTTAAATTGTGAACTAAGCATTGTACAAGTTCATTTTATGAATACTTCGTAGTTCACGGTTATGACCGATTCGTCTTGGATTGAAATCTGATGATGGTTGTTGATCAAGGAGCCTAGCATCTAGTCATTGAGCCCCATGGAGCTACAACCCTAATGGGTCTTGGCCTATCAAGAGGCCGCTGTTCATTCCGAACGCCTGCATATTACGAGGTGATGCATGGTCAGCGCGAGGAATCATCTCGGCCATTACTTTTGGATTTATATACCGGGTTTGCTGTCTCACCACCAGACAGCTCCTTAATAATTGTTCTTACTTAGACAGAGTGGAACTCGAACCAGCCCTCAGATACAGGTAAATATCAATGACCGGTTCAGGAATGGAACCCGGGGCCTCCGGATAAGAGGCAGGCTCGCTACCCCCAAACTACAGGACTGACAAAGGAATTAACAATATGCCGTTAAAATCTTCGGTAGCCTACATTATTACTGTATGATCAGTCTTCCTCCCGAAGGCTGGTTGGATCTTCAACAGCTCCACTTTTAGCTTCTTTCTTTTTTTGCTAGTTGCTTTACGTCACACCGACACACAGAGGTGTTATGGCGACGATGGGACAGGAAAGGCCTAGGAATGGGAAGGAATCGGCCGTGGCCTTAATTAAGGTACAGCCCCAGAATTCACCTAGTGTGAAAATGGGAAACTTAGCTTCTTCTTCTTCTTCTTATCTTATTATTCTACATCTTCTTCTTATTATTATTCTTATCATCATCATTCGGCTCCTTGGCTGAATATTCAGCGTACTAGCTTTCCTGTTCATAGGGCCGTGGGTTCTATTCCCTGCCAAGAGCTGAATTTTCACCACATTCGATTAATGCCTCTAGCTTGGGGGCTGGGTGTCTGTGATCGTCTGAACACACATCTTCATCTACACAAAACATATCACACTACACTAGTACCCGGCGATGCTCGGATAGCTTTTGAATTTTTACCTTTAAGATTTGCATTACCAGCTAGTTATATGTGAATTTTTATATCATTCCTTTATATATGTTGATTGATATTTTAGATCTATTTTGTAGTTTTAGAGTTATTTAGATATATTTGATTTTAAGCTTTAGATTATGTAATTATTTAGTAAAACTTTGTCCTTGTGAAAGTCGAATTGACTGGGAAGTATTTAATCCTTTCAAAAATTAATAAGATATAACTATACGTATGTATTTACTATAGATATGATGTACACGATTTCATCTGTTACTGAGACTGTCACCAATCGGCCTTTGCGATCCCAAAAGCAGTGGATTCAACACTAATCTCGGTCGTTTTAGACTATTTACTTTTAAGCCCCTCTCCGCCCCCCGTCTCAATAGAGGCTGAACGTGGAGTTAAAAGGTATCCAGAGAGTCAAAATTCGTATCAGCAACACATAAACAATGGATTCGACATTAATATCGGCTATTCTCTATAAATTTTACACGTCATTCCGTCCCATTCTCCACACCCAGCGGGGGTTTGGGATGTTTCATTTCTTTTTTTCTTTTTTCAGACGGTATTAAGTTATATGTACCAAGTTTCGTTGAGAGCTATTCTGGAGCATACCCACATACATCAATAATCTCGGTTATTTTTACATTCATGTTCACCCGTTACATATTGTGGCTGAAGTATGCCTTAACCATGCAGAGTGTCACAGTTCAACTTGTAACTAGCAACTGGCGGTTACACGACACATAGTAAAGAAAGAGGAAAACTTAAATTACACGACATTTGAACACCTTTAGCACAAAACAAAACATCAGATAAACTGCATCAAACATAAACAAATGAACATCAGGTTGAGCAACATGACGACTATAATCAAGGATGTGGAGCAGGCATGGGAACCCTACCAGAGCCATTGGGATAAGTATTATCTGCGCACCTTTTCTGGATAGATTTACACCCTAGTGCTGAATTGGTCGACCTCGGCAATCTTCGAGATTCGTACTGGCAACCTTTGAAACACAAACTATGAATCGCTTATGCATCGCTGTGCGACATCTGGCGTACACTTTGCGTACTAGTACTGTTATTATTTACACAGCAAAGCCAAACTATAGAATTCACTCTAGGAATAAGATTCGCATCGAGAAATGTTGTATAATGTTATATAATGTGTGTGTGACACAGTTGTTGGCTTAAGATAACAAAGGTTTAGCAAAATTCATATCGATCGATTATATTATTGATTCAATTCAGATTTCATTTCCATTCAGTTGGCAGTACTTACGGAACCGGAATTGCTCCCTCCTTACTCCTCAAACCCGTACACAAATCGATCGATAAAAAGTGCGCAGATTAATAGGTTGCGGGTTTCTAGAAAAATTAAAGATAATCCCTTAATCTGCGATATTATTTTCCAAAATAAACATTACAAAATAAAATTCATCCATCCAAAATAGGTTATCATATCTCAACATCATTAAGGTCAAGTGTAATTTACATTCCTTTAAGTCAAAGAGGCTAAGGTACAGAGATACTTTAACATAATGCAACTTCCAGAATTCAATGGTTAAAGGTAATAAGAACCACACGATATTGAAAATACAACATAACGGAAGCTAAGGCATCCTAATAAGAGAGTGGCGAGTCAGGGCAGTAGGGGTAAACTCCTATGTGAAAATACAAGCAAACATTAAATATAAATTAAGATGGAAATGAAACCAACAGTGCTTACCCCAAGGCAGGTCATCCTGAGAGGGAGGATCGGCGAAGTGCGCCTGATCGCTGACTGACGAGAAACGAAAAGACCACGAAATCTTGCCTCACTCTCTTAAGAAGGCCGAGGTTGGCCCCGGTTCGATCACCAGGTAACCAATCAGGCCACAGAAGCTTACCTCTCGCCAGCCAGATCCATCAATCAAAACCGTTTACCAAGTCGCGATGTTTTCACAATATTCCAGAACATCACCCAACCCTAATCGCGAACTTTCCGTCTTCCAAAGTTAGTACAAACATGCTTGTAGAATCGACAGGGGCTGACACCCCGCTGTTCGGAAAGTCCGCGTCATGACGGAAATGTTCCAGAATAGCACCTAACAATAATGATAATAACCCTTTACAATTTAGTTATATTTCCAAATACAACACGTGTTTTTCTTTTCTTTCTGGGGTCGAAATACAACACACATTTTTTTTTCTTTCTCTACAAAACCTATCACACAACTCAGCGACCCCGTAAACAATGTATTCGAAGTTAATATCAGCAATTTTCGTTTATTTTTACATTTCACGACCTCCCATAGGAGTGCTAGGGGTGTGTTTTAACCCAACCGTACTTTTTCCAGAGAGTAAGTCATATGTGTACCAATTTTGTATGATGGCTATGCTGGAAGAAACACACACATATCCGTAATTTCGGTCATTTTGAACATTTTATTTTCCACCACTTCTCATCTCCATCCGATGGGGGCTCCACAACGACATCCGGACTGTCATTATTCACCTCAGCGACTCCGAAAGCTATGGAGTGTACATTAATATTTGCAGTTGTCTATTATTTTTATAGTTCACCCGTCTTTCTGTGTTTTTGTTTTTTATAAATCATCCCCGCCCCTAGGAGTGCTAGGGGTATTTTACCCCCATAGCAATTTCTTATATATAGTAAGTCATGTGTGGACCAAGTTTGGTTGAGAGGTATGCTAGAAAATAAACACATGCTTCCTTAAACTCGGTCACTTTCGACATTTTATTTTCTTCACCCGTTCTCACCACCGTGCCGATTGGTACTTGACTTTATCTTAAACGGTAACCAGAGTGTCACAGTTCATGTCAGGTACCCCGAAAAGTATGGATTAGACACAAATATAGGTCTTTTCGGTTGATTTCTACATTTCACCCTTAATTTAGGGGCTAGGGTTCTCTTACCCCTAAGATATTTTTCCAGACAGTAAGTCCAATTTTGTTCGAGAGCTATGCTGGAACATACACACATACGTCCATTGTCTCGGTCATTTTGGAAATTTTGCTTTTCACCTTTTCTCACCACTATGCGAAAGGAGGCAGAACTTCTAATTCTAAAAATCCGGAGCGTCACTATTCACCTCAGTGAACCCGAAAACAATGGATTTGACACTATTTTCGATTATTCCTACATCTCACCCCCTCGTAGGGCAGCTAGAGTTATCATACCTCCACGCAATTTGTCTTCTGATAGTAAGTCATGCATAAGTGTACCAAGTTTAGGTTGAAACCATCCCCGTAGTCCCGGAAAGTATGGATTCAACACTGATATCAGTCGTTTTTAGTTATAATTATATTCTGGGCTTCTAGCAGTGTCTTGCCCCCACTGTATTTTTTCCAGATAGTAGGTAATATTTGTACTAAGTTCAATTGACAGCTATACTGGAATGTACACACAAACATCCATAATCTCGGTCTGTCTGTTAGGTCATCAGCCCAGAGGCTGGTTGGATCCTCAAATAGCACCACCGAAGGCTATGCAGGTATAGGGAAAACACAAAAACCAATGGCAGAGTCCAAATGAGGCCTACTAGGCAAGATGAGGAGTGAGGTAGTTTGCCATTGCTTTCCTCACTGGACCAGAAGGTGCCACTGCAGCACGACTGACCATATGAGCAACACCTTTCATAACATTCAGACACTAGTTGTGCTCCAATGGTCATTATTCAGCACCACCCATACCCCAGTAGCTTCCATATTGTCGCAGCCATGGATGAGACTGGGACTTCGGTGGAAGCTACACTTTGCTCTGGCCTGTGCCAAAATACTGCATCCATCAAAAAATGGCAACAGGCGGAAATCTCGGCCAATTGGACATTTTCTTTTATTCACTCCTTCTCACCCGCCTGCCAATTGGGGCTCAACTTGGACTTAAACGACACCCGGAGTGTCACTATTCATGTCAACGATCCCGAGAACCATGGATGAGCTAAGTTTGTCATACTCCCACGTGGTTTATTTCCTGATACTAAGTCATAAGTGTACCAGGTTTGGCTGGAATCGCTCCTGTAGTCCCGAAAACTATTGATTCGACACTATTATTGTTCGGTTTTAGTTATTTATTTATACATATACACGTATATATTTATTTCACTCCTTCCCGTAGTGGTTCTCGGGGTGTCCTATCCTAAATAGTACTTCCCCCAGATCGTAAGTCATACTTGTATCAATTTTGGCTGCTAGCTACGTTGGAACATACACAGGCCACGTCCATTATCTCGCTCATTTTGAACAATATCTTTTTCACCCCTTCTTACCCCTTATGTCAAAGGGGGGCTAAACTTGGACTTAACAAATACGAATCTCACTATTCATCTCAGCGACCCACCGAGCTCGATAGCTGCAGCCACTTAGGTGCGGTCAGTATCCAGTATCGGGAGATAGTGGGTTCGAACCCCACTGTCGGCAGCCCTGAAGATGGTTTTCCGTGGTTTCCCATTTTCACAACAGGCAAATGTTGGGGTTGTACCTTAATCAAGACCACGGCCACTTCCTTTCCACTCCTAGCTAGCCCTTTCCTGTCCCATCATCGCCCTAAGACCTATCTGTGTCGGTGCGACGTAAACAACCTGTACAGACCCCGAAAAGTATGGATTCGACACTCTTTTTGATTATTTGTATATCGCATTCCCCCCCCCCTTTTCCCACCCACAAAGGGGCTGAACTAGGACTTATAAAAATTTCGGAGTGTCATCATTCATCTCAGCGACGCCGAATATTGTGGATTTGACATAATTTTCGATTATTATTATTATTATTATTATTATTATTATTATTATATAACTCCCCGTCGCTCCCGCCCCAAAGGGGGCTAAACTTGGACTTTTAAAATCCGGAATGATACTATTCATTTCAGCGACCCCGAAAACTATGGATTCGGCACAATTTTCGATCATTTTTATATTCCAACCCCCGCACCTCCACCCCTACCCCTAAAGATGCTAGGTGTGTCTTGCCACCACGCGATTAACCTCCTGATAGTAAGTCATAAGTGTACCAAATTTGGTTCAAATCGCCCCAATAATCATAAAAACTATGGATTCAACGGTATTACTGCTCTTTTTTAAATTTATATTTCACCCCTTCCCATAGGGTTTCTAGGAGTGTCTTTCCCCCCACACCAATTTCCATAGATCGTAAATAATGTTTACACCAAATTTAGCTTGAAAATACACAGATGCATACATAATCTCGGTCATTTTGGTCATTCTATTTTTTACACCGTTTGTCACACCTATACCAAAGGGGGCTGAACTTGGAATTATAAAAAGTTTGGAGTGTCATTATTCATCTCAGCGACCGCGAAAATTATGGGTTTGACACTATTTTCGATTATTTTTATGTATCATTCCCCTTAGCTCCCTACCCCAAAAGGGACTGAACGTGAACTTATAAAAAATCCAGATTGAAAGTAATTATCTTTTCGTCCCCCAAAAGTACCGATTCAACTCTATTTCCTATTATTTCTATATCTCACTTCCCCTCACCCCGTACCACAAAGGGGACTGAACTTGGACTTATAAAAAAAATCCGGAGTGTCACTATTCTTCACAGCAACCCCAAACATTATGGATTCAACACTACTTTCCATTATTCTTATATATCATTACCCCCCTCCCCCATCCCAAAGGGAGCTGAACTTGAACTTATAAAACATCCAGAGTTAAACTAATTATATCAGCGTTCCCGAAAACTACCGAATCGACACTATTTTCGATTATTTTTATATATCACTCTCCCCTCGTCCCCACCTCAAACGGGGCTGAATTTGGATTTTTAAAATCCGGAGTGTCACTATTCATCTCTGCGACCCCAAAAAGTATGGATTCGACACTTTCGATTATTTTCATACATCACTCCCCACTCACCACCACTACAAAGGGGCTGAACTTGAACATGAAAATCCGGAGTGCCACTTTTTATCTCAGCGACCACGAAAATTATGGATTCGTCACTATTTTCGGTTACTTTTATATATCACTCCCCGCTCTCCTCCTACCCCAAAGGGACGTAACGTGGATTTTAAAAAAACCCGGAATGTCACTGTTCATCTCAGCGACCCTGATAAGTATGGATTCGACACTATTTTCGATTCTTTTTATATATCAATCCTCCCTCGTCCCCCACCCCAAAGGGGACTAAAGTTGGACTTTAAGAAATCCGGAGTGTCACTATTCATCTCAGTGACTCCGAAAACTATGGATTCGACACTATTTTTGATTTCTTTTATATCTCACTACTCCCTTACCCCCACCAAAAAGGGGCTGAACTTGGACTTGTAAAAAGCCTGGAGTGTCATTATTCATCTCAGCGACCCAGAAAAGTATGGGTTCGACTCTATTTTCGATTATTTTTATATATCACTCCCTCCTCGCCCCCACCCCAAAGGAGGCTGAACTTGGGAATTCAATAAAAAATCCTTAATGACCCTATTCATCTCAGCGACCCCGAAAAGTATGGATTCGACACCATTTTCGATTATTTTTATATGTCACTCCCGAGCCCCCCCCCCGCTCCTAAGGGTGCTTGGGCTGTCTTACGCGCACGCAGTTTGTCTCCTGATACTTAGTCATAAGTGTACCAAGTTTGGTGTAATTGGCTCCAGTGGTTTAGGAGGAGATGTAATATATACATACAATGACATTTATATACAGTTTATTTATTTATTTAATTATTTATTTATTTATTTATTTATTTATTTATTTATTTGCCTTGTTTTGCTTGGCGTAGATAATACTATGAAGCCTTCTCTTACACTAAATGAAGATCAACAAATATGCGAAAAAATGCCATTTGCAGAAAGTGGAAAATACATTTTTAAAATTGTTGTTGTTGTTGTTGTTGCTGTGCTTCAGAGTCCTCTTACAAGAACAGCGAATCTGGCGACCACCCATTTCCATTTAAAAAAATTGTACCTACGTATGGTGTTCCGGTACACTCACTCACAAACACCTGTAGTCGAATAACCCGCGCAAGAGTAGAACTTCCTCTAACTCCACCGGGCTCTCGTAAATCCAACTCTTATTGAACCGTAAGTTCTTGTAAGTGGACGCACAACGTACGTAGGCTACTTTGCCTCACTCGTTGACGCAGTAGACACGGGACATTTAAATGTGTGGTGATGTTTTACTTGTAGTGGGGAAAGGGCATGTTCCCGGTCATGGATTTCTATTCAAAATATTATCTAGTTGGTCCCCTCCTACAAGATTTCTAAGTGTGTAATAGGAATTTAAATACACCCTATGTGGAGAGAAAATTATCAGGTATGAAGTAATATATTCAAGATTCAAGTACAATTACACTACCTGCAAGTACATGCATACGAAGATAAAAAACTAGCGGAGTTTGAACGAGTCTTCAGCTCAGTGAATGAAAGTGTGACTCCTCTTTTGATGTAACACGTAGCAGACATAATTTTTGTTAATCTTACAAGACCCAAACTTCAGCAGAGTGAAGAACTAACTGGTTGACATCTGCAAGATGATGATCCTAACTCCCGGAAAGTTTCCGTCATTTAGTTCAGTTTAGCATAAGATCATCCGGATGAACTTACTGCAAGGAAGATGAAACGGATAGACGGTCACGATATTATATGTAGTTCCGCGTATGTTCACTGTGTTCATCGAAAACTTTCGGCGAGTACGTCTCCGAGAATGTAAGCAGGAGGGAACATTTTCTCGTAGGAAATGCAACGTAGAGAAAATCAGTTGAGATGTAACGTGCTGTGAGGAAGAGAAAGAAAAGAGTAAAATATACTCTTAATGCTTAATATCTACTGGAACCTTTAAACAAAACATTAGTTAGTGACAAAGTACGCTGTCAAGAGACTGAATCTTATTAAGAGAACTCACGGGCTTGTGGGTTGGTTCTCTCTTTTGAAAATTCCTTGCCTCAAATTTGTAGAATTAAAATATTATGAGTCTGCCCCATGATATATGGGTTACATGTCTGCCTCTTTTCTGGAGGCACTACGTTCAGTTCTCAGCTTGTCCATAGATTATTAATCCTGATCTGAAGACTAGACTGAGTTCACTCAGCCTAGTGACACCAACTGAGGAGCTCTCTGATACGAGAGACAGCATGCCAGGGCAACAATTGTATGACATAGTTTTTAATGAAAGAAAGAAAGTGTAAAAACGAGTCCACAGAGCTAGTTTCAAACGGAAGGTTGTGGAGACATTTAGTTACCGCCGAAAAGTCATAAAAGCTAGTGATCTATATATGTATGTATGTATGTATGTATGTATGTATTGTACCTGTCAAAGGCTTCAGTACATAAATAAGTTATCGTGGCTCAGAAGTATAACATTAGAATGGAGCGCCTCCGATGAGCTTCGAACTCAGCCCGGTTATCGAAGCCTCACCTCCCCCTACTAGAATGATTCGCTAGCTGAGTCGGTATTGCATTATCGGGCTGACTGTACCGTCCGATGGGGCGTTGATCTTCTAATAAATTTATAGCAGGAGAATATTAATTATGAGAGGAATACTAATTCATTACCAATGAGAAGAGGCACAATATCTTGTATAACAATTTTACTGTACTAGTGAAACACATTTTATTAACATGGATATGCCATACAATGCACTTTACATATGATACTTAAGGTGATCTTGACGTTTAAATGTTCGGTAGTCTTTCTCTACACTTCATTATACGTTCAATTATTCAAACTTAAGAGGCGTTCCCTCTAGAACTATTTACATTATTTCAGGCTTAGAGAGGCGCTTCCTCTCGAATTATTTCACTCTACACTTTCACTTCTCACTTTACACATATATTTAATCAGTATGGCCATACCCTGCTGTAATTCTGTTTACCTGCCGAGAATTAATACATTCAAATTATATCAAGCTACGATATAAGTCTGCCAACATCGGATGAACTGAAATAAACATATGTTTACTATGTACACTCCCAATCCTTTGAAAGTCGCATCACAACACTTCCCTAAGTGAATCATCGCCGAATAGGCAATAAAATAAACACGCTCATTTCATTAGGATTTCCATCAATACACACATCAGGACATTATTTACACAACGTTGCTACCTGTGGACAAGCATAGAGCGACTCGAATACCAGACATCATAGACAGAGTATCATATCACTTCCTGCAAGAAATGGACAAGAAGAAATAAATTTCACACACACACACACACACACGCGATGAATCACAGATGGCACAAGCCACCCGCTGTTGGTAACAGTGAGCATAAACTTTCACCGTCTCCTGGAATGAACTCAGGATCTTCTGAGACAGGGTATACCTAACCTGGAATTCCCTGCACGCTGTAAATAATTAAGGAAAGAAATTGGAGGGATCCTTTTAATGCACATTTGGAATCTATGCGACGTTGGCACTATTCAAATTAACACACGTAATCGCTGTGCCGAGAGGAAAGAAACCAGCCACTTGTATTTGTTCCCTTTTACTGAAGAAAACACTTTTACTTCCCCTTTTAAAGGGACTCATAAATCTCCCAGCTGTGTCGCCCACGACCCACTTCCAACATCGGTCACAGGGCCCTCTCATACAATTGTTTAACGGCAAATTAACTCGCTTCTTTTCTTTCTGGCCACAATGGCATCACAACAACGGCTCTATGTCCGGCCGTAATCTACATATTCATAGCGCGGTATCCACTTCGCGCATCTTGATAACAAACTCCAAGGGAACTTCACATTCTTACTTCACAATATCAATTAAGGCTACAACCTGCCTAGCCGCTCTGTTCTTCCTCTCGATACCTCGAATACAATGCTACTTATTGATGAACTCCTGCCACACGGGTCCAAATTACCTCACGCACTCGCGAGCTAAATAATTCGACGTAATATACCCCACTGTCTTGATCCGTTGTTCAGGTGCCTTAATTACTAATTAGGAGGAATTTCTACCAGGTGAAGTGCACAAAAAATGTGAATTACTGAAAAATCTTGACGACTCATATATGCTATGGAAAGATGATAACTGGAGTCATTTTTACAGAATATTTAAGCCCTCTTTACTTGACAGCGCTTCACACTTAATTAATCTAAGGTCCTTATAATTACGTCATGCATTACCAAACCCCTATATAAGTGGAAGAAAAATATGGTTATTCCCAAACCATGACGACTGTATTTCATAAAAAAAAAGAAATTATTATTATCCCTCTGAAATAGCATATTGGCGATCTACATTATAACTGCATGCAAATTTACTTTATATTTACAATAGGAAACGACTTTCAAAGCTACTTAATATTTTGGAAATGTATTCAGCCTTTCTGGATACCACGAACACAGCTTTACAGGAGGGCACACCATGAATTTACTCGGAATCCGTAACGTCTTCAGCGATATGGAGTTCTCTGGTGACCAACTGGCAAGTCACGAACATGATAACGATGTTCCAGACGTTCTCTGCTACCAGGCGAAATTTCGGCAGACAGCAAGATGTCTCGTTCTCTCTGCTACATAGGCAAATTCTGGCATACAGCTGGATGTCCCGTTCACTTCGACGCTCTTGTAGACTCCTTATGTAAATGAGGGGAAATTATCGCATGTGAATGCGTTAGTTTGTTACACATCACAATTTCAATACATGGTTGGATCTGCTCAATGGCATAAGCATTCCAACCCAATGTCGGTAATGTCTCTGAAGCCCGACACTGTTCCCTTCTCACCTACCTATCCTTTTTATAGACAGAAGACAGCTATTCTAGGCCCTGAATACCCACTGGTTCACCTAAAACTGTCACTGGTTAGGCCACTACTGGGTTAAAACTCTCGTATCACACGACAGTACTTCAGGCATATTCTATTTCACTTAGTCATGCTTAAGTCAAGCTCTCTGCTGCGTTAGGTATTTATATAACGTGACACTGCCCTTAATTATGCCGACAATGAGCCGTTCACTCACTTTCTTTATATTTCTCATTTATATCGAGTACACACACTCCACGCACTTAGTCAGATACGTGCCTATTTATGTTAATTGAGCCGTCTCTTTTAGGCATGTATGAGGCTCGATGCACGACCTCGTCTACACACGGACAGCGGTCATTACGGTTTCGTACCGTTCCTACTATATTAATTAGCGGCACACTGTACGCGCAAACATCTTACTCAGATATATTCACAAACTTTAATAACCCACTGCATTACACTGCTCGAATTACAGGATGATCTCTTCATAAACGACTCATACACAAATCACGACGAACTACTACCGAACTGGCGTTGCACTGAAAATGAACTGGTAGTGTCTGCCTCTCAGCTTCTTCCTATATAGGCGAGATGCTCGGATGCTGAGAGTGGGGGGAAATGCAACCCCTTCTGAAAATGTGCTCCGGTAATATGCAACGTAGAGTGACGAACAGGATATCAAATTGTAGCTCTTGTATTCCTATTTTCACTGAATGAATGCTATTGAAATAGCTTCGTAGATTCTCAAGCAATCTTAAAAGCGTCCCTTTGTCTCTGTTGGTGAATGATGACGAGCACTAGGGGAATCCTAGAGTTAGTTGCCGTGGTTGGGTCTCAACATCTGGTAACCATTAAAACGAGCCCTTGTTACGGCGTAGTTACCGTTCCTTCAATTATGTAGAGCACTTCTCGGTCTCATAATGATACGTAAAATTCCCTTATTCAGATGAATGTTTACACGTGATTATCCGTTGATTATCTTGCGATTTATAAAAATTAACAGGGAAAACAATTGAACTCGATGAGTTGGCAGTGGTGAATGAATGCGGGAAATAGGGTATAATGTTTGTTCTCACGTTGGATATCCTCCATGAGCTCAGCCGGTGACCCAGATTCTCTGTCACGTGATAACGCGTCTCTTTTCATCTCGCTCGCGGTTGGAGTGAGAAAACTTCGAGTACAAGCGCTCTTGCACCGCCTTGCTGCTAATTACCAGCAACTAGTGTTGGGTCGCGCGACTCTGGATACTGCAAATCGAGTCCCGGAGCGGGTGGAAAAATTCTAACTTGGGCAGTTTTTATCGCAGAATGACGCGGAAAACGGCATATTTCATCTCCTGTGTATCATGACATACCACAGGTGACGTTGAGAACGGTCACAGTATGTATGTATGTATGTATGTATGTATGTATGTATGTATGTATGTATGTATGCATGTATGTATGTATGTATGTATATATGCCTGTATGTATGCACCCCAGGGGCTCTTAAATTGGGAACGCAGGAGCACGCGGCCCTTAGATGAGTCCTGGGCTTATACACTAGCGAAAAAATATCCAAACACCATGAAATAATGAGTGTAGAACACGGAAATTTTGGCAATATATTTGTCGCGGTAACGTATTTAATTGATTAAAGGTACAAGACTACAGGTTCATATCCGCGCGAGAAAAGCCATCGCAATTGTTCCATGCTGGTCCATTAATAAGCAATGTAATCGCTTGACTGTTGAATGCAGGCGTGAAAACGTGCATGCATTGTATCGTACAGGTGCCGGATGTCAGCTTGTGGGATGGAGTTCCATGCCTATTGCACTTGTTCGGTCAATACAGGGACGGTTAATGCCGGTTGTGGATGACGCTGAGTTGCCATCCAATGATGTCTCATACTTGCCCGATTAAGGACAGATCGCAACATCGAGCAACATGGCGAAACTCTGTAGAGCAAGTTGGGTTACAACAGCGGCATGGGGGCGTGCACTATGCTGTTCATGAATGGCAGCACAACAGGTCGAATCACCAGATGGACATACACATCTGCATTCAGGGTGCGCGGGATAACCACGAGAGTGCTCCTGCTGTCTTAGGAAATTGCTCCCCAGACCAAAACTCCTGGTGTAGATCCAGCGTGTCGACGCCGCATGTAGGTGGAATGTAGGCGCTCACCTGGCGTCCTTTTAACCAACACACGGCCATCACGGCACCAAGGCAGAAACGGCTTTCATCGAGAAACACAACGGACCTCCACTCCATCCTCTGATGTGCTCTCACTTGACACCAATGAAGTCGCAGACGGCGCTGGTTTGGGGTAAATGGCGTCAGGCCGTGACCACCGTGGTCACGGTCAGGCTCGGAGCTGTCCTTCAAGTAACCGGTTTCGAACACTTTGTTGCATGACTGTGGTGCCAACTGCCGCTCGAATTGTTGCTGCAGACGCAGTCAGCTACTCCACAGCCATACGCTGTATACTGCGGTCCTCCCTCTCGACGGTACCACGGGGACGTCAGAAGCCCGGTCTTCTTCCGAGCGCACCTTCTCGTGACTACTGCTGCCAGCACGCATGCACAGTGGAAACATTCCTGCCAAGTCGTTCTGCAATAGCATGGAAGGAAAATCCACCTTCGCGTAGTTCTATTATACGGGCTCGTTCAACGCAGTGAGCTGTTGATATTGGCCTCTTCGCCGTCGTAAAGGAATTTTGACGCACTCACAGTTACTCCGCCCAATCTCACAGGTAACTAATTCTCTCGCACAGTGCAGCCCGTATCTAAAGCAATGTGCAACGTCATGGGGCGCTACTAACGCCACGCTATTACTATTTGCGGGAAATTCGAATCAACGGCATCTTTCAGTTGTATGGATACGCTTACCAACGTTCGTTAATCCAGTGCAACTCCTTCTTGGTGTTTGGATATATTTTTCCGCCAGTGTATGACAGGCAGGGGATACCTTGGATGCTATTCTACCGCCCCCACCCACAGGTGGTCCGAAGTTAAAACCCACCTAAGTTCTGGAGAATATAGATAAAGGATACAAAAGGCCGTATGGAAATGGTGGAGTTGCCTCATGACGCTTTTGGTGAATATGTAGCGGAGAAGTTGCGGTCATTGAATCCTACGGTGGTTCGAATATGTGAGAAGTTGACTGGTGACTTGCTTTTCCTTGCGACAATTGGCAACCTCAATGCTACTTCTGGGGTTGTAACCGACGCTACTAATGAGGTCTCCAATACCACCATGACGGATTCCTTGGATGCCACAAACTACCAAACACTGCATTAATTTTTGTTTCTGCATTTTGTATTTTTGATATGGAATGAACTTGTTACGAAACAAATTAAACATTTGAACAATTCAGCTTAACTTCATGTGTTATTTTAAACAGAATAGGATAGTTCTGCATGTCTCTGGTATTATCACTCACCCTGTGGAACACCCTGTGGGTGGGGGGCGATCGAATACCATCCTCGGTATCCCTTGCCTGTCGTAAGAGGTGACTAAAAGGGCCCCAGGGGCTCTTAGCTTGGGAGCATGGACTGGCGAACACGGGGCATTTAGCTGAGTCCTGGCATTGCTTCCACTGACTTGTGCCAGGCTCCTAACTTTCATCTACCCTATCCTACCTTCCTTGGTCAACTCTTGTTCTTTTCCGACCCCAACGGTATTAGTGCGTTCGAGGCCTTAGGGAGTCTTTCTTTTTCACGCCCTTGTGACCCTCGTCTTTCTCTGGCCGATACCTTCATTGGTCGAAGTGTTGGATCCCTTCCATTTTTTTCTCTCTGATTAGTGTTATATAGAGGATGGTTGCCTAGTTGTACTTCCTCTTAAAACAATAATTACCACCACCACCAGCCTTTGGGATCAGATTGAAATTGGGTATTTGAGTTCTTCCCATATACATCCGGATGCAAAAAATCGCAGAATCGATGAATGTCTGAAGACATAAGAATCTTATCTTTTAATAAACGGAGGGAGTTACTAACTCCAGCAAATTAATGTAGGTTGGCTCGTCCATAGTATTTCAAGATTCAGTACAGCGTTTGAAATTTAGGTTTGATGGTTCATTTTACCATATATTCATCTGTTTAACTAATAAACAGTTTTTCAGCATTAATGGAATGGACAATTATTATTATTATTATTATTATTATTATTATTATTATTATTATTATTATTATTATTATTATTATTATTATTATTATTTCTCCAAGGAAGGTAGCCTTGATTTACCTCAAAGTATGTTACGGCTATGACATGGACATTTTCTTTCATTCTTTTTTTCTCTTTCCTTAATCCGTTTACCCTCCAGGGTTGGTTTTTCTCTCGGACTCAGCGAGGGATCCCACCTCTACCACCTCAAGAGCAGTGTCCTGGAGCGTCAGACTTTGGGTTGCGGGAATACAATTGGAGAGGAGGAGCAGTACCACGCCCAGGAAGCCTCACCTGCTATGCTGAACAGGTGCCTTGTTGGGGGATGGGAAGATGGAAAGGGATAGGCAAGGAAGAGGGAAGGAAGTGGCCGTGGCCTTAAGTTAGGTACCATCCCGCCATTTGCCTGGAAGATAAGTGGTAAACCACGGAAAACCACTTCGAGAATGGCTGACGTGGGAATAGAACCCTCTTCTACTCAATTGACCTCCGGAGGCTGAATGTACCACGTTCCAGGCCACGTTCTCAAATTTCGGGGCAGAGCCGTGAATCAAATCCGGGGCTCCGGGGTTGGCAGCTACTTACACTGACCACTACACTACAGAGGCGGGCACATGGACATTTTTCTTGCACTTATTTTGTCATATTAATGTCATTTCTCAACACCGCTTTATTGAAATGAAATGGCGTATGGCTTTTTGTGTCGGAGTGTCCGCTGACATGTTCGGCTCGCCTGGTGTAGGTCTGTTGATATGACTCCCGTAGGTGACCTGCACGTCGTGATGAGGATGATATGATGAAGACGACACACACATCCACCCCCCGTGCCAGCGAAACTAACTAATGGTGGTTAAAATTCCCGACCCCGCCGGAAATCGAACCTGGGACCCCTATGACCTAATACCAGCACGCTAACCATTTAGCCATAGAGCCAGACACTGTTTTAATAGGAGGGTCGAGTCATTAGTCATGGAAACTTTTTTCTTCTCGCGTACAGGAGAAAACACCGAAAATCTAAGATATGCATTTAGAAATATAGGGCATGTACTTATGCATAGCGCCTGAACACAAATTCTGACTTCAGGAGATTCTCGTAGGAAAGTGACAGAACACAGGCCATTGATAAACATTGTTTTATTGTGGTATAGACAGCAAATACACAAGACTACGTACAAAGGACATGTCTGCACTGGTTACAGACCTTCGAAATAATCACCCAAGGTTTCCACAGTGCGTTGCCAGCGGTGGGGCAGGCGTTCGCTGCATGTGTATCGCTAACGTGTGACACCGCTCTACGAAATGCTGTTAGATTTCCTCTTTCTTAACAAACCGTTGTCCACGTAATGGCTTCTTGACATTGGGGATTAGATCATAGTCATATGGGCTCATATCAGGCGAATAAGGCGGGTGTGGAGGAACCTCCCATCCCCATCATTGTAAGCGATGCTGACCGATGACTGCTGTGTGAGCTATCGCGTTTTCGTGTAGGATAATGGCGTTATGGATGATGGATTATGGCATGGCATGCACACCTAATGCTTCCCGCAGCTCTGCATGACATTGGCGTGCATTTCTGCCGCGGATAACTGCTATTTTAATATACGATCCTTGATCCTGCTTGTTGACTTCCATTTTGTGACGCTCTCACTCACACACTGAACTTGGGGGCATGCTTAGACCCACACTGTTGTTTACATACACCATCTAGTGGCATCATACGCAAGTACATACCGTACGTTTCTAAATGCATATCTTAGATTTTCCGTGTTGTCTCCTGTTCGGGAGAAAAAATAGTTTCCATAACTTATGACTCGATCTACGTATTTTCATTTAGTCACCTAATGTTATGATTACATTTTAGTATTTCAATACCTTTTATCTACAGATAGCCCGAAGCATAGCGCTGAGAAATGTATAGATTTTAAGCGCAGCGATATTGTATTGTATTTAACAGGGGGGATACATTTGAAAAATTAATACATGTTATATAAGCGTATTGCAGCTATACAAAGTATTGGTAAGTTTCGGGGCCGATGATGACATTCAGCTAGCATCTCCAAATCCTTATGTTCCCGTATCTTGCCCCCCCCCCCCAATCTCCGAATGAGTCAGCTGTGGTGATTAAATCACGATTCTTTACAATTGTTCTTCATTTCGACGATGGGATGCCTAATTAATCAGCGAGCTGGTTCTCATTAAGAACGGTGTTCTTATGCTTCCTAAGATTCCTAATTTATTCTAAAAAGTAAGTTATTTTCGTTCACCAGCCGAGTTGGCCGTGCGGTCAGGGGCACGCGGCTGTGAGCTTGCATCCGGGAGATAGTGGGTTCGAACCCCACTGTCGGCAGCCCTGAAGATGGTTTTCCGTGGTTTCCCATTTTCACACCAGGCAAATGCTGGGGCTGTACCTTAATTAAGGCCACAGCCGCTTCCTTCCAACTCCTAGGCCTTTTCTATCCCGTCGTCACCATAAGACCTATCTGTGTCGGTGCGACGAAAAGCAACTAGCAAAAAATAATTCGTTTAACACTTGTTTTAATCACACAGACACGTCAATACACCAAGACACCATGAAACTGACAACAACTTTTTCTAGAACAGTGGTCGCGGTGCCATTCTGTACAGGCTTAAAGAGCGTAGCTAACGGAACAGATACATTTTTTTTTTCTATTTGCTTTATGTCGCACCGACAAAGATAGGTCTTATGGCGACTATAGGACAGGAAAGTGCTAGGAGCGGGAAGGAAGCGGCCGTGCCTTAATTAAGATAGAGCCCCAGCATTTGCCTAGTGTGAAAATGGGAAACCACGGAAAACCATCTTTAAAGCTGCCGACAGTGGGTTTCGAAACCACTGTCTCCCGAATGCAAGCTCACAACTGCGCGCCCCTAACCACACGGCCAACTCGCTCGGTCATTTAAGAAAATACTAGGTAAACAACTGATAGGGAATCTACCGCCAGGGTGACAGTCCTAAATGTAAACCAGTGATGACTGATTGTTTGATTGACTGATGACTTCTTATTCAAAAATCCCACATGTATTGGCGAGGATTCGAACCATGGCCAGTAGCAATGGTCGGCTATCGCGCTCCAATCGCTGAAAGGTGGAGGTGGGTAAAAATTTCATTCTGTAGCCAAACAGGGTACGGTGGGCTTCTTAGACGGTTACACCATCTCACAGGCCAGGAAATTTGTTACGTTGAAGAAGATGCTTCGGTGAAGGTGAGAGAGTTGGCGGCCGTGTAGGAACTGTGCCGGCATTCACCTTAGTGCAGGAGAATGGTAAACCACGGAAACATAATCAGCACAGCTGACGGTGGAGACCGGCTCCTCTCCGTCTCCGAATGCAGAGGCGTAGAGCCACGGCAGAACTCTCATCTGCTCGGAGTGTAGAGCTGTCGGAACACGGATCAGCCGTGGCCTACTCTTCAACCGTCGATCCTATCCCTGGAAGAATGAAGGTATGGTTTAGAAGAATGGAAGGCAGAAAAAGGAAAGACTCCTCCGGCCTGACTAACACGCTGAAAAATGAAATGGCGTATGGCTTTTAGTGTAGGTCTTTTGATTTGACTCCCGTAGGTGACCTGCGCGTCGTGATGAGGTTGAATTGATGATGCAGACGACACATACACCTAGCCTCCGTGCCAGGCAGACATGAAGTGACCATCTGCAGTGGAGGGAGCAGTTTTATTTCGCAAGCGGCTGGTCTGCAGACATTAAGTGACCATCTGCAGTGGAGGGAGCAGTTTTATTTCGCAAGCGGCTGGTCTGTTGCGATCTTTTATTAACAACTTGCAACATCACTTCTGAAACTTCATCGCTATTCTGGGTGAGCAAAAATTCATCATGAATTAATTTGGTGTTTTGGCTTAAGACTTACTACAATTTTGCCCGTCAGGCATCAACTGCTACTTGGACTTTGGCAAATTTGAGTACATAATATTTTCACTTCCTTTTGAAACCTTACTCAAAATTTTCATGAATTTGCCGCAAGACTTTCTCAGTGGACATATGCTTGAAGTTTATTTAAAATAATATCTATCAGCTCGGGAAAACATTTTATACGCCTAGTGTCTACATGGCGTAATTAACCCTGTAAACATCAAAACAGCCTGATTTTTTCCTTGTCCTCCCCTCGCCAGTCTTTCAATTTTCCTCTTACCTATCTTCAATTTGTTTCGCGATCCCATTTTTTCTTTGTAAGTCATTTATATTAAATCTGTAACCCTGGTGGTCTTTAAATTGTAATTGTGGCCTTCGCACTCCTTCTTTGTAAAATAGTAGTGTTTTAAAAAGTGTCTACTTTCTTGGCACAAAATTATTATCATTAATGATTTTCCTTCAAGTTCGATAAAACTCTTCGTGTATCTTCAAATCTAGCCACGATAAATATGATCACATTTGCTAAAGTTCCTTGTTACTCTAAAAATGGACAGAAATTACTGGAAATGTGTGCGATAGAGGAATTATACATTTTGAAAGGGGGCTGGTCGGGGGACGAATCAGGCAACTTAACATACATAGTTGAGTCCGGAGGGGGTGTTATAGATTTGGTGTTGGCATCTAGGGAAGCTTTAACTTAAGGATATTCAGGAAAAAAATTGGACAGCGTCTCATCATTTCCCAGTTGCTATTCGATTACTGAGAGAAGAAAGTAAACAAGAAGGAAAACAATATTTTAACTATGAACAGAGAAAATTAATAAGATATAGGTTGAGTGAGGAACAGAGAGAAGAATTTAGGGACTACTGTAAGGGTATAACTTTTGAAATTTTGAAGATAAGTTTGGGGTATATGATAGAGGATAATAACATAGAAGAAGCAATAAGAATGCTTGAAAGATCAATAGAGGTAGCTGATAAAAAAAAGGTTGTGAGTAAGAAAAGGCAATATAAACAAAACGTATGGTATACTGATGAGTGTAAAAAAAGAAAAAGCAAGTGATGTAGGCATTGAAAATGTACCGAAAAGAGGGATCTCAGGATTTACGAGCAGATTTTTGTAAAAAGAAGAAGGAATACAAAGATTTAATGAGCGAAAATAAAAGGAACTGACAGGCCAAGGAGGCAAAATTATTGCATAAATACTGTAAAGAAAATGAAACTAAGAAAGTACGGAAAATTAGCATAATATGTAAAGATTATAAAATCTGTAATCAAGTAAGCATAGGCAATGAGGAGTGGCTAATGTATTTTAAGGGGTTATTAGGGGGTAAAGACACATGGGAAAGGAAGAAATATGAGACTGGTATACCGAGACATGTGGAGTTTACTCTGCCCATTCTAGATGATGTAATAACCACATATGAGGTGCTAGACACATTGAAAAATGGGAAGGGAGGAAAATCAGGTGCTGCTAATGGAATTACGTATGAATTTTGGAAAGAGATAGGGAATAACAGCCAGATGCTAGGAATAATAACTAAAATACTTAACAAAATCTTTGATGGCAGAAAAGTCCCAAGATGTTGGCAAGAAGGAGTAATTTTCCCGAAACATAAAAGAAAGGGGGGAAGATCGAACACAAACAACTATAGGGGAATTACCTTGTTGGATACACTCAGTAAGATTTACATCGGTATTTTAGCAAAAAGAATTATGAAATGGGCGGAGGATTACTCTATACTCTCGGTGTACCAGTCAGGATTCAGGAAAGGAATGAGAACTACAGACAATATATTTATAATTAAAACAATGATAGATAAATACATAAGAAGGAAAGAAGGTAGATTATATATGGCAGCAATAGATCTGCAAAAAGCCTTTGATTCGGTTAGCAGACGGGCTGTCGCTGCGAAGTTGGCTGGAATAGGGATGTCAAAGTGATTAAAGCCATAGAAGAATTGTATGCAGAAGTGATATGCTCGATCAAATTTAAGGATCAAATCAAAGGTAGGTAGGATACACTCGAATATTGGACCTTAGCAGGGATGTGAACTATTACCAATTTTGTTTTTACTTTTTACTAGTGATGTAATGGACTGCCAGGGGAAGGAAGATAGGATAAGCCCTTGCTTAAACAATAAAGAAATTCCTGGCCTAGTCTTCGCGGACAACATCCTTCTGCTCTCACTAACGACAGTCGGTATGCAAAATAGTCTCAAGAAAACGGCCGAATACTGCAGTACAGGGAATTTGAATATAAATGTTAAGAAAACAAAGCCTCCCACAAGGCCAACCCCTCGTCCACGTCGTGGGAGGTGGGCAACGGCATGAAGTAGGGGTGATGTACAGTGGGGACTGTGTGTTCCCCATGACCGCTACGGTAGCTGTGAAGGCCCTACAGGAACCCTGAAAAGTGACGGCTAACGGGGCTCTGGTGAAGACCTCAACGGCAGCAACGGCGGAGAAGTGGTCTTTTGGTACGGATGAGGCAACCCTTCTTCTTGGGGAAAAATAAAGAAGAAACCACTGCCTTGTGGTAAAGAGGCTAAGGGAGATAACCCCTACAGAAAAATCCTGCGATCTAGCGCAGACAGGAGGCAGCCCCTCAACTGGACTTAGAGTGCTGTGGGCTAACAACTCGCACACCTGAATTAAACTTATTACAGAAACCAGCCGAAATTTATACCGGCCGTATTTTATGGAGACGACTTTTGCAATGAAAAAGGAGATTGCTGGAGTTAACAAGACATGGAGGGAGGTGAAAGCATTGGCGGCAGATAGAACAAGCTGGAGAAATTTCGTCCACATGGAATTAAAGGAAATAAGTCAAGAAAACAAAAGCAATGGTTTGTAAAAGAGGAAATAAATTAAAGAGAATCGAAAGGCACTGATGGTTAGAAGGTGTAGAATTAGTTGTAAATAAATTAGAATATCTAAGAATCATAATAACATCGAACGGGACGTGGAAGGAACAACTAAGGCGTGCCAAACTGAAAGGACTGGCCGCCCTATCAAGGTCTTTAGAGAGGAAGATGCCAAATATGGAATACAAGCTGCAAAAAAATGTTTTTAATGCTTTTGTGATATCAAGATCACCGTGAAAAAAAACCTACAACCCGTTTTCCAGTCATTGACCAGGTCAGGGATGTAATGAATGAAGCAGATATAGGCTGTTATTACGATGGGGTCGCCACTCCCAAAGTGATTTATTAATGAATGATAGATGCTATGAAATGAGAATGGAGAGTGTTGCTGGAATGAAAGATGACAGGGAAAACCGGAGTACCCGGAGAAAAACCTGCCCCGCCTCCGCTTTGTCCAGCACAAATCTCACATGGAGTGACCGGGATTTGAACCACGGTATCCAGCGGTGAGAGGCCGACGCGCTGCCGTCTGAGCCACGGAGGCTCCCAAGATCACCGTATGGTGCAGAAAGATGGAGTATTGAAGTAGATTAAAAAGAATTAGATGCAATAAGTAATACATTCTGCAAAACAATAATGAGTCTACCAGAATGTACAGCAAATAGTGGAGCTAGAAGTTTATGTGAAGATATCAGCATCCTAGCAGATATAAGCAAGAAAGTAGTAAAATATTGGTTAAGATTAAGAAGCGGAGAGGGGAGGGAAATATTGAACCTAGCATACCAACACCAGATGAAACACCTAAATGATGATTATTGGGTCTCGAAAGTGAAAAATATGCTAGACAGAATAGGTATGGGAGGATACTGGGATAAAGAGATAAACAGTAAAGAGAAAAGATTCATCAGGAAATTAACGATCAGAGTGAGTGGGACATAGAAAAACAGATGATTAGGGCAGAATATGAAATCAAAGGACACTGTACCGGGTGGTACACCTCCACGTCGCTAATTCAAACTTTGCGCCAGTTGAAACTCCCCTACTGGAGGAAGTCTGAACCTTATCTAATGTGTTAATTTTCAAGTTTCTCAGAAGATGTCACTACTTGGAAATTTTGAAGTTTCTGAACTGGGTCGTTTTCGATGTATTTTTGTTTTGCCTGTAGTAAGAAGTGTGAACATTCTCTTCTAGAGGACACTACTGAAGAACTATAATGGTGCCCACTAGTGCGAAGTGAAAGAACTGTTTTATGGAGAAATTTTGATTTCAAAAGTTTGTTTCTTGTTAAATTTCTTTCTGTTATTGTTTAAGTTGGCTGTATAACCCTTTCTTTCCCCTTGTTTTGAAGTTAGCCAATCCCGAATTTCTTTAATTAATTTATGACCAATCAGGTGTATCTTCTCCAAATTGGATATGTTGCTTAACCCTAGCCAATAAAATTCTTGTAGGAGGATGTTCTCATTCCTGAAACGCCTCGAACTTTCCGCGAGAGTATATAAACTGCTGATTTTCGGGTCTCCGCGCCACTTCAGTAACATCTTTCAGTGTGTAAAGTACGTAGCAGGGGGCGGGAAGCGCCTCTTTCTTTGGGCAGCAGTTCAACCACAAGGTAATGGCCTTTTAATAACTTCTTTTCTTGCTAGCTCAGCAGTTTAACTCTCGGGGCAGGTCCGAAGCCTTTTCCATGTAACTTCCTTTAAAATGTAAGGACACTCGGTATCAATTCTTTCTGTTTTAACTACAAATTGGGATAGGGAGTGCTTAACCCTCTTGAGCTCCCACTCATTTTGCTTCGAGGTGAACTTATTTTCTCAACCGTTTCTTCCTGTCTAGCGTAATGTAAATTGTCTTCTCATATAAGTCACCTCCTTAGTATGGGATTAGCCCTTGCAGTAACGGCCTAGTGCCAAGTAGGTTTTATAAAAAATGTGTTAGGAGTGCAAGAACGCCTCCTCTCAAGTTGGTATTTTAGAGGCCACGTAATTAACCTTTCCTTACTTAATAGGCCTCAGTAGGTTGGGTATTTTTACCCCTGTGTTTATGTCCTTAGAGGACAACTTGAAGGTGGAGTTTGGTGTGGCCTTTTATAGGCTTGAACGTTGAGAGCGGTTTGCTCTTTTTGAAATTTGGTTCTGCGTGCCTCGAGGAGGCTTTACTGTGTAATTTGGAGCAAGTGCTCCTGGGCATGAATGGGGTTTTCTGCCCCTCTGTTGAAACTTGTTTTGGGGTAAAGCTGGGCTAATTGCTCAAGAATTGTGAGTTCGGGGCTCGACGCCCAAATCCTGTAAATACTGTAATTGTACTTTTGTTGCCTTGCTACTCTGTACCTGCCATGCTTGTTATTTCTTGATTTTGAAAAGAAAATATAACCTTGTTAAATTTTATCTTAACTTTAATTTCGTATTTTGAGGCCCGTTCACCCCCGCACCTTCTTTCACCTCTGCTGTTCCACAGACAACTCGGATCAGACACTATTATTCAAAATATGTCAATAAGAAAAGAAAGACCCCCAAATAGAGAACTAAGAGGTGTAGTGTGGTGGCTAATGGGGATATACAAAAATAAGGGACTGAGAGAGAACCATAATGAAAATCTTTGTTTATTATGTGGAGAAATAATGGAAGAGGCTCATCTATTGAGAATAGGTAAGGGAAATAGTGCACTGAGAACTAAATATTTTTGTGATGAATGTAAATTAAAAGTAGAAAGAGAAACGGAATAACAAAATTGTTAAATAAAGAATGGAGCCCCCAGGAAAAAATAGCTAAGTTCTTCTATAATTTAAAAAACATGTGGCAGAAAGAATTGAAAAGAGATTAACACTAACTAAAAAGTACTGTTACTATTAGTATGTAGGGGAACTGATATAAGGTAAGATGGTTCGATTGGTTAAGAAGGAGTAAGTTATAGTGACTGTGAGGATTCGATATGTAGGGTGAATTGGATTTAAAATGTATAGTGAATTTAGTTGTGAAGTGTGATTTTATTAGGGGTGGGAGTTGGCCGGGTGTTATCTGGAGTGATAGCTAGAGTGATTATAAATTAAGAAAGATGGTCTGGTTTGTAAAGAGTTTGTAGAAATTAGTAGGTGGTGGAGTGCACTTGTTAATGGTTTCTTTTTGAGATGTATAGTGAATTTAATGATTAAGGATGATTTTGAGGTCTATACTTAAGTAGATTTGAACTATTAGGCGGAAGTGTTTATAAATGATATGTAAGTTGGAAGGTGACGGAGTGGAGTTGTTATTAATACAAGAGGTTGATCTGTTGGTGAGTGTCGGTATTTGAGTGACTGTAGCTAAGAGTGAGTGTGGCCAAAGATGGTTAAATAATTGAATGTATGTGTAGATAGTGGGGGAAGGAAGAGAGATTATGTAGTGATTAAATGTGATTTTGATGGGTGTGATGATAGACAAGTAGACTTGAATTATATATGGTATAGTGAGTACAGAATAATGCACAAAGTAGTAACATGAAGATAATGTAAGACACAATCTCAGCAGTGATGTAATATGATGACTGTACAACAAGTGGTAGTGGATCGTGTTGAGAGGGGTAGAAGTGGAATGTTATGACTTGCTGTGTCAGTCAGGTGAGATGAAGGAGGGTACTGTCCTCCATATGGGTGGCCTTGCGCCAGGGTGCAGTGTGCCGTACTGCCTTAATTCTTTTAAACTTTGTCATTTTAATTTTACCTTTTACTTTAAATGCAGTAATATAGAAATTGCTGTATTAAGTAAGCTAAGGTAGGGGAAGATACATGTTGTCCTAGACTATATAATATTGTTAACGTCTAGGACAAAACAAATTATATTTCGTATATTAATAGTCAATAATTGTGGGAGGGAAACGTAAGGCATGTATCGAATTTAATGAATTGCAATAAACGAATGCTCTCTCCCCATCTTCCTGCGATTCAGAACTGGGAGACGGGAGTATTCTATTCTATCATTGTTGCTCTTTCCAAATTTGTATAAATGTTCACTTTTAGAATGTTACCCACCGTATTCTATGATGTTAAACTATGTCAAACTTACTGTAATCTCGTTGTTTTTCCTTAATGTGTTGTAAAATATATCGTACAAATCAACTCTGTTCATACGAATATTCCTGATAGTTCTATCAATCCCCCTTTTTTCCGTGTGAACTCTGTACTTACCACGCAAGCCCTTCTGGATTCATCTCAGCAACGCTATGCGCTAACTCTGCCTACTAATAATTGTGGTTCTATCTTTAATTTAAGTTCTTGCTGATTTGGACCTTTTACCCTGGGAACGTACTGTGCGAAATATTGCGATATTTTGTGTAGGTCTGTCTGCGGTCTGTACTATTTCCACCAGTTTGCATGGTCACCTGCTGTCCATATAGGAACTATGCTAGTCAGATATTTGTTCCTAAAACATCAGTATAGTTGGGGACAAAACATGATGACCTCAGTTCCTGGAAGCGAGCTGAAAGCCAGTAGCCAATCACACCCTGCACCCTGCTGAGTTAACGAGCTCTAAGTGATCCTTGTTTGTTTTGGAGAGGCTGCTAAACCATTTTCTTCTTCATTCTCTGTACTATTTACCCTTTCTTCATGTAGAGTGCAGTAGCCGATTTGGCAACTCTGGCTACAGAAAGGTAGTAAATCCTATAAGTCGTTAATAGACACAGAGCTGCCGCTGGAAAGTAGTGGTGTGAGGCGAGGTCGTCATGATTTGTCCCCAACTATATACACATATTGCCGTTAAAATTATTCCATTCCGCCGATGCTACTCTAAAACGAATATTATTGAACAGGGGACCCTGTGATCAGAGAGCAGCACGCTAACCATTACCCAAGAAGCCGGGCAAACGTATGCTAATTCTGTCGAAATGGAATTACACAAAAGGAGGTTGCATAGAGCTCCGCGATTCGGATGCTCCCACAAGGTAACAGAGCCCCTAATACGAATCAACAATACAATGAAGTCCTCTTGACAGACTTCAAGTGCTAACGCCATCCATTGAAGAGCTTTCTGGTCAAGGTCAGCCTTAAATGAACTGAGATGGAGGAGGAAACGCCAGTCTAAGAGCTGTTTCGCAGCGACAAGGACTACTGTTCGTCCGGGTGAGTACTCACAGTAGCAAGGTAAACTTGGAGAACCTATTTAAACTCTTTGCTCAAATGTAGTGTACGTTCACTTCAGATGAAAAGTGTCCGAGTAACAAGCGTGACTGAAAGTAAGCTTCACAGAGCTATATTGGCTAGTCACGCGGATGTTTATCTGCACGATGCCAATAAAAGGGTGCACTTCTAAGCGTTTAGAATGAGTTTAATATGATAACTGCAGGCAGAGAAAATAGGAAAGTTTACATTATAAACCATGGGAACAATCATGATTTATTATGTGCAATGTGTCTAATTCGATTCGTGCGGAACGAATGTTAATACTACATAACATTTTGATAGTATACCTCTGTGGTATAGTGGTTACTGTGATTAGCTGCCACCCCCGGAGGCCCGGGTTCGATTCCAGGCTCTGCCACGAAATTTGAAAAGTGGCACGAGGACTGGAAGGGGGTCCACTCAGCCTTGGGAGGTCAAATGAGTAGAGGTGGGTTCGATACCCACCTCAGCCATCCTCGAAGTGGTTTCCCACTTCCCCTCCAGGCAAATGCCGGGATGGTATCTAACTTAAGGGCACGGCCGCTTCCTTTCCTCTTCCTTTCTATACTTTCCAATCTTCCCATCACCTCACAAGGCCCCTGCTCAGTATAGCAGGTGGAGCCGCCTGGGCGAGGTACTGGTCATTCTCCTCTGTTTTATCCCCGACCCAATGTCTCACGCTCCAGGACACTGCCCCTGAGGCGGTAGAGGAGGGATCCCTCACTGAGTCCGAGGGAACAACCAACACTCGAGGGCAAACTGATTAAGCAGAAGAATATTTTGATAAACATTTTCATTTCATGAAAATCTTCATGTTCGCCCCGGAGGCCCGGGTTCTATTCCAGGCTCTGCCACGAAACTTGGTACGTGGTGCGAGTGCTGGAATGGGGTCCACTCAACCTCGGGAGGTCAACTGAGTGGGACGGTGGGGGGGGGGGGCGGCGGATGTCGATTCACACCTCAGCCATTCTCGAAGTGGTTTTCCGTGATTTTCCACTTCTCCAAACTTAAGACCACGGCTGCTTCCTTCTCTCTTCCTTAAATATCCCTCCAGATCTTCTCACACCCCTCCCCCGCCACAAGGCATAGCAGCTGAGGCCGCCTCGGCAAGTTATTGGTCCTCCCTCCCAGTTGTATCCTCCGACCCTAAGTCTCACGCTCCAGTACACTGCCCTTGAGGCGATAGAAGTGGAATCCCTCGCTGAGTTTGACGGGAAAACCAACGCTGGAGGGAAAAACGGATTAAGAAAGAAAAAAAATCTTCGTATCACTTGATATTTTGTAAGATATGCAAATTTTCACTTTTAAAATTAATCTTCTTTCATACTTTGCACGATATTTTTCTCTCTCCGTTAATATTTTCATTTGCAATGAATGCAGCTTTTCAGATATTGTATGGAGACAGTTTTCAGGAACCACGTTTGGAAAATCTCATCCATCGCACTCTACTCGCTATCAAGTTATAAGGGGTTTGAAAGTAAAAAGCAGTGAAATATCAGCAAATATTAAGCTACCAAATGCAGCACGATACAAAATGTTACATCATGTGATGTGGAGCGATAATTTGCATCGTATAAAACAATACTAATCGTCGCCGTAAGACCTATCTGTGTCGGTGCGACGTAAAGCAAATAGCAAAAAAAAAAAAAAAAAAAAAAAAAAAAACAATACTAACTGACAAAAAATGTAACAACTTGCCAGAATATATTAAAAAGCTATTGCAGAGTACTCTAACTTTGTTGTCCAACTAAAGTAACCAGACATTTATTTTTTCTCTCTGGGTAAAGGTTCTATGACACTGAAATACTATAACATATTTGTGATTTAGTGTATTTAATTTGGTATTGTGTCATTCAGTAATGAATGAAAATCTACAAACTGTTTTCCAGTCAAAGATCAGGTCAGGGATGGCATGAATGAAGCCCCCAACTTGCGGCGAGGATATGAATTGTGCCGGCTCCCGAGGCCGGTCGCACTCCTCTGGGGCAATGATTAATGACTGACAGATGAAATGAAATGATAGTGGAGAGTGTTGCTGGAATGAAAGATGACTGGGAAAACCGGAGTACCTGGAGAAAAAAACCTGTCCACCTCCGCTTTGTCTAGCACAAATCTCACATGGAGTGACCGGGATTTGAACCACGATATCCAGCGGTGAGAGGCCGGCGCTGCCGCCTGAGCCACGGAGAAGTGTCATTATTATTATTTATTAATCCTTTTACCCTCCAGGATTGCTTTTCTCTCCGGTAACCACCTCTACCGCCTCAAGGGCAGGGTCCTGGAACGTGAGAGATTTGCTCGGGGATAAAACTGGGGAGGAGGACCAGTACCTCGCCCAGGCAGCCTCACCTGCTATGCTGAACAGGGGCCTTGTGGGGGATAGGAAGATCGGAAGGGACTGGCACGGAAGAAGGAAGGAACGGCCGTAGCCTTAAGTTATTACTATCCTGGCATTTCCCTGGAGAAGTGGAAAACCGCTGAAAACCACTTCGAGGATGGCTGAGATGGGAATCGAACCCACTTCTACTCATTTGACCTCCCGAGGCTGAATGGACCACGTTCCACTTCTCGTACCACTTTTCAAATTTCATGGCAGAGCCGGGAATCAAACCCGGACCTCCGGGGGTGGCAGCTAATTACACTAACCACAACATCGCAGAGGTGGACAGTGGTATTATTAATAATAAATTATTACTGTATAAAAATGAATACAATTCTAATAATAATTTACATGGTATAATTAGGTATTTATGTCTTCTTCTTCTTATCCTTATTATTATTATTATTATTATTATTATTATTATTATTATTATTAGTAGTAGTATTATTATTATTATTATTATTATTATTATTATTATTATTATTATTATTATTATTATTATTATTATTATTATTATTATTATTATTATTATTATTCAGATTTCCTCGGGTTTCCCTGCTGTTCAGTTACCTTAGGCTGGATTACTATCCTAACTTAGTGAAATACTATTGATCTTCTGGATACATTTATAGATCCTTCAAATCTCCATTTAGCACTTTACGCATAATAGACTAGTGCAGGTCTTTAATACCACTATCTTCTGCTGTTCAATGTAGATGTTCTCGATAAACTTTAGCTGGTGAAGTGAATCACACAGCTGGTGGAGAATTTGTCCTAGTGCTCCCTTCAGTACTGGAACAATGACAGCTCCATCCTTATGGTAGATCTCTCTCATTTCATTGGCCGGAGGCAAGACAAGCATCTGAAATACGAAAATATCTCTTCGGTGTTAATCTAAAACCTCTTATCTCCAGGAATCTAAAGTTTTCAGGAAAGACAAAATACTGAAAGAACGTACTTTTTTCCATAAAAATAAAAGAATCATAATCAACGTCATTGTTAATGCACATAAAAACGTTATTCTCGTGCAATAATAAAAAATGGAATATTATATAATAGCAAATGTACTATACATACGAGGAACTGGCATTAATTCGTTGTTAGGTACCTAATTTTGAGATTCAAGGTTTTGTGACAACTTCATGTCCTGGTCATGAATTTGCAAGGTTTTGTTTTAATGCATTAAAACTTCAAAACCTGGTAAATCTTATTTACGAAGACATGCGCGCATTACATATGTGGGTTTTTTGTTGGGGGTGAGGCTGTCGAATAGTGGGATGATCTATCGTGTTTTGTTTATCGAAGGACATCGCGCGTCATTTGGTGCCGTTTTTGAGGTTATAATATTATCTATATTGTATTTGTTTATAAGAATGTCTAAAGGATAACAATACAGCGAGCTGGAGAGACGACACCTGCAAGAACATGTGTCGAAGTACATGCATACTGTATTATATAGAACAAGCGGACTGAAGCAGTTTCTCAGCAAAATATGAATGGCTTGTGAAAAATTTGTTGCGGATAATGCAAACTACGAAAATAACCAGAGTCTAATTTTCTTCTTAATATAATATGTTTATAGTTATCCAAGTACTCGAACCTATACAAATATTCCTCCAAATGTAAAATTCTATCCCTCCAAGTATATCCACAGCCCGCACACTAGTGAGTACTCTAGGTTATGTTCACTCTCTCAACCAAAGGAACAAGAATATTCATAACTGTCACTTTACTGAAACGAAACCTTTTTTAAAATTGTTATTCGCGATATATTTCTACAGGATTTTCCATCTCTTCTGTGTGTACGGAAAGCATTCTGTGAATGAAATGAAACATATTCAGTAAAATCATTATCCTCCATCTTGCTGCAACACAAATAAGTCATTTAAGTGTGTGTATGGAGGTCCACTTGTAGCAATAAGTGGGACACTTAAGTAGGTAATATGACATATGTATAACTGCTGTCTATGAATTCGGCCCTGACTTTCATTTAAGCAATATTGAAGATATGGTTAGGTAATTCTCTTCCCTCTCCTACCTTGGCTCCATTTTTATTTTCCTGGTTTTTAAATTCATACTCTCCTCTGTACCATATGATTGACTCAATGTTTCTGTGTACAAATTGCAGTGGTGGTGGGGGTGGTGGTGGTGGTGGTGGTGAATATTGCTTTAATCGGAAGTACAACTAGACAACCATCCTCTATATAATAGTGTGACTTTTCATGTTACGTTGAGTAATGGTTCGAATGAAATTATAGGTATGCCTCGGCTGGTGTCAGCGGAGATCCATGAAAATCCACTCGTGGACGCGTAAGTTTGACGAGTATTGGTCACGGGTCACACCGTTTGCTGTTGAGCCTTAATCGACGTCACGAGAATGCATTTTCTTTTAACTACTAGAAATTATTCTAAATCTTAATCTTCAAATAAGAATAACGTGTATCATTTTCATTTGGAAGGATATTCCGATTTAATTCAGTCATTTCTCTACAAAATATAACCACTAATATTTATTTAGTCTGACAACATGATTGGTTAGTCAGTAAAATTGAATGTGATAGTAATAAACGCAAATAATTAAATGTCTCTATACTTTTGTTTGTTACTGTATCAACCGCAACAAATTCAGTAACATTATACAATGGTTAAACACATTGGTGATTATTCTAACATTAACTTCGTATTTCAAATAATGGATCAAAAACCAACAAGAATTTGCTGAAGGCTTAAATAATTAATCATGACTTTAATTAACCACATCATCCGATTCAATCCATGAGAAGAAATATGAAAATATTTATTCGTTAATATCTGTACTTGTTGGCCCAAAAATCATGTTTTCCGCTTTTCTATTACTGTCAAAATTATCGCATAGGTTAGTGAAATCTAGTTAACAACTTGCGTGTTCCACTATAGTCTACATCCAACGTTGTGTTGTTCATTAATAACATAATCATGAATATCCAAGTATAAGATCGTAGCTCATTTCTAACAAATAATAAACCAAGTTGTAGGACGGGATCAGCATACTCCTGGAATTCTAAATTGCTGCACCTAAATGAACATGTATCTAAATACCAATATCATCTAAAATAAGAATGATCTGGAATTATGATGATTCCATAACATTCGGCATTGTCCGTGAATCGTGCAGTAAAATCTAACTTCCTACCAATGACTACGAGTGCTACGTGCTACATAAACGACTATTAAGCAGGAAAGACTAAATTAGACATTACATTATATGACACTAACATCATGTCCAATTACATCATCATCCGCATTTCTAAGTGATATCATTCGGTATCGAGGATCTTCCAACCTCAATTAATTACGGTACTCAAATGCAAAATTTCGCCTCATAACTGCATCACAGATTATCGCATATAACGGCTATTCACACGATCTACATCAATATCCTTCGGGAAAATATCATTTTTGAAAATCAACTACCCACCCTTAAATGCTTGTCTATTTTCTGCATTACTGAACTCCTTCGCACAATGAACACCAAACCTACTCTTTTCACATTAATCTCATTGGAGTTCTCAAAGATTGCATTACCCTATTCATAATGCTTTATTCCCAATGAACTATTACACAACAAAATATCACACACATTATCCTTTCATTTATATTGACGACCCTATCTTCAACATTCCTATCCTTTTCTTTACATGCGCGTCAGGCTCAATCCTAATCCGCTATCCACAGTATCCAAGCATATTCATCTGCGAGGAAGACTCTTTAATCTAAAATGCGCGTGAAAATCACCATAATCAAAGTGGTAAATGTAACTATTTCTCTAGCGAAGCGTCGCATACCTGACATGAAATTATAATGTGGAAGCTTCTCAACCTTGACACACGATTACATTATTATCATTCCAATACGAAATATCTACGCAATAAATGGTCTGTTGGAAAATCAATTTACGAAGACGATATTTCATAAATATAATAGACATATGTCAGTAAAATTCCTGCGTAGCACTTACGATGGCGTGCAAAGACAAATAAGTAGCACACGGATAACGAGGATTCCGACGGTATCTTTATAAAGAACTCATCACGCTCCACGAAAATTTCATGAAATTATTTAGCGACGATCTTATTTTATCACTCAAGTTCTCTTCATTAAATCGTGTCTCATTCTGACAACTACTCTGTTATAAAACCGCTAAATGATAGAATAATGAAAGACAATCCCTTTGGGGTACTGGCCGTGCTGATTGATTCAGGAAATGCAGCTCCGTCATCTCGACTGTTAAGTATTATTGATTGGATACTTTCAACATATTTTCAGACCCTCCAGGACACCATCCTGGGTTTAGGCCTGCATGGTCTTGTTGGTTGACGTCTTATAATAATAATCCATTACCTACATCTGCATCATGGCCTGAAACTTGTACAATAGTATTAATAACTACCAGCGGTTTAACTCAACACTCGCCTTATTATCCTTAATTAAATTCCATCCTATGATTTACAATTCAATTCTCATATTTCCTAGATATGAGCTATTCATATCTGAATAATTTATAATCAGATCTCTTTCCGTCGTAACCGTCTTAGTTGATGTCCAGTCTCCTTCTCATAAACACACTGTTTCCTTATTAAAACATAATCCTAGTTCGATTTTCAATAATAATATCAGCTTGCGTTCTTTCAGTTCATCATACTGTAAATCATTGGCCAGTAACTTGCTTTCCATATGTTTGTGAATTTTTTGGATAATCTCTTTGATATTAAACATTCTTATAATTGGGAACCAAAGTAAAGAAACACGCTTAACAATCCGTTTCATCTTCTCTATATACTTATGTACCAATCGATTGCTTCATAAGATGACTATTCGAGTACTCGGATTTATTCCGTGACAACTAGATACATATATAACCAAAGTAGATAAAACCGAACTACCCTGTATCATTTATTCCATTTATTTTACAATTGGCTTTACGTCGCACCGACACAGATAGGTCCTATGGCGACCATGGAATAGGAAAGGTCTAGAAGTGGGAAGGAAGCGGCCGTGGCCTCAATTAAGGTACAGCCCCAGCATTTACCTGGTGTGAAATTGGGAAACCACGGAAAACTATCTCCCGGATGCATGCTCACAGCTGCGCGACCCTAACAGCACTGCCAACTCGCCCGGTCATTTAATCCATTCCATGGCCTCCATGGTATATCTTGTTATCGAAATTAGACGTCACACTTAGATATTTACTTTACTCTTCCGTTGAGCTACGATATTTCATGTAGTAGTATTTTGCTTACACAAACGTTACCTTTTTTTGACATGAATTTTATGTATACCACGAGGTTCTGAGCTTATGAATTTATCTATATCTCCAAAATTCTGTTCCATTTATTATTCAATTGAGCGAGTTCTCTCGACTTACTAGTGTGTCTGGACGTAAAATGACTGGATGTATACCTTTATGTGATTTCCATAGATTTCTCCTTTATCATAAACTTCAATGGTTCCTAAATTTCCGATCCGGAATCCATTGGAAGAATTGAATTACAAAGAAAGAATGGAAGGGATCCGTCACTTCGAGAAATGAAGTTATCAGCCAAAGGAAACAAGAGCCACGAAGATCATGAAAATAAAAGACTCCCTCGACCTCGTAAGGTGATAATGTCGGGGTAGGAAAAGGACAAATGTGTGATTGATGATGGTGATTATTATTTAAGGAGGAAGTACGACTGGGCAACCATCCGCTATTAACACTAATTAGAGGGTAAATCGAAGGGGTCCGACACTTCACAAATGAAGGTATCGGTCAAAGAAAGACAAGGGCCACGAAGGGCGTAAAAATGGAAAACTCCCCAGGCCTCGATACCTAATACTATTGGGGTCAGAAAAACAAGACTGACCAAGGAAGGCCGGATAGGATAGATGAAAGTGAGGAGCGTGGCACAAGTAAGTGGAACTAATGCCAGGACACAGCTAAGTGCCTCGTGATTGCCAACCCATTCTCCCAAATTAACAGCCCTGGGGCCCCTTTTAGTCGCCTCTTACGACAGGCAGGGAATACCAAGGGCGTTATTTTATCGCCCCACCCACAGGGGTCAAATTACAATGTTAAATAGTAAACCCTTGGTGATCCATAAAGGATACCTACCTTCCTTACCTATCAGCAATTAGCATGAGATCTGTCTCTTGGGTTGTTACGGGCTATTCGTCACTTGCTGAGGTAAGGTGGGGTTTTATATTATTGAATCTAGCTACTTGAATGAAAGGTCTACTCAAGAAATATTTGTGTTTTTTAAAGAAATAACGAGGAAAATTTTAGAAATCAATATAATTGGGACTCATCTTGTCCAATCGACGCCACACTAATTACTACACAGAGGAGCAGAATTCTGGTTTGAGCCTTTGACTTAACTGCCTGATGGGCATCCTTACTAGAAACCAGTGTCTCATATTATGAATGAAGAAAAGAAAGTCCGGAAATCCTTAACTTCGGCTTCCATGTGAGACTGCATGTACCATCATAATGATTCGTGATGGTCCAGCCCTTGTTACACGAACTCTGGACTCTGGGTATAATTAAGGCAGTCCAATCTGTGTGTGACACAGAGTGGTTGTACGGCATGGACCTTAATTGAATCGATGTGACTTGCGACTATGTCATGGACCGACATCTAAACTTCTAATTTACTTTAAAGTCATTGTGGATGATGACCGCAAGGAAAATTATGCTATAGTGGCATATGGCCTTAATCTAAGTCACTCAGGTTGATGACTCCATGACCATCCAAGTTTCTAAGCTGAAGGCTAAACACAATTAAGTTACACCGGTTGATGACCAAAGTTTCCACTTTACTATCCCCAGTACATTTAATGCTCAATCAATCAAAGTCAAATAATACAACAACAACAACAACGCTCACAATACTTTGTGGAAGTAAAATCCATCACCTTCGGACATGTCCCCTGCTTTACGTTAATATTTGAACTTCCCCAGAAAAAATAAACTAAGATTTCCAGAATGCACCTACAAGTAATTCATTTGGTTTTAAGTTATTTCACAAATACGGTTTCCACTGAGATTAATAATATAATAAATTTAAATGATTTAATGAATCTTAATAAACAACAAATTCTATCTCCGCGGATGAATGGTTTCTTTAACAAGCCCCTACTCAAATTCTGACGTAATAAATTTTAATTCCTTTATAATTTTATCGTCGTATATTATCGTGCAGCTGGATGAAAATTTACATAATTGATTTCTAGTATTATATCTTGTTTCATGACATTACACTACAAGTTTAATCTAATACTAGGAATTATTAATACTTGGATAACCCTAATAATTAAGTATAGAAAAATCTGCATAAGTAACTCGCCATAATATGTAAGCCAATTACTATGTCATATCCAATCATGACATTTTCATAAAGCCTTGTGCACCCCTCAGAATAAATCAATCACTACTACCATCACTATATTTTGGACACCCTGGAATTTGCTGACTTCGCTCATTATAGTCTAACTTGGTTGTTTCAAATATACATTCAGATCTCGGTTAAGCAAATTAATATTATCTAATAACCTACACGTTACTCCCGGATGAAAATTTCAACTAGTTCTCGTACATTATGATCTCCATTCTAAAGACTTCAACCTCATTTTCAACACGTAACAGGCAGAACAAATGCCGCTATGTTCGAGCTGCAAACCCTCGATCGGCTGGAGGCATCGGACCCAAGCGACTCTCCTTGTCAGCGCTTTGAAATAAAACAGCTGTCCTATGTTCACGCTTAACTGGTCTTGAAAGAATGAAATGTTCGACTTCGCTAATAGAATTATAAATATAACATTCCTGACCCAAACAGATATGCACATAGATTTACTTTAAGATGTCATTCAATAATTATACACGTCGCAAATTAACACTTACGTGGATCTCACACTTTTCCATCTCAAACATTATACAAATATCTTCCTCGGGCTCACGCAGAAATCCCGGCATCGTTACAGGCTTCCAATCACCTGATTCACAAATCCTACCTCAATTCATACGACAAATGTAACCTCTTGCCTTAAACTCGACGAATCTCACTGACAAAAGAATGGAATAATAATCCTTAGAATCTACGACGCATAATTAAGCACAATACTTTAATAATGAACAACTTCTCATAACATGACCTCGTATTTTAAAAATTGGATTTTCACAAAAATGACTGACAAAATTTACTGTTATTTATTGTCAATCAGTCACAGTTTAAATGGACATAGAATAGCATTCCCCTTCGTGACAGATATTCACCGATCTGCATTACTCAACACGACAGCGCGCTTATACCGATTGAAACTGGGTAACCACGGATATCTTGCGCCACCTCCATCAATTCAAACAGAAAAATTTACGTCAGATAAAAACATCTTAATTTGACACCACAAAATGCAGGCAATAAATTCACGGAAATGACGATCTACTTTGGACGTTATAGCACTTCGTAACCCCCTCTGACTATTTACAACACATTACACGGCACTCGTAATAATTTATGAAATGTATCCAAGCAGAAAAGGAAAACAAATGACCTTTCGTGATATTTCTGACATTCACGAAACAAATGGGTGACCAAACTGCGTCATAAGTACCCATTACAAATACATATTAGTGTGACATCATAAAACAGGTACAAAGGACGGCGAGATGGCATTACCCCTACTTTAAATGCATATAAAAAAGAAATGCCCTTCACTCGGTATCTTCGCTGACCGAACTCGAATGATTGGATTGTTGCCCGCACACGAAATACTTTTCTTTACAACACAATATTATTATAATTTCAATACTACTACTTCGGTATCTTGACGTCCTTACATAAGATTAATTCTGCGATGAACATTTACCTCCACTTGGAGTCAAAACCCCGGCCACATTGGCTAAAATCTATGTTTGCTGGACTTAGTCTATTTCTCGACGATCGATTTGCTTAACAGCATAACCCTCTCTCGCGAGCTTCAATGATACAATGTAGGATGATTTCAAGATGGCGTCCCCTCTTACTTATAGAGTCTGTCCTCCCTCTCAGGCAATTTTTTCTTGCCGCCAAGAAAATCTGCGTACTTTTCTGACTTTGTGGATATGTATTTAAAAAATTGCTGTAACCAAGTACTTGCTAACTTACTAGTGACATTGTTTATGGAAATTTAAAATCATCTCGTACCAAATTAACTGGTTAATTGACCTCAAATAATAGGCACTATATTCTGACGACTCAGCGTGGGTAAAATAGACACGCGCGTCCTTCATGGATACTCCAAGGAAATGGCTTAGCAATCTCAAATCTGTCTTACTAAAGACCAATTGTCTTACAGATAATTACAGGACACTCTTTGTACTCCGTTCACTGCTAATTCCTTTATTTAAATATACTTATTTAACCGAAACCTCCTTCTGTATCCATCCACCTTCGATACGTGCGGATGACGTCACATCGCATAGCGTGGGAAAGAAAGCAGCCATCTTCCTGCCTCGTGTCGCCTCTGTGATATAAATATATATTAGAGCTTCTGATTACGATTGACATGGGCCCTCATGTGGTAACTTTAAGACTCAAAATTCTTGGGACACAAAGGTCATGGGTTCAATAGGTCCTAACATAAAAGCAACCTCGTACTTTTACGTGACTGTTGACGCTGGTATTTTATTTATTTATTTATTTATTTATGTATTTATTTATTTATTTATTTATTTATTTAGCTGCTTGTTTAACGTGGCCCTAATACACCGAAAGTTCTCGTCGACGGAACGAACAGAAAGGGCTAGTATTGGGAAGGTAGCGGCCGTGGCCTAAATTAAGGTACAGCCCCAGTATTTGTCTGGTGTAACTATGGGAAACTAGAGAAAACCATCTTTAGGGCTGCCGACGGTGTGATTCAAACCCACTATCTTCCGAATGCAATCTCAGAGCTGCGTGCCCCTAACCGCATGGCCAACTCGCTCGGTGATGCTATTATCAACGTGGAAGGAAACACATTGCAAGAACTTAGGATGCTGGTAAACGCAATAGGGCCTGGATGTAGAAATCAAAACTAGAATCGGCATTGCAAGTAGTGTGTTTCTGAAATTAAAACATCTCTGATTCGAAACTCGTTGGCTTGCACGATGTGTTATGTGTAACAGGGCACGAAATCGCGGGGTGAAAGGGAGTTTTGCCACCGCTACATTGCTTTATTTCTCAAGGTCTGGCAGTCATTCTCTCATTTCTATATTATGTGTATTTCTGCTGATGTTTTTATGAAAATATTAGCAAATTTACCCGTGCTTCGCTACGGTATTCTGTACTGCATACGGCTATCGAAGTAAATTACTGTACATGCAGTGAATAAGATTTCTTTAAATTCCATGTCTCTTAGCGTTATCCGGGAAACAGCATAGGGAGGTCCGCATACGTTGTTTCCGAAGTAAAGTGCGAGTTGCGGAGTTGTGACGATAACGGCAGGTCCACTTGCCGACTGCCATTCGCAATTGAGTTGGGAATTTTCATTATAATGGCGGGACCCATTGCCTACTGCGCGGTTACAATCGATTTGGGGAGTTTTCGTTGCAATGTCAGGCCCCATTTCCCACTTCCAGACAGATAACAATTGAGGAATTTTTATTATAATGACAGGCACCTTCCCTACTGCACGTCGAAATTGAGTTGTGCTGTGTATCAATATAATGACAGGCCGCTTTTCCTAATGCCAGTCAGCTTACTACCAATCACACCGAGTTGGTGAGTCTCCATTATAATAGCAGGCACTATGCCTAACATCAGTCACTTTTTAGATGGGTAAATGTGTTTATAATGGTGGGCACCCTTGCCTACTGCCAAACACATTCGGGTAAAGGAGTTTTGAAGGAATTTGTATGCCCCCTAGCCTTCTTCTAGTCAAATCGAGAAGTAAATTATTCACTACAGTGGTAAAAAGTCAATGTGGGCAGTACCGTTTACAATAGCAGACGCCCTCCTGCTCAGAATCATTATCGATTCATAAAGTATTAATTACAAAAACAGGCACACCCGTTCTACATCTCTAAAAATCAACTTCGATGAATAAATGTAGACGAAAGTACGTGCATTTTTACCGTTGCCTACGCTATAATACACTTTACACACTTAATTTCACTGTTGAACATGTCTTTCGAAAAAATAAACGTACACCATTTAGTAACTCTCTTCGGGACAAGTACTGGGTAGCGGAGGTGACGAATTCCGTCGTTCACTGCAAAAGTGCCACAGACGATGATTTTCGGTATCTGAGGGCTCCTCGATCTTGAAAACAAATAAGACACAATGTTGGACTTTGAGTAGCTGGAGAAGAGATATGTTCTAAACAGCCTTTACAGTCTGTTTTTTCTTTTGCCACACGAACCATAATGTCATTTTATGGTTGGTGTCATTTTATTCCGCTTGGCGTCTTAGGTAGCTGAAGAAGAGCTCGATGTCATAGCTCGTTAGGTTTCCCGTCAATGCATAATGCAAATGTATACTTACGAGGTATTTTACGGAGGCCACAGTGGATTGGGTAGTCGAGATCTATGCCTGATGCATTTCTCTCATGAATCTTTTTTACTTTCTCTGAATGCAGTTGAAGTTTCTTAATATGTGACAGGAAATCATTAATTAACCAACTGAGGAGTTCATCTTCAGTATTAAAAGATGTTTTTTTTTTTTTTTTTTTTTTGCTAGTGGCTTTACGTCGCACCGACACAGATAGGTATTATGGCGACGATGGGGAAGGAAAGGTCTAGGAGTTCAATCATATCAATCAATACTGATCTGCATTTAGGGCAGTCGCCCAGGTGGCAGATTCCCTATTTGTTGTTTTCCTAGCCATTTCCTAAATGATTTCAAAGAAATTGGAAATTTATTTAACATCTGCCTTGGTAAGTTATTCCAGTCCCTAACTCCCCTTCCTATAAATGAATATTTGCCCCAGTTTGAAGGAAGCGACCGAGGCCTTAATTAAGGTACAGCCCCAGCATTTGCCTGATGTAAAAATGGGAAACCACGGAAACCATCTTCAGGGCTGCCGACAGTGGGATTCGAACCCACTATCTCCCGGATGCAAGTTTACAGCCGCGCGCCCCTAACCGTACGACCAACTCGCCCGATTAAAAGATTATCGTTTGTTCTCGTTCCTGGAATATGTCCCATGTGAGATGTTGCAGACGTCATGCGCATCGAACAATTTCATAAAATTCTCCATAAAACAAATGGCTTATTTTAAACTGCATTTAATGCTCTCGGGACAAACCACCTCCATACTTATCAAACCAGAGACTGTTTCGTGGGAAAATACATTTTTTTTTTAGCTCTTGCTACATTCATTTTCGCCAAATTTGTTGGGCAAATTATTTTCCTCGTTGGTTTCCTAATTTAAGATTTCTGAGTTTGAAGAGGCCTCTCAAATGATTGCCGGTCACGGTAGCATTGTTTACAAAAAAGTCCAGTGACAAATTTTGGGATCGCCCGATTCTTATGACGTAACTCGGATCAAAACTTTGGAATAGAAGCCTATTTCGATCAGCTTGGATTCGTATCTCATGCGCAATACTTTCCCTGTATAATGTTTCGAACATTGAACACTCACTGGAAACTTGTGAAACGAAATTCCACTACCTTTAATTTCTCGTGAATAAACCATGACTGGAACTGCGAATGCTTAACATCAGACGAATACATAATACGTTCACAACCAACTCAGTTAATGAACACGTTTAAAGGCGCGAATCTGGTAGACAGGGGGCAAGAAAGCAATCCTAGCGGCCCGGCATTGAACTTCAGTGTAACCACTTCCATAGCGCTTTACGGGCTCTATTTCCAGGCCTTGTATTATAACGTAGGCAACGATTTTTACTATCATTTAAAGACTAACTGCTCTAGGTTAGTCTTTAGTCCTTAAGAGTGCACTAATAAATCAATGGTAGAGCCATCTAACAGAGGAAAATGAAATTTCTTGGGAGTTTGCAAGTTCAAGTCAGTTGGCATAGACGGCCGTAGAGAAGGCACGCAGTTTGAATAGCCGTGGAAGATGTACCCCTGGTACAACAACAACATCAATAATAATAATAATAATAATAATAATAATAATAATAATAATAATAATAATAATAATAATAATAATCTTGCTAGCATTTTTCCCGCACTGTGGCGGGATCCAATTGCAGAACATTCTTCTCCATTAACCTCGGTGATGCTCACATACTCCATGTCTTCCCTGATGCGATCCATCCACCACTTCTTGGGTCTACCGGGCGGTCTCCATCCACCAGAGTCAAGGCTCAAGACTGTTATTGCCTGTTATTGCCACTGATTGGCAATTGCGCCTACCACGTGTCCAAACCATCTACGCTACGCTTCCCGCAGTTTCGCGGGAGCGCATTAGCCAGGTTTCATTGTATAACTACAACAGTTGTTCAAGGCAGGGCAATACCCATTTAGTATCAAACGGACAAAGGCTGCTGAAGTTGTGTGCTGTTAAGGCTGCTCTAGGCTATACAACGACATCATTGTCGAAGATGGGCAGAATTAAGTTATGTACGAGTAACTTCCCCGTATTTAATAGAAGGACCCCCTTCACTTTCTAATAATGTTACTGACTTTACGTCCCATTAGCTTCTTTTACGGTTTTCAGAGACGCCGAGATGCTGGAATTTAGTCCGCAGGAGTTCTTTTACGTGCCAATAAATCTACAGACACGAGGCTGACGTCGAGTCCGCTATATCCAAGAGACAAAAGTCTAGAAAATAGTACCGTACCTAAAATTAAGGGAAAGTGTACTCCAGCGTCATTGAAGAAAAGTGCTTCAAGTGTTAATGCAGTGAGCAAGTGTGTCGCGATTATAATTGAGAATAATGGAACATTATTTAATGCATTAAATTCACTACGAAGCAAAGCCTCAGTGGAAACAGTGTTTTGTGTAATAGGGTGAAATACTGTGTCGCCAAACTAGTCAGTAGGACCGAGTATGTTATGTAAACCATGGAATAAAAACGCAGTATTATGACGTCGTGGAAAAAATCGAATAGCGTTTAGAACAATTGCGTGGACCAATGCCCTTAGATGGTGGGAGGATCACGTGACCCAATCAGGTTGAAACACATCAGAGTAGTGCAGTAGTGGGGTTTGTTATTTGGGTGAACGCCAGTAACTTCCAGAAGGAGAGACTAAGATGTAATAACTCTAGTTTTGGGCGTGCCGAGGGAGAACGACATAATTCTAGGCAGCGTGTAGAACGAGAATCTGCACCGAATGGGTACGACATTATACTACGCAGCGCAAAGATCGAGAGACCGTACTAAAGGAGTACGAGATCGGGAAGGCTGTGTTAGAGAGAAATGCCCTGTAAGAAGTGTCGGAGTAGAGTCCGTACGGGAAGATTGTTGAGGGCCGTGAACATATGCTCTGAATTAAGTCACTAGGGCCATGAGAGGCAGTTAAAGTCACTAACCATTAGCAGTGGGTGATAAGTGAGCCCTTACAGGAAAGGCAGTCCGCGAAGTCAAGTATTCTTCAGTTGGAAGATATTAGGGTTATTGAAGAACCAGAAGCAAGGTGCTCAAATAGTAAGGAGGAGTAGACTCGGTGAAGAATGGACTTAGTTATAAGGCAAATTTCAACCTTCATACTTGAGGAGAGGTTCCGAGTTCTTTTTTATCTATTTTACAACTAGCTTTTGTACCCGTGCTTCGCTACGGAACATTGTATAAAGAATTGTAAATTAGGTAGTGTACACGTTGTGAGCAAGACTGTATTAAATTGCATAGCTCTCAACGTTACCCTAGAAACGCGACGGGGAAGTGACCAAACGTCTTTTCTCATATGAAGGCCTGATTAGGGAATGTTCATTGTAATGGTAGGCCCGCTGACGACGATCGGATAGGAAAGGCCTAGGAGTTGGAAGGAAGCGACCGTGGCCTTAATTAAGGTACAGCCCCAGCATTTGCGTGGTGGGAAAATGGGAAACCATGGAAAACCATCTTCAGGGCTGCCGACAATGGGACTCCAACCCACTATCTTCCGGATGCAAGCTCACAGCCGCGCGCCCCTAACCACACGGCCAACTTGCCCGGTAAATTGTAATTCTAGACCAGAGCATACTACTACTAAGTGAGTCTCTGTCGTAAATGTCCGCACTGCTCATTCAAAACAGTGCGTCAGAGTAGGGATCGAATAACTGAAATACGGTACTATGATGAACCAGTGTGTTACATACCAGTAGTATCAGGAAATGTATGAACCAGAGGAATGGAGACAAAGAATATCACAACAAACAATGGTCAAGGTTATGGTATTGTTGATCAATGTTATGTGCTTTCGATATTGTAGACCTTCTCATTCAGTTTCCTCCCGACTCTGAAATACCACTCTTGTCATAGTCAGTACGGTAAAACTGAATAAAACATAAATGATCGGAAATTGTGTTATCTAAAACTTTCCTTATGTAGGCCTAGTACTTTTCGATAGGACCAATAACATAGGTATTTAAAAAAAAAATTAGGTGCCTTCCCCTAAACTACAATTTCATCTAGGGCGAATAAAATTATTTATAGCTTAGACTGTAGTTTCTTATTCCCCGACTCTATATACCGATTTTCATTAAATTCTGTTGATCCATTTTAGCTACATAGCAACAAAAATACAAATTCATGAATATCTGTATCATAGCCGGTACGGTAAAAATGTATAAGGCATAAATGATCGGAAATTTAATTCTATATAAGATTAGTTATGTAGTATTTATCAATAGGACCATTAATAATATAAATATTTGAGAATTAATTTCAGGTCTTCCCCTAAACTACCATTTCACTCGGCGCGAATAAAATGACAGCCTAGATTGTAGTGGCTCATCCCCCGACTTTACATACCGATTTTCATGAAATTCTCTTCAGCCGTTTTCTCGTGACAGACAGACAGACAGACATTACGGAAAAGTAAAAAGTGCATTTCCTTGTTACTGAGGACATGTGAAGGAAGCGGCCGTGGTCTTGATTGTGGTACACCGAGCTCGATAGCTGCAGTCGCTTAAGTGCGGCCAGTTTTCAGTATTCGGCACCCCTGAAGATGGTTTCTCAGTGGTTTCCCATTTTCACACCAGGAAAATGGTGGAGCTGTACCTTAATTAAGGCCACGGCCACTTCCTTCCCAGTCCTAGCCCTTTCCTGTCCCATCGTCGCCATAAGACCCATGTGTGTCGGTGCGACGAAAAGCCAATAGCAGAAAAAAGTATGGTATAGACCCAGCATTTGCCTGGTGTGAAAATGGGAAACCACGGAAAACTATCTTCAGGGCTGCCGACAGCGGGGCTCGAACCCACTATCTCGCGGATACAAGCTCACAGCTGTACGCCCCTAACAGCTCAGCCAACTCACCCAGTTGTTTCGAGTACGAGTCTGTGGACTGCATTACTCTTCTCGATAGGAAACTGGGCGTCAGCAGAAGGTCAGGGTCCGGAAGGAGCAAGATAGAAGAGAGGAAAGAGAAAATATCCAACTGACCTAAATATTAACTGAATTTCATGAGCTCAACGTTACACAGTTGTGCATCAAGATAAATGCAAAAGGAAACTAAAGGACTATTAACATTACTGTTGCACTGTGAGTTAGGAGTTCCCTCTAATTCAGTATTGTTCAAGCAGTAAAATTGTATATAATATCTGTATATATTGCTGATAATTAACTATACGTCCGCCTCTGTGGTGTAGTGGTTAGCGTGATTAGCTGCCACCCCGGTTCGATTCCCGGCTCTGCCACGAAATTTGAAAAGTGGTACGAGGGCTGGAACGGGGTCCACTCAGCCTCGGGAGGTCAACTGAGTAGAGGTGGGTTCGATTCCCACCTCAGCCATCCTAGAAGTGGTTTTCCGTGGTTTCCCACTTCTCCTCCAGGCGAATGCCGGGATGGTACCTAACTTAAGGCCACGGCCGCTTCCTTCCCTCTTCCTTGCCTATCCCTTCCAATCTTCCCATCCCTACACAAGGCCCCTGTTCAGCATAGCAGGTGAGGCCGCCTGGGCGAGGTACTGGTCATTCTCCCCAGTTGTATCCCCCGACCAAGAGTCTGAAGCTCCAGGACACTGCCCTTGAGGCGGTAGAGGTGGGATCCCTCGCTGAGTCCGAGGGAAAAGCCGAACCTGGAGGGTAAAGAGATGATGATGATGATGATTAACTATACAAGGTGAAAATTATGTGGTGTCGGGTCAATCTGATTGTCTACGATTTATCCTACCCCCTCAAGTACGGCCAAACATCCTAGCATGGCTCCAGAGTCAACAAGGCTCAAATTGTTGTAGGCTATGTGATAAGCACATAAAATGCCTCCGGAATAAATCGCACAAGAAGTAGAAAGCAATCTGGGGACCGCTGTAAACAGAAAACATTGTTTAATTTTTCTTAGCAGGGGTTTAAATGATATCTATCTAACTATCTATCTATCTATCAATCACCAGTGATTTGCATTTAATGATGTCGTCCAGGTGGCAGATTCCACTTCGGTTGTTTATCTTGTCTTTTCTTAAATCATATCAAAGAAGTTGAAAATTTATCAAACAACTTCCTTAGTAAATTATTCCATTCCCTAATTCCCCTTCCTCTAAACCAGGGCCGTTCAAACACCCAAAATCCCACGCGTACAAACTGAGGCGCAATGGTCCTGTGCACAGGTCCCACTCGGCTCGGCTCAGACCAGTGCGTCGTCTAGGGGCGACTCGGCTAAGCTTGACTCAACTCGGCTCGGATTTGGAGCGCTATGGAGCAAGTGAGGAAGAGGGAGACAGGTGGAGCGAGCGAGGCAGGCGTGGGGAAAGAGAAACACAGCGCTATTGCTCCAAATCGAGGAGTGGGGGTCTGCACTCTGGTCAACCAAGCGAAGTCTTTTGCACCGCGCACCGCACAATGCAATGGTGCATGCACCCTAAGAGGACCTGCTCTAAACGAATATTTGCCACAATTTGTCACCCTGAATTCTAAATTTTTTTGTTCATATTATGATCCTTCCTAATTTCAAAACCTGCATTCGAGCTTGTTCGTCTACTACCAAGTGTATGCATAATATTTTGCCGGTTTTTGTGGTAAAGAACACAAGAAATTTTCAAGGGAAATTCACTTTTTGTTTATTCAAAATATTGACCATCGGCTTCTGCACACTTCACCCACCTTTCAGGTAAGTTATGAATAACATGCCAGAAAAATTGCTTGTCTTTTGCGGCAAACCATTCGTCCACCCATTTTCCAACTTCCTCGAAATTGCTGAAGTGCTGCTCTGCGAGCGCGCACACCATTGATGTGAAGAGGTGATAGTGAGATGGCGCCAGGTCGGGGCAGTAGTACGGTGGGTGCGGAAGGATGTCCCATCCAAGCGATTTCAAGGTGTCTTTCACTGGCTTTGCCGAGTGAGATGGCGCATTGTCGTGTAATAAAATCATTTTGCCATGCCTTCTGGCCCATTCCGGTCGTCTTTCAATCAATGCACTATTTAAATTAATTATTTGTTGGCGATAGCGTTGTGCATTAACAGTTTCGCCGGGCTTCAACAGTTCATAATACACAATAACCCTCTGGTCCCAAGAGACGCAAATCACCACGTTTAAATTGTCGAAACCATGTCTCACATGTTCTAATCGATGGAGCGTATTCACCATATGTTTCTACCAGCAAACGATGTCTTTCCACAATATTTTTATTTTGATTTAATAAGAAAATCAATGCGTGCCGCAAATGTTCTTTTGCAGGCACAAAGGTCAACATGATCACTGAACGATACGACACTGACGCTTGTGTGTGTTGGTAGGTTAATGTCCGACGAACAAACTGACGTACGCTGCGTACTGTTCGCTGGTGCCATCTCTTAGTGAAACCAGAAAGGACTTACGCATACACCTGGTAATGTAATTCTCTCCACTGACAGCTCGGAACATTCCGCTTTGTAGAGCTGATCGTCTCTTTATTCCCAAGTCTTCCAAGTCCAAATTTTTATCAGTGTTCAGACATTTCTTGGAGACAGTTCTAATTTCTTCTTCACCGAGTTCGATAGTTGTAGTCGCTTAAGTGTGGCCAGTATCCAGTATTCGGGAGATAGTGGGTTCGAACCCCACTGTCGGCAGACCTGAAGATGGTTTTCCGTGGTTTCCCCATTTTCACACCAGGCAAATGCTGGGGCTGTACCTTAATTAAGGCCACGGCAGCTTCCTTCCCAGTCCTAGCCCTTTCCTGTCCCATCGTCGCCATAAGACCTATCTGTGTCGGTGCGACGTAAAGCCAATAGCTAAAAAAATATTCTTCTTCTTCTCCTTTAACTGTTTACCCTCCAGGTTCTGTTTCTTTCCTCGGACTCAGCGAGGGACCCCACCTCTACCGCCTCAAGGGCAGTGTCCTGGAGCTTCAGACTCTGGTTCGGGGATACAACTGGGGAGGATGACCAGTACCACGCCCAGGTGGCCTCACCTGCTATGTTGAACAGGGGCCTTCGGAGGTTGGGAAGGTTGGAAGTTAGGTGCTATCCCGGCATTTGCCTGGAGGAGAAGTGGGAAACCACAAAAAACCCACTTATTCTGTACTTACAAACGTAATCAACTCATATACACTATGTGGAATTACTTCAAATATACTATACCACTGCTATAAGATTAAAATTTACATTGAATTTATTTATTTTTTACCCATTTAGAACCTAACAAGCATAACGACCTGCTGCATCTTAACCAGAGCCCCTTTTGCCACCGCTTTCCAGAGTTCCGGAAGGGCCTTCACAGCTACCGTAGCAGTTCCAGGGCCCTCAACGTCCCCACTGCACTTCACCCTTACAGGCAGTCCCCTACTTCGGCTGTGGTTGTTTCTGGCTCTAGGAACCCCTCAAATGTGTGTATCTTGTTTCTGAAAGTGGTTCTGTTCTATTGGATCTCTGAGAAGGGCAGACATCATTGTACCCCCTGTGGGTGGGGGCGTTAGAATAACACCCACGGTATCCTCTGCCTGCCGTAAGAGGCGACTAAAAGGGCACCGGGGCCCTTAGCTTGGGGAGCATGAGTTGGCGACCACGGGGCACTCAGCTGTGTTCTGGTATTGCTTCCATTTACTTGTGCCAAGCTCCTCACTTTCATCTATCCTGTCCGACCTCCCTTGGTCTTGTTCCTTTTGGACCCCGATGGTATTATGTATGCGAATTCTAGGGAGTCTTTCATTTTCACGCCGTTCGTGGCCCTTGTCTTCTTTGGCCGATACCTTCATTTTCCGAAGTGTTTGATTCCTTCCATTTTTACTCCCTGATTAGTGTTAATAGAGGATGGATGCCTAGTTATACTTCCTCTTAAAACAATAATCACCACCCGACATCATTGCAATCCATTGTCAATCGCATTGTCGATCCAACTGTCCGTTTTGAAATAGACGTTAAACAAGCCAATGATGTCGATTCTGAAAAGAAACATCTACGAACCGTGCATTCCATACCTCAACAACATCCGTCCAAATGAAATGGCGGGATGCGTCCGGGGACTTCGGCTCGCCAGGTGCAGGTCTCTTGATTTGAATCCCGTAGGTGACCTGCGCGTCGTGATGAGTATTAAATGATTAAGACGACACATAGGGCTACATCCAGTTCCCGTGCCAGGGGAATTAACCAATTATGGTTAAAATTCCCGACCCTGCCGGGAATCGAACCCGGGACCCTTGTGACCAAAAACCAAAGCGCTAACCATTTAGCCATGTAGCCGAACAACATCCGCCCAGACAGATGGTCTGTAATAGGCTTGTTCTTCGGTTGCGGAGGCAGTAACCAAGAACACAGGGAGTCTCACGAAGGTATTGGGTCTTCATCACCCTACATTCGAGAACATCATACTGTGTATCACAAAAGACTCAGCATCATAAATCATCATCTTTATTATGCATAGGTCACGGCATTTTACAGATTTTGATTTGTGTTACTCACCCACCACGACAGATTCATCTCACCTCATACCCGACCCCGCAGAGAAACGGGTCAAATGTTGGACAAACAAACATTATTGTTGGGGGCCAATTTAATCTATAGAGTAGTATGTACGTTTCTAATAATTTGGTTTCATTTAGAATTTAGGATCCTTGTGGTCACTCACGTTTATGAACTGATGTCATCTTGAAAAATACAGGCTGATTGGAAACATCGTGAACAAGGTGTATGAGCGTTACACGATTGGTCATACTAATAAATAATCTGAAAAAAAAATCGATATCTCACGCCGAAGTTATTTTATTAGTTTCTGAAGTTAGGCAATCAGATCGCTTTGCTGGCGAATTCAAATGGGCTTTGCGAGGTGATGTTGCTGAATCTACACGTGACTTAAAACCGGCTTGAAAGCCATGCCGAAAAATTAGTACCAAATACAAATACACCGTAGCGCACTTACTATGGTGCGATCCCTTCAACTCCGAGGTCCGTGTTTCAATCATTCCTCGGGCGAAATTTGTCTTCATTGGTGGTCTATATCCAGTCTTTAGCCACGTTCAGATTTAACAATTCCTCCTTACAAAGCCCATTTGAATTATCCCGCGAAGCGATCGAATTAGCTAACTTCAGCAGCTGATAAAATCACAACAGTGCAAGATATGGAATATTTTTTCAAATTATTTATCAATTTGACCCACTCTATATCGCTCATATACCCGGCTCACGTTGCTTCCGACCATCCTCTATATACCGTATATATTAAGGTATTTTCAAAAATGTATTTATTTATAAATTAGTTTCGACAAACTGAAGAACACCGAGCAAGTCGCTGCAGGGGTTGGGTCACGTAGCTATCAATTTGCGTCCAGGAGGTAGAGGGCTCGAATGCCACTGTCGGCAACACTGAAGGTGGTTTTCCGTTGTTTCCCATTTCCACACTGGCAAATGTCTGGTCACAGTCGCTTCCAACTTGCTCCTAGCCCTTTTCCGACCCATTATCAGCGTAAGATCTATCTTTGTCGGTTGGACGTAAAGCAGATTGTAAAAAAAATGTCAGAACTGAAGAACCATTTTTTACAACTTGTTTTGCGTCGCACCGGCACACTTAGGTCTTATGGTGACGATGGGACAGGAAAGGCCTGGGAGTGGAGAGGAAGCTACCGTGGCCTTAATTAAGGGACAGCCCCAGCATTTGCCTGGTGTGAAAATGGAAAACCACAGAAAACCATCTTCAGGGCTGCCGACAGTGGGGTTCGAACCCACTATCTCCCGAATACTGGATACTAGCCGCACTTAAGTGACTGCAGCTATCGAGCTCGGTAACTGAAGAACCTAATGGTTATACATTACACTGGGGAGCAGGAAGTTTGGTGTCCCCTTTTTGGTGTGTTCTTCGGTCGTAGATTCTGAAAATGGCAATTGTTTCTTCATATCAGTTCTCCTTTTTACGTTGTGGCATATTAGGTTATTAAATTAAGCCTACAGCAATGGTGCCGACTTTGTGCGGCAAGGAGTTTTCTGCTGCCCAGCTCCCCAAATGATCTTAGGAGACAAAGTGCCATTTTGCTTCCCAAAAATTTCTCCTCCTAGATGTTGAGTCCCCTTAAAACGTGAAGTTTGATAGTCTTCGGAGGCTGCTAGGGCGTTAAAACTGGAAATGGTTTTATATCAAGAAATTATATTAGAAAGCGGGCATTCCTTCAGGGAACTGCATTTCCCAATGGAAACTGTTGAGGTAGTACATCAAGTAGTTTTCACATTTGGTATCATATAATGCTTAATATACAGCAGTATGACAGTTATTAAGAAAATGCATTTATGAAGCAAGTTCTAATTTCTTTACTTGTGAATATTTTTGATGACATCGTACATGAAATATTCCTACAATTATGAATCAAGTTCTATTTTTATGTTTACTTGTGAATATTACTGAATACTCCGCACTGTACCCATCCCGGGCATATCAGGACATCAATTAAATAATTCGGCTTCACAAATAAATATATAAATGGATTTCCTGGACAAAAACCTTCGGAAATCACTTCCCGGGTTCGAAGTCCCATTCTCCTACTTTCATTGCGTCAACGGCTAAAGCTCAAGAGCATACGGCTAATGGAATGTTCGTAAAAGAAAAATGGTCACTACATTAATTATAACGACAGTAGGGTTCTCTATAATGTAAGAGGAATACATTAATATTATTAAATGAGGAGAGTTTTGTTCCCAATAATTACTAAGAATTTTATTAAACTGATAGAACCACACGATAAAATACACGAGATAATGCCACATTATTACATATAAAAACAATAGTAAAGAAATCATTTGTATACAGTATGTCTCAACGTCTTAGTCAGTTCATACACTGTTTTGGCAATCGCTTGGCATCACCTTATTGGCGTGCACTAATACTATATACATTTTTCACAAATGCAAGTTTATTTATCTCTGAGCAATGATACTCGATGATATCTATTATTTGAATGGATTAACCACAAGGTCAGGATGACATTATCTCATTAAGCCATACTATTAGTTGGCCATCATGATTATGGAATTTAGGCAGATAAATTCGTTCATTTTTTTACCCATGAGATTACATCGCCGCATATCGAACACATGGTCTATTTGACCACATCAATTACATATTATACTGAACACATACACGCATTGTGGGTTTACCTGACCCTGTTATATACGATGCGAATCAACACAACGTTGGTTTCCTACCCATCACCATAAACACTTAAGGACGATATAAATACATTAATACATTACACAAAGAAATATTAAACACATTAGCAAACAATACGTCTTGAAGATATGGCCTAGTCAAGCCATATGATGTCAGCTCAAATCCATCGTCCTAACGTGGTTCTAACCCACGTTCTCCAGCTTCCAAGGTGCAAAAATCTGAAACTCCTATCACGAGCTAATTTAATAAATAAAAATGGGGAGGAATACGTCCTTCACAGAACCATAAAATTTTCAACGTCAGTCATAATATATTATTAGCATGGGATTGATATTGCAGTGGTGAATGGAGGGGACTTACTAAGACTAAAATTTTGAAGGCTTTTAGAGACAACTCCGTCCGCACATGGGACCAGACAAATCCCCTTTCATCATAAATCTGTCCTTCTTGTTGTGGTCAGTGTCCTGCCTTGCGGCCACAGAGACACTTTCTATTTTCTTTCTTTCTTTCTTTCTTTCTTTCTTTCTTTCTTTCTTTCTTCTCATTTTGCTCGTTTCCAAGTACAATATTATTCAAGAGCCACCAATTCTTATTCCTTATTGTTCGGGCCATATACAGCCTAATTCAATACGTCGCGATAACCATCATTATTCTAATTCTTCATCATTCTCTCATCTCGGAAATTTCACAAGTCTCACTTTTCTCATTGTTACGCTACTGCATCTCAAATCCACCCTATTTATTTATATGGAAGACTCTATTCCCACAGGTCATTTAACTAATTCCGTCTCACTCGCATATCTATATAATTCGCAAGTTGCACCTCGGGCTTGAACATCTTCAATGATCATATTTTTAATTATTATGGAATTTATAAAATACATGCATTACCATGTGAAGCGAATACGTAATATATATTCAAATTATTATGAAGATCCTTACCAGTTAGTAATATTAGGAAGAACTTATAAATTTAGCTGAAGTACTGTTCTCCCTTAAAACATATGTTTCACACGCAGTTGAATTTTGTAAGAACTTATATACTAATTCATGGAAATAAGCCCGCTGAAATATTAGTGATTATCCATAAACCACAGAAGACATCCTAATTAAATTAATAAAATAATCTTTCCCAGTCACACGCGTATAATGCTCCCTACATTTAATATTATTAATTACATAAAATCAACAAACTAGTATTTACAAATATGTCGATATGTAAACGTGCAGATCTCATGCTTTAGTATATTTAAGAAATTTGTGCTTATCGATATTGCGTGTGGTTTGCTGTCATCTTGAGGGTACACCTAGGAGTCTTAGGTCTCCATTACGACAGCTTAACTCTTAAACAGTCCTTGGTTCCTCGTCCTCATGATACCATCCATATCTCGAAATGAGGTCTTCTACTGTTGGAATGTCCCGACGTTCCCTGAGGAGATGAATGCTGGTACTAGGCGCGACTCTAGTTGATTCCAATCCTGGGTTCGACAATTACTCAGGAACATACAGGCAAAAATGGGAAATTGATTAATGAACACTGTTTATGTGTTTTCAAAGAACCTACTGGTGGTTAGATCCACTTATTAATTCAAATGGACTAATCCGGATAGCGGTAAGTTTGTATTAATCACTATTCATTTCCCGTTTATCACACAGCCTGACTAATTGTTGCCACGAGTGTCCATGGAGTATGCAAACGTTTTCCTACCACGAACACCGATCTTTTAATTTACTGAGCGTCACTCACTGTTCAAATGCCTTAAAATCGGCCACTATATATTACTGAATGTAATCGGCTGTCTCACTAATTTTAAGCAACCTGATGTGTTTGCCCGTTCTTTGATAAATGCATCATAAGCCGTCATTGAAGTCACAAATATTTAAAGGAGTAAATGTTGAAATAACACCTCTACTAATCACAACCGGACTTAGTCTCGTACCATACGGCGTATTTCGCGATATTTACATGTTTTCTTCGACATAGCACCTCACACACTATGCACGTAAATACCGCGGCCGCACTAATTACAATGGATTCCTGCATCTAGGTCTGGGTTTTATTTATAGTATTTTGGCTGAGTGGTCGGAGAGGTGGTAAACCACGCCCCTAATCGAAATTTCGCTCCGCTAAACGTAGCCTAATCTTTCAGTGACGTGAGAGTAATCAAATTATAGCTCTTGACCCCTGTTTCATACTGATCTACTTTCATGTCTGTTTGATCAGCGGGTCGTTCACAATGCACCAACAATCTGCATAAAATACGCCGGTTCGAATGAGTCCTGACTTATAAGTTTCCATAGATTACCTCAGAAAAAGGTATTCTTCTTCTTCTTCTTCTTCTTCTTCTTACTAGTCAAATATGGTGGATTAGCACCAATGAATGCGGTGTTGAATCAGTAAAGAAATATTTTTGGGGGTTAACACACCTTAATTCACCCCACTCTCTGACAAAATACACTTTTACGCGTAACGTAATCCCTTCTTCTTTCTCGTTCCGAGTAAGAGCGCAATTTCAAGGTTCCGCGGTAACACACTGTCCTTCTCTCGGTACAGCACAGTGACCTTCTCCCTTCGATCTTGCGTACCGCAACTCGTATCCCGGTTTTTGACGTAAACTGCTAATTACGACATTATATGTCGCAGAATGTTGCGGAAAACGGCATATATGGTTGACTAAACCTCCTAAAATGCCTATAGCATGGTGATGAACGGTTACAGTGCATAAGACTAGTTCAAAAATTTATTTGAGAAACAAGCTCGTTTTATTTTGTGTGTTTGTGAATATTGTTGTTATATAGGAATGTTTGCATAAACAGTTGTTCCTCATTTCACATGCCTGTGTTCATGTGAATCATGCCCTCCCGCAATAATTACCCGAAATCGGCGCGCCTGGCCTGCAACATAGACAAAGGAACACCAGTACTTCATCAAGATAACAAGTACTTTCTGGACAAATGTTTATTAATTTTAACCTGGTTTTACTCATTCCTTGTTCTCTAATGAGATCATTCAATTTGACTGAAACGCTTTGCAGTATAAATGACTATCACGTTACACATCACAACCTTCTGTATAACTATTCGATTCATCTGTCGGTTCACAAAGCTAAGGAAGACTAGAGTAAGTTGGACAAAGTATCTCCGCTGAATGTGCAATAGGGCATCTTGCAGAGGCTAACACTGCATATTTCCATTGGCTCCGGTTTGTCCCATTGATGCCCTTTATATTTCTTTCGTTCCTTCTTTCTTTATCTGTTTACCATCCAGGGTTGGCTTTTCCATCGGACGCAGCGAGGGATCCCACCTCTGCCGCCTCAAGGGCAGTGTCCTGGAGCTTCAGACTCTGAGTAGGGGATCAAACTGGGGTGGATGACCAGTGTCTTGCCCAGGCGGCCTCACCTGCTATGCTAAACAGGGGATCTTGGTGCAGGATAGGAAGATTGGAAGGGATAGACAAGGAAGAGGGTAGGAAGCGGCCGTGGCCTTAAGTTAGGTACCATCCCGGCATTCGTCGGGAGGAGAAGTCGGAAATCATGGAAAACCACTTCCAGGATGGCTGAGGTGGGAATCGAACCCACCTCTACTCAGTTGACCTCCCAAGGCTGAGTTTACCCCGTTCCAGCTCTCGTACGACTTTCTAATTTCATGGCAGAGCCGGGAATCGAACCCGGGCCTCCGGGGGTGGCAGCTAATTACACTAACCACTGTACCACAGAGGTGGACCCCCTTATATTTACTAAACAGTGATCAGTGTTGTAGTTCCGTTCACGCCACACCATCAGAATACCAAATTTTATGTTCTCGCTTTGCCCATTTGTCCACTGTCGCAGGTGCTCTGTACACATTTTACACATGAAATGTGGTGCCCATGACTTATCTTGGTCCACCAGTTTCAGTTTGAAGTAAGAAAAAATACCTAGAATATTTTCGATTAAGTCCGTTATAACTTGTCTCCACTGAGAGAACGTATACCCACTCCCCACAAATGTAACAAAAAAAACCATCAGGGGTGTTAATAAATTTTCCTCTTGATGAAGACATTTATATAATTATATATCTACAAATAAATAAAACATTCCAGATATATAATGTACACGTGCAGATGTATTATGTGTAGAAACAATGCACGAACTTTGGTGGGAAATAAATGAAGACACCATCACAAAATTAACAATATCTAAAACACTAGAGCTGCCAGAACAAAATGACGGCGTTTTTGAATCAGTTTTAAAATTCTAGACACCACCCTAAGAGAAGCAATTTTGTTCCCCAGCGCTGATTTAAGTAGCATGAAAAATAAAAATGATTTATTTTTCTTTAAGGTTTACGATTCAAAATAAAGCAAAACGTTGCACAACGTTCGTCCATTACACAAATACAGCTCACACGGTTAAAAAAGCTTCTTAACGCCCACTCAGTTAACTTCCGTGCCCTCATGTTGATTTCTATACAATGGGTGTACATTGTAAATACACTGATGGAAAAAATATCCCAGCACCATGAAATAAGGAATGTGAAATACGGAAATTTTGGCAGTGTATTTGTCGAGGTAACATATTTAATTGATCGAAGGTACAAGACTACAGGTTAACCCTTACCCCTCGAATTAAAGTTCTCTCTGTTGCCTCTACTACTCGTATATAAATGTACATTTTTATCTTATATGACCTGTATTAATCTTTCACAATTTTGGAGATAGCACTTGCTTTTAAATGATGTAGTTAGGCTATACACGTTTGCAGCAAGCTATACTGGAGCAAATAAAAACAATATGTGGAATTTAAGACGAATTAGTTTGCTTTATTATTATTATTATTATTATTGCCGTTATCGCATGCCGATTGGTTTCGTTAATAATTTAGTGTACAAATTATCGCTAAAAAGCAATTGAAAACTCTATTCAGTCTCTGTTTTGGTTACGTCGCGCATTCCTATCTACGAAATGTCACTGTAAAATTTGTCACAAATGGAACATAATAATTGCTCTTACACAGTTGAAGTCCAAAATCTGCGATAAATTAAGAAATATTTTATTTTTGGTGAATATTATGTATATCTATTTTACTACTTTACAAGTACTTTTGGTGCTACGTTCACAGTAACACACGCATATCTTTTGTTTGTCTTACACTTTCAACAATTTCGTGTATTATGTCTGTGTTCACTGACGTTCTTTGCTTTCGTTTTATTGCTTCAGGTGTCAATGACATCATTTCCTGAATTGTATCGCGATGTGCAAGATTTAATAGGCAACAAAAACCTATGGCCAATGTACATAAGAAGAATTCTGTGGACTAGTGATTTACTGGTCCAGGCATCATGCTATTTTCGTTCGAATAAAAAAAAATATTTATTGGACCAGGGATCATGCTATTTTTCTTATCGTGAATGCTATTGACCTCCATTTTGCTGTTTCAACTGGCCGCTCTAGTCATATGGACAAAGATAATGAGAATCCACAGACATAGCACTCCCATTTCTCGGTGCTAGCCCTGGATCTCAAGAAATTAACAAAAGACGGCACCAGCAGCGAAATACGACTTAAAGGTGTCCTGTATACAGGCCTTAAGTATGTACTCATATTTCTCTAATAACGACGGTATTCTTAATTTACCGCAGATTTTTCACTTCATTTAAGTAAAAGCAATTATTATGTTCCATTTGTGACAAAATTTACAGTGACATATCGTAGATAGGAATGCGCGATGTAACCTCTGTTTTTATACCTCGCGGTAGTTCGTAGGCTGAAACCACTGTAAACGGCAATTTCTTGAAATCTGAATCCGTTGATTTATAATTGTGCTAGCCGTCAGCATCAGGTGCATGTTGGGTTACGGTACACACACCGACCATCGTCAGTTCACTTTTAGGCATCGTGAAATACTATTAGCTATATTCATTAGGAGTAGAGGAGCGAAAATACTGTGCTTTGTGTGTTGCCTGACATATACAACATATATACGACTAGATAGCACATGGCAACCATGTTTGTTTACTATCGCTGGAGCTTTCATGAGCGTGAGTGGACAGCTGACGTCTACACTGCCATCTAAATAATAGATTTTTGACTGTCAAATAGTATCTGGATTCTACAAAGTTCTACGCAGAACCAAAAGATGGCAGTACAGTATATCATTGTGTATTTTGTCGGCTAAGAGACGGAAGACCAGCGGTGGGCGATAAAATGCCATGTCGGATCTCCCTCGACATGCGACCGGAACGGGAATATCGTAATGTCGGGCCTCACCCGACAGACGAGAAAATGTCCTACGCGGGTCCACAATAACCGATCTATTCGCCTGACTGATGAATGCAGGCGTGAAAACGTGCATGTATTGTAACAAATAGGTGCCGAATGTCAGCTTGTGGGATGGAGTTCCATGCCTGTTGCACTTGGTCGGGCAGTACAGGGACGGTGAATGCCAGTTGTGGATGACACTGGAGTTGTCGTCCAGTGATGTCCCATACGTGCTCGACTTGAGGACAGATCGGGAGATCAAGCAGAACAAGGAAACATGTAGGCACTCTGTAGAGCACGATGGGTTACAAGAGTGGCATGGGGGAGTGAATTGTCCTGTTGGAAAACACCGCCGGGACACTGTTCATTAATGGCAGTACAACAGGTCCAATCACCAGAAGGACGTTGACATCTGCAGTCAGGGTGCGTGGGATAACCACGATAGTGCTCCTGCTGTCATAGGAAATTTCTTCCCAGACCAGAACTCCCGGTGTAGGTCCAGTGTGTCGACGCTACAGACAGATGGAAAACAGGTGGCCTCCTTCTAACCAACACACGGCCGTCACTGGCACCAAGGCAGATCGGCTTTCATCGGAAAATGTGTCTATGTGTCATATTCATCATCATTTCATCCTCATTACGACGCGCAGGTCGCTTACGGGAGTCAAATCAAAATACCTGCACCTGGCGGGCCGATGTCCTCGGACGCATTCCGGCACTAAAAGCCATACGCCTTTTCATTTCATCGGAAAACACAACGGACCTCCACTCCCAGCTCTCGCTTGACACCACTGAAGTCGCAGACGGCGGTGGTTTTGGGATAAGTGGGGCGTCGGACTAGGAGCTGTACTTCAAGTAACCGATTTCGAACGGTTCGTTGTGTCACTATGGTGCCAACTGCCGCTCGAATTGCTGCTGCAGACGCAGTCCGCTCCGCCACTGCCATACGCCGAATATGGCGGTCCTCCCTCTTTGAGGTGCCATGGGGACGTCCGGAGCCTGGTTTACTTGCGAGCGTACATTCTCATGACCACGCGTGCACAGTGGAGATATTCCTGCCTAGCCCTCAACTGGTATCATCTATGTTTGTAACGTAACTGGTATCATACGTCTGTCAGACTCCAGATATTTACTTTTAAATTAAACAATTTGTTCTTAATTTTTTGTTATTTATTCAACTTAATTCCTTTAAATATATGTTTGCAAACATGTCAGTGCAAAAAGTAGAAGAAAAAATTACAAACCCAGAAAAAAAAGAATAAAATATTAGAATGATGCTCCAAAAATGTGGACACTTCTGCTTTTCGTAAAAATCTAGAAAATATTATTACGATTATTTCGTTGATATATCAGTATTATATAAAGACCATACAAACAAATAAAACACAAAATTACTGGAAAAATTAAATATAAATTTAAATTTTAAGGTTCAAAATCAATGTTTGTTAGGAAGCACAATTTTCCTTATCACAGGATATGTTACTTTTTTTTTTTTGGCGCACCCCAAGCAGATAGGTTTTCCGCACTTCTGGCACTGATACTTCGTTCTTATTTTCATTTGAGGTTCGCAAAAGTATCACGTTTTACGAACCTCGAAGAATTCAGGTTCCTCTTGCTCGTCATCAATCTGATGAATCCTCCTCATGCAGAATGTCAGTTCACGTGGAATTTTCTTCACCTCAGTAAGCTTCCGATGCATTTGAGGATAGACCAGTGACTTGGAAAGTGTCTTCATAAAATCAAGCCTAGCCATTCTCAATACTGAATAACGTCATTCGCGAACAGTAGTCACGGAACTGGTATCATACGTCTGTCAGACGGTGCGATAAGTTTAAAACGCACTTACTTAAGGTCAAACAAAGCGAGCGGTACATCACCTTCCCTGCAGGGAAACAACACTCCAACTGAGAGGTACACAAGGGAAGAAAGCAGTAGGCTGAGGATAGGAGAGGGGATGGCTTGGGAAAATTTTCGGCCGTCTTACAGACGTATGATACCAGTTGAGGGCTAGTCGTTCTGGAATAGCGCGGAAGAAAAATCCACCTTCACGTAGCCCTTTTATACGGCCTCGTTCAACCGCAGTGAGCTGTTGATACTGGCCTTTTCGTCGTCGTAGAGGCATTATCGACCCACTCACTGTCACTCGGTCCAGTCTCACACGTAATTAACGCTCTCGCACACTACAGCCCGTATTTAAAGCAAACCTGATGTGCAACGCTATGGGGTCCCTACTAACGCCACGCTAATGCGATTTGTGGGAAAATTGAATCACCGTCATCTTTCAGAAGTATGAACACGCCTACCAGCGTTTGTCAATCTATCACAACCCCTCCTTGGTGCTTGGACATATTTTCCGCCAGTATAATTATTACCATTCTCAGAAACAAGAGGTTATTTCTCTTGTATTGTGAACAAAAATACTTTCGGCGAATTAATATGACACCTAACGTTAAAGAAATTTACTTGAGTAAATACAATAGATTTTGAATTAATTTTCTGAATTTTTTGTACTTGCGTACAACAGACTGAGAAAACTGCACTGTTACATTTAGTACAGTAAAGCAATACGAGCCCGAAATAAGTTGTTAATGAAGGGTATATGTGGTAAAATATAATTTAGGTTGGCAACACAAATTGGATCTCTCTAGTTTACTCGATCCAATAACACTGTAAAATATTCGTACAGTATGACACCACCATTTCAGATAGTTTATGAATTATAAAGAAACATTTTGTGTTGCAGGTTTACTATGGGTCTTGTGCTCAACTCGTGGCTTTGGGAGGCCATTGCCGTCCTCACAGTGGTAATCACAGTCGCTTACCTGTACGCCACTCGTCACTTCAGTTACTGGGCTAAGAGGGGAGTACCGTACATCAAACCAATACCATTTCTGGGAAATGTCAAGGACCTCTTCTTACTGAAGTTCTCTTTGGGGGGCTTTTGCATGGACGTTTACAAAAAGATGCCAGGAAAACCGTACGTGGGATTCTTCATATTAGACCGGTAAGTACAGTCGGCGTCACCTAACGTTGATCTCGAAAAAAAATTATAATCCCCCGACCCCTGCCAACTCAGGTAGAAGCCATCGTTTCAATTCTTGTTCAGTTTTTTGTTTTTTTTGTATGTATTAAGCAGGTTTAATTTATTCGGTTTTCAATTTTCTCAATTTTAAGCGTACATTCTTTGTAAATATTTAGCAGATTTATTTTTACTCAGTTATCTCAGTTTTAAGCATAAAGTAAAAATACTGTTTTTAAGATATATTTCAGCAGGGGTCATCACTAAATCCATACATCCTTATCCTGATCAAGGTGTAATATATGTAAACATCAATACTAAAATTATCTGAATAAATAACTAAATAAATTACCAAGATAAATTAATACAAATAATTAATCGAAAAGTCGGTATTATGGGCGCAAGAGTTCACCAGAATAGATCCCTCAAATTTTGATTGAGCATGATAATTATTCTTTCTCTCCCAGGGCGTGTACGTAAAAGCTGAGTGCTGGTACATCTGCTTTCAGGTCTTACCTAACATTCTGAAGACGACTAAATAGGTAGCAGCAGCACCTAGGTTCATCAATAACTCCACTGATTCTAAAATAACTAACTATATTCTCAATAAATTCCGTGCAGGAGCACCTCATCATCACACCAAAATATACATATAATACACACAAAACATTGCCGGAAGACTCCATATTTACAACAACAATGAAAGCAGTGGGAAAACGAAAGCGAGGACCAAGCTACCATTTGCAGATAGTCCGTACAACAATGTAGATATGTACCCTTCACTGTCTCTGTATCAACACGACTTGCCGATTCTCATAATCGGCACTCATGATATCATACAGATACTGTACCTTAATAATACTGTGTTCACTGACTGTAACACTTGGTTTAATGATACATTCACTTGAGCAACACACGCTTGTCGTTTCGAAACCCACATTATGGAAAGTCTGAGAGACAGCACAGCATATCTCTCACCGACATATAGTACCAAGCCGCCAAAAGTAATACGATACCAAGTGTCTAAGCACTCCACAGTTTGTAGGTCAGTCACGTTCAACAAACATAAAAAGACTACATTCCACAAACTTTTGATGTCCAGTCCAGTATAGTACATCAGTGTCACTCCAGATTCGTACTGTGAAGTTTCACTCCCGTATCGTGTGTTTTGTCGAAGTATGATCACATGCATTTATAGACATCAGCCTTCCATTTCCTCTCAAAAGATACGCCGAGATTGATCCTGGCCAGTCAATCACGAGTAGATCCACGCCCTTAATCTTTCCCGTGTCCTAAAACAATCGCAATATCAACAGATGTTTCACACGAATAATCGGAAGTTTCCGACTACATCAACAAGTCCATCTCATCAGACTCTGGGATGTCCTCATGCGTCATACAAAATTCCTGAGTTATGATAGCAATGATTTTCCCAGCCGTTGTACAAAACAAATTACTCATACCACATGTGGAGACCTTCCAGATTATAATATTAATAAATATAAAAATGAAATAATAATAATAATCGAATACTGACAATAATAATATCTGACTTCTAAATACAGTGCGAGGGTGTGATTCATGCGCTATCACAAAGGATGTCGTATCTGAGGGAATCAGAGACCCGGCACATTGGTGAAAAATGTTCGTAGGCGACATCACTAAATCTACCATCATTCATCTGCATTTAAGGCTATTGCACAGGTTGTAGATTCCCTATCAGTTGTTTACCTATTCTTTTATTAATTGATTTCAAAGGAATAGGAAATTTAAATATGTGCGGTATGAAGAAAGCAGAGTTGGAAGTGTAACTGGACAACTGGAGAATGGCCCATGAATATTAACTAGAAACGAAGATGAGTACATGGGATTTCTAGTTTATGATTTTGGGGACTGATGTATTAGGATTAGTAGAGCGTATTGAAGAATGCTGACATCTCCTGTACATAGTATCAACGGTGGCCACAGATGTAGATCAACACTGTAAGTGCAGAAGTAGGCCTTAAAATGGATATTGCCTGGATGAACTGAGCAGAGAATCAGATGTGTTCTGTTGCTAAAGGTATACCTCTAAAATTAAGGGTATAGCATATAATACAGTGACTAGATCTGCAATGCTATACGGAAAAGGAACATGGACAATCAGAAAACCTGATGACAAGAAACTTGAAGATGCTGAGGTCTACGAGAATAGCCTGGATAATGATTGAAATAATATTTGCAGTGGTGAATTGAAAATGAAATGACGTATGGCTTTTAGAACCGGGAGTGTCCGAGGAGAAGTTCGGCTCGCCAGATGCAGGACTTTTGATTTGACTCTCGTAGGCGACCGTGAGGAGGAAATGATGATGAAGACGACACATACGCCAAGCCACCGCGCCAGCGGAATTAAACAATTATAGTTAAAATACCCGATCCTGCCGGGAATCCAACCCGGGACCCTGTGACCAACGGCCAGCACGCTAACCATTTAGCCATAGAGCAGGACTTCGCAGTGGTATGAGCACATTTCGAGACAGGGGGACAATACAGTATTTGAAATGAATGCCTATGGGGGTTGGAAGATATGAAGACCAAAGACACGGTGGATGAACTGTATGTGAGAAGAATGCAACGAAAGTGTCTAATGGAATTTTGTGACCGAGGATAATATAATAAACTCACCAGAAAATTCTGACTACTCGAAATGGGGAAAGGCGGAATAAAAGAAGAAGAAAAATCAAATGGAATAATATTTCAGTAACCTGTAACTAATTATTCTCTTGAAAGAAAACAAATAGAACAAGCGAGTAAGCCTGCTTGAAGAACCATATCTGAATCTGAACTGTGATGTTGAAAACATGAGGGCATTCATCTTCATATAACTGCTTATTGCCCTTTTGACAACGAACAACTGTCTCAGGTGTGGGTTTTTTCGTCAATTACGTTGCTCCCCTCTAAGGTGAAGTTATATATTTGTGTTTATAATAGATTACTCCTCTGTAATATGCATCCCATAGATATCAGTTCTGAGTGCAAACGTTGCCACTGTTACATGACTTACTAATATATATATAAGGTAGGTTGGCGTAAGATCAATTTTACTATCGGGTTTTACCTTTGCATCTCATGGTGTGGGTTACTGTAGTCACGTCCTAGTTCGTGAACCTTGGGCAACGGCTGAGTGGCCTAGTAAGTGGTCCTGAGAGTCGGGATACCAGTTGCTTTGGAATGGGAGTGGGCATCTCGGACATATTCTGAGTCCTGGCCCTCCTTGTGCTCAGGCGGCTAGGATTATGCAATCCACGGTTGGTCCCTAGCCCGTTAGAGGACAGATCCTCACTTGGACTATGTGTAAGTAGGGTAGCATCCTGCTTCATGAATGTAGCGAGCTCAGAACATTTTAAGCAAGCCTCGGACCTATGGGAGTAACGGAGTCCCACTCTCATTTGATAGGAGAGGGCCTCCTTGGAAACAACTTGGTGAACGAAATGGAATTCGATGGCGAGCTATCAATATTAATGCGGCTTAAGGAAGAAAGAAAGTAGAACTGGCTAAGTCAGCAAAGATGATGCATCTGGATGTGCTAGGAGTAAGTGATATACCAGTAAGGGGAGATAACGAGGAAGAGATAGTAGATTATAAAGTGTACTTGACGGGGTAGGGCTGTTTATCAGGAATACCATTGCACGCAACATAGTTTCTGTTAAGCATGTAAATGAGCAAATTGTGTGGGTAGATTTGGCAATTGGAGGAATTCAGGACGAGGATCGTCTCAGTGTATTCACCATGTGAGGGTGCAGATGAGGATGAAGTTGGAAAGTTTCATGAAGCATTGAGTGACATCGTGGTCAGAGTCAACAGCAAGGATAGGGTAGTGCTATTGGGCGATTTCAATGCGAGAGTTGGAAATAGAACTGAAGGATACGGAAGGTGATTGGTAAATTTGGGGAAGATATGGAAGCTAATAGGAATGGGAAGCGTTTGCTGGACTTCTGTGCTAGTATGTGTTTATAGGTGGGCCGGCGTAAGGTTGCACATGACAGCTGCGCACAATATTGGTCACACTGCAATGGCGCACGAAGCGATGTTGCCGCTGTAACAACAGCTCATTGCACGACACATGTGTTTTTAAAAACATGGGAGAAATGTTTTTAATGTCATCGCGATGATACACAATACAAATGAAATCTGCCGACAAAAATTGAACTTTCAACTCACCGATTATTCATTGCACAAAATTATACGAGATAATTATACTACGAAGTTCTTATTATCGCGATGTTAGAAAACACGGAAGAAATCGGCCGACAAGGATCTCACTTCATGTACACCTTCACCAATAAATGTTAGAATAATATACACCGGTGCTAACACAAAATGTTTCAAGTAAATTCTATAAAATTTACGAAAATTCAGAAACCTTATTTTCATACCTGATTCACAAAGGCAGAGGGTCGATACCCTCCAGTTCACTGCCATCACTACCGTCGCCTTCGTTGTAACTGTCATCATCGTCTAGGCAGATCATCAACTCCTGAGAGTCACTGATGATGCCATGTATTGCCATTGCCGAATTAATGAATGCTGCGACATGGATAAATTTCTTCCTACACAAAGCCGCATCCATTGGAGCAATACTCTCCCGGAACAGTCCTTCCACTTCAGTAACTGTGAAGGACGTTTTATAAGTGCGTCGTAATGTTTTACTTCACCCTATACCGTACCAACTCAGTGAGGTTGAAGTGACAGTGGTACGGCGGCAACCTAATAACCTCGTGCCCTTGTTCCTTCGCTACCTCGTCGACTATTTTTTTTTTCTATTTGCTTTACATCGCGCCGACACAGTTAGGTTTTATAGCGACGATGGGACAGGAAAGGCCTAGGAATAGGAAGGAACTGACCGTTGTCTTAATTAAGGTACACCCCCAGCATTTGGCTGGAGTGAAAATGGGAAACCACGGAAAACCATCTTCAGGACTGCCGACAGTGGAATTCGAACCCTCTATCTCCCGGATGCGAGCTCACAGCTGCGCGCCCCTAACCGCAGGCCAACTCGCCCGGTGTCGACTAATTTAGTCGTACACATATGCGCTGGGATATTTCTTTACTGCAGCCATTCCACTTACAGTTCTTTACGGGCGCTCGAAGAAGGGGTCTTGTCCATTATTACGGAGTGCCAACGTGCATTGTCCATAACAATGACAGAAGGGACTTTGAGCTGTAAAAATCGTACTCGTGTCTTCGTATTGCATCAGCCTGGAAAGAATTAATTCCTATTACAGGAGATAGCTTAATTCGTTTCTTTCCCGGAGTGCTGTGAAACAAGTCCCTACTATCAGCCCCGTTTTCGCTATTGCTATGTACCCCAGTCACATTTTCCTTCTGTTCTTGGAGGCGAACACCTGTTTGAATGACAGTACGCTTTGAAAGCCCTAATGTTTGAGATATGCGATCCACAACATGATCTACAGGAACGGAGAGACGACTATACAAGCGTACGAATTTCGTCTCCCTCTCGTAAAACTCACGAGTTCTCCGCACTAATTCTAATGCCTGACTATTAAGGGACACTCCGCGGCTCAAAGGATTATCACTTCGCGCTTCATGACTATGTTGTCATTTCCGAGACATCGCACTGCATTCGTTAAAATAAAATTTCACAATTATCTCAAAATGAAAACAAAACTTTCATAAACGTGCGAATCACACCTGACCACGTGCTAGCGGCGACAGACAAAACAGCAACACTTCAATACAGTAGTCAAGCTACTTATAGATGGCACCACTATACTACCTATATTGCCAACAACAATCAACTGAAAATAGTTCGTATTTAATTTGTAGCTCGCTTAAACCTTATAATATATTTTAAATGCTCATATTTGTGTAGGCAAATAAAAGATTATGAACACTATACGGAATTAAATACGAATTAACATGAATAAAATGCGTAACTGTATCTGACATAAAAAGTAGTGGATTGGTGATTCTGACTGACGGGTGACGTTCTTCATTTCATTTTTGTAGTGGTGCCAACATGACTTGCAACTGTCAAGTGCAACCTTGTGCCGGCCCACCTATAGCTGTTACGAATACATTCTTCAAGCATAAGGCTACTCATCGCTACACGTGGGAGGCTAGGGGTACCAGATCCATAATAGACTATATCTTAACCGACATCGAATTCAGGAAATCTGTTAGGAATGAACGAGTTTTCCGGGGATTTTTCGATGATACAGACCACTATCTGATCTGTGAACTAAGTATCTCTAGGCCTAGGGTAGAGAAAGTGAAATCTGTCTGCAAACGAATAAGGATAGAAAATCTTCGGAAGAGGAAATTAGTCAGAAGTACATGGAAATGATTAGTGAGAAGTTTCGAACAGTAGACAGTAAGCAGGTTCAGTATATACAAAGAGAATGGGTGGCATACAGGGATGCTGTAGCAGAAAGAGCAAGCGAATGCCTAGGAAGAACTGTGTGTAAAGATGGGAAAAGGTGAACATCTTTGTGGAATGATGAAGTGAGAGGAGCTTGTAAACGTAAAAAAGAAGGCTTATCAGAAATCGCTCCAAACAAGGGCCGAGGCAGACAGGGATCTGTACGTAGATGAAAGAAACAGAGCGAAACACATGGTTGTTGAATCCAAAGAGAAGTCGTGGGAAGATTTTGGTAATAACCTGGAAAGGCTAGGTCAAGCAGCAGGGAAACCTTTCTGGACAGTAATAATAAAACTTAGGAAGGGAGGGAAAAGGAAACGAACAGTGTTTTAAGTAATTCAGGTGAACTCATAATAAATACCAGGGAATCACTGGAGAGGAGTAGGAAATATTTTGAACAGCTTCCCAACGTAAAAGGAAATCTTTCTGGTGGTGTTACGAACATTTAAGCTCATGGGGAGGAGGAAAATCATAGTGATGAAATTACGCTGGAGGAAGTGGAAAGGATAGTAAATAAACTCCATTGTCATAAAGCAGCAAGAATATATGAAATTAGACCTGAAATGGTGAAGTATAGTAGGAAGGCAGGGATGAAATGGCTTCGTAGAGTAGTAAGATTAGCATGGAGTGTTGTAACTTACCTTCAGATTGGACAAAAGCAGTAACTGCACCTATCTATAAGCAAGGGAACAGGAAGGATTGCAACAACTATCGAGGTATCTCATTGATTAGTGTACCAGGCAAGGTATTCACTGGCATCTTGGAAGGGAGGGTGCGATCAGTCGTTGAGAGGAAGTTGGATGAAAACCAGTGTGGTTTCAGACCAAAGAGGGGTTGTCAGGATCAGAATTTCAGTATGCGCCAGATAATTGAAAAATGCTACGAGATGAATAGGCAGTTGTGTTTATGTTTCGTTGATCTAGGGAAAGCATATTGTAAGGTATCGACGGAAAAGATGTTCACCATACCGGGGGACTATGGAATTAAGGGTAGATTATTAAAATCAATCAAAGATATTTATGTTGACAATTGAGCTTCAGTGAGAATTGATGGTAGAATGAGTTCTTGGTTCAGGGTACTTACAGGGGTTAGACAAGGATGTAATCTTTCATCTTTGCTGTTCGTAGTTTACATGGATCATTTGTTGAAAGGTGTAAAATGGCAAGGATCGAATCAGTTAGGCGGAAATGTAGTAGGCAGTCTGGCCTGTGCTGACGACGTGGTCTTAATAGCCGATTGTGCCAAAAGCCTGCAGTCTAATATCTTGGAACTTGCAAATAGGTGCAATGAGTATGATGTGAAAATTAGCCTTTCGAAACATACATTGATATCAGCAAGTAAGAAATTCGACAGAATTGAATGTCAGATTGGTGATACTAAGCTAGAACAGGTCGATAGTTTCAAGTATTTAGGTTGTGTGTTCTCCCAGGATGGTAATATAGTGATATTGAATCAAGGTGTAGTAAAGCTAACGCAGTGAGCTCGCAGTTGCGATCAACAGTATACAGTAAGAAGGAAGTCAGCTCCCAGACGAAACTATCTTTATATCAGTCTGTTTTCAGACCAACTTTGCTTTACGGGAGCGAAAGCTGGGAGGACTCAGGATATCTTATTCATAAGTTAGAAGTAACAGACATGAAAGTAGCGAGAATGATTGCTGGTACATACAGGTGGGAACAACGGCAGGACGGTACTCGGAATGAAGTGATAAAGGCTAATTTAGGAATGAACTCGATGGATGAAGCTGTACGCATAAACCGGCTTCAGTGGTGGGGTCATGTGAGGTGGATGGAGGAGGATAGGTTAACTATGAGAATAATGGACTCTGTTAGGGAGGGTAAGAGAAGTAGAGGGAGACCAAGACGACGATGGTTAGACCCAGTTTCTAACGATTTAAAGATAAGAGGTATAGAACTAAATGAGGCCAAAGCACTAGTTGCAAATAGAGGATTGTTGCGACGTTTAGTAAATTCACAGAGGCTTGCAGACTGAACGCTGAAAGGCATAACAGTCTTTATTGATAATATATGTATGTATGTATGTATCTAAGAATGTGGTCAGCCTGATTAGGACGTCAAATAGGAGATCATATTATATGTACAAGTACTGCAGTCATTTTCAACATATCCCCTTTTTCTGAGTTCGAAAATGTTCGATTTCGCAACATAATTCCACACAAGTAATATTTGAAAGTTTGCATCATGTCTTTTTTTTAATAATAGTTGCATAGGAGTTAGAACTTATGCAGACAATTTCAAAGATAACACTGTTACCATATTTCTTTGTTTCAGGCCTGCTCTTGTGATACGAGATACAGATTTAATCAAGAAAGTACTGGTCAAAGACTTTAACTACTTCGCTGACAGACATGTGAATTCCGATCCCCATGTTGATCCGTTGGGCCACAAGAATCTCTTTGTAATAAAGGGGCAGCTGTGGAAATACCTTAGAACGAAACTCTCTCCAACATTCACCTCTGGCAGGATGAAGAAAATGTTCAGTTTGGTAGCTAATTGTGACAAGCAGATGGCTGATCATCTGGAGGGACTGACTGACAAGGATCCCACCAGAACCATAGACATTAAAGAAATTGCAGCGAAATGCACGACTGATGTCATCTCCACATGTGCTTTTGGTATCGCGAGTAATTCTCTACAAGATCCCAACGCAGAATTCCGAGAGTTCGGCAAGAAAACGTTTGAATACAACATTCCTCGAGCTTTGGAAACAATTGTGTTCTTCTTCTTGCCTTCATTCGTCAAACTTGCGAACCTAAGTTTCTTCCAGAAAGATGCGACTAACTTTCTCCGTAAAGTGTTCTGGGACACGATTGATCAGAGAGAGAAGAGCAAAACAAAGCGGAATGACTTGGTTGACTTCTTGATTGAGCTGAAGAACAAGGGTAGTATTGAGGTGGAGGAGAAGGACAAGGCAGAAGTGGAGCACTATGATCATGACGCCAGCGTGGTGCAGAAGTTTGGTAAGTGCATTATAGTTGCTGCTGCATGATTAGTCGTAGTTTGTGTGTCCAAGGAGAAAGAGTAGAAATTGGAACTCATATTGGAACTTATTCCGCCTCCGTATGGTAACGGTTAACTGCCATCATCAGATGTACGGGTTCGGCTCCCGGTTTTATCAGAAATTTAAGAGTGACAGAGAGGTTGGGATGTGGCGTAACAGATCCATCCAGCTCACCTCAATTAGGGATGTGTCCGAAAAGAGCTACTCCACCTCGAGAATACGAGGGGTCATGATTGCAACTTGAAATTCAATTCAAACCTCTGGTCTCCTATTATTTCTTTATTTTTTGTGTAGAATACGTACCGTGTGATAGGTATTGTCGAATTTATTTATTTATTTATTTATTTATTTATTTATTTATTTATTTATTTATTTATTTATTTATTTATTTATTGTATGGCTTTTAGTGCCGGGAGTGTCCGAGGATATGTTCAGTTCGCCTGGTGCAGCCCATGTAAGACAGACCCTCTGGCGAAAGTGAGCGGCAACTGCCGTATATGGGAACTGCGTGTTTTTGTAGTGGAGGGTAGTGTTGTGTGTGGTGTGTGAGTTGCAGGAATCTTGGGGAGAGTACGAGCACCCAGTCCCTTAGCCAGGGAAGTAACCATTTTAAGATTAAAATCTCTGACTGGTCCGAGAATCGAACCTAGCGCCCTCTGAACCGAAGGCGACTACACTGACCATTCAGCCAAAAAGCGAAATTAAATATCTAGTTAGCTTTATTCTTGACATGATAATTTCTTATTCTGAACAATTTACAAATCTTCAAGACTGTGTGACCATGAGGCTGTGCATGTGCTCGGCTGGAGCCCCAGCAGCTCGGAATTTGCCTCACGACGCCCGGTTGCCTCACCTTTGAGACGCTCCCTATAAGCATTTTGCCGGTCGACATCGGTTTTCCGTAATTATGACATGCTACTTTATCCACTAGATTTAGTCCTTGATAATTTTGGAGCCATTGTTTTTCCATGTGTGGAGACTTTTTGCAACAGAAGGATACATTTGGTTAATTTCGGTGCCTCGTGGGATGTGTGTGTTTTGTTCGACAGGGTGTCGAAAGTGTCAGCACGCCTCATAGCATATGTCACAAATGAAGATCTCGTAGATAAAAGAACCTCGGAGAATCAATACCGGGGATCGTGGTCCCATCCTTCCTCTTTCATTCTGAGCACCGACTATGATCAGACCATACGAGTCGTAGTCTGTCCGATGAAAATAATGTGGGTAAATAACTGATATATTTTGAAAGTAGGGTACATAGAGTAAGAGGAATACAGTTTCCTACTAAAGAATAATAATGTATCTTTATCTAATTCAAAACATAATTTATTCACTGAGAGAAACATCTATGAAAAACCATGTACTCGTCCAGGCATGAAATGCCAATTAAGTTGTCTGCGAGGCCAATTTGAGAGTCATTATGCTTAACATATCGCCTGGCTAATGCCATCTAATGTCTTGATGAGTTCGTTATTCACTCTTACTTGAATTTTATACCTTTCCAGGTCGTAAATACTTAATATAGTCTATATGTCTCATTCTCTGACAAATATTATGGATTCTTACATTTTCACTTTGATAATGTTGTTCACATTTCATTACAAAAGTCAATGACCTTAGCTGCACCACTGGCAAATTTACCGTCACTTTCCGGTGATTGCAGTAAAATAAATATTAATTATACAAATTCACTAAATTTAACTCTTGACCACCGTCTTATAATTGGTACTTCTAAATTAGTTATCGTATTTTTAGAGTATTTAATAAATACTGTACCATTTCATTGCCCTGATTATTTCGAAACGAAAGGTTAAAGTCGTCATTTTGCCGTGAATAACGATAAAGTGTCATAAATCATGCGGCAGAAAATACGAATTGGAACATACAGACATGTGGAATCAAAGAAGCCGTAAATATGAAGTAAGAAAGTATACACAAACGGAACCCAAGTGGACGTGATTGGGATAGATGCGCTGGTTTCAGATTGTTGAACCAACAGTAGGAACAAGGGAACATCGCACCGAGTGACGAGACGAAGATTTACAAGAGGATTCATACTCAAGAAAAATAGCTTATGTAAAGAGGATAATTCCTAAATTAACGAGAAAACAAGTCGGAATATAAAGTCATAACGCAATATTTCTCGTATACGTAAAAAGAAATCCTAAGCGGAATATCCAACATTGGATAGAGGGAATAGCTACGCACATATTCGAATTGAATCAGAGATTGTCAACAATTTATTAGAGAAGACGTTGAAAATTGATAACTTTAAGTATTTTATCATAAACCAAGAAGATATTTATGAGACCTTTCATGTCATTCAAACCAAAGTATTCAAGGTTTCAACGTCATAAACTACCTTGAAAAACAAAGACTTACTTTAAGAAAGATTTGTAAATAGCAAGATTGTGAAATGAACGATGCTTTTAAACATGTGTGTTATGCATGTCTACGAGAACCAATTACGGACAGCCCCAAGAGAAATCTATGCAGTAGACATTTTCGGTAAATTACCATCAGCAACATAGTTGTCATCATTAACATATTGTCGAAATTTGTAACATTGCAGCCAATTCTACGAGCCACAACCAAACAGGTACTTAGGGCAATAAATAAAGGTGCGGAAAACAGCATATATGACTTACTAGGTACTCTTACATGTCTATTAACATGGTATTGAACGGTGTGTGTGTGTGTGTGTGTGTGTTTGTGTACTGTCCTCAACGTTAGAATACCGTAATTTATCAAATGTAAAGCCCCAGCCTCATAGACGCGCAGGTCACCTACAGCCAGAAGGATGCACTTCCTTTAAAATTGTACAGTACCCGATCATAGGTATGTTCGCTGCGCCTTTTCTTAGTATACATTACTTGCATTTTCCCACAATTTTCTTATGGTAGAAATAGCACCTTTTAATACTGTTCAGTTCTTTTTATAAGCTGCAAAAAGCTGCAATAACAGGCCTCTCCGGAAGCTATACACCATCACTATCATCATCATTATAAATAATGTTTGAAATTTCCACTTGAATATAAAAATTGTTACGATATCCATTTCATGAGCTTTTTCTGGAGCGACACCTCACCACTGAAAACAATGTTCTTTGTTTTGTTAATAAGGAAGCAATATATTCCTTTGGCGACTGAGGAAAATGTAGCTTAAGAACTGTTCAGTCTGTCAAACACATAAGTTCAATATATATAATATAACACTACAATATACCTTAAAACACACTATTAAGAAAAGAATGGCACATTTCCTTCTACAAGGACATCCTCAGATTCTACCAAATCACTATTATTTTATTATTTATTCATGTCAGTAGCACAATATAGTTTACTGATGCAAATTAGACAAAATAAATGTAATTACAATATTACATAAAATTAAACAGTTATTCACAAGATATTGGCCCAGAATTTGGCCACGTTAACAGCGCTCATACTGGCCTGTTCCAAATCAAGGTCTATGCATTTAACAGGGTAAAGAGGGCAATTAATAAGGTGCCTTGTCGTTTGTACCACGCCGCATTCACATAGGGTTTGATCGCCCTTCAGGAGGTCCCACTTCTTCCTATTGTCCTTTGATCTTCCAACGCCTGCTCTTAGTCTGTTCAGTGCCTTTCATGTAGTCCAGGTTTCTTCACGACCAGGGGAAGCTTTTCCTCCAATTTTAAGCGTTTAAGCGTTCTGGATGGAAAGGGATCTTCTGATTCCAGAGTAGAAGTCTGGTCGTCCTTGTATCTGCACTAGCGGCGGATGAGGAGTGCATGAAACTGTTCCTGGACTTCAATCGAGTTGGTGGTAGTTTGTGTCCATGCAGGGGGTGGGCTGAGCTGGTAGAAGCCATTAACCTCTCCACATTTGCAGCTACTTCGCGTCTGATCTCAGGAGGGGCTATTCCTACAAGGGAGTACAATTTGTCTGTTGGTGTTGGTTTCAGACATCCTGTAATATAATTGCATGTTTCATTCAGGGAGACATCGACTTTTCTGGCATTTGTGGATTTAAACCAAACGGAACTAGCATACTTCCCTGCCGTGTAACAGAGTGTTAAGGCTGTTGTCCTTACCGTATGAGAGTGGGCGCCCGACTTTGAACCTGTCACTTTACGGAGCAGGGGTCCGGCTCCATGGCTAAATGGTTATCGTGCTGACCTTTGGTCACAGGGGTCCTGGGTTCGATTCCCGGCAGGGTCGGGAATTTTAACCATAATTGGTTAATTTCGCTGGCACTGGGGCTGGGTGTATGTGTCGTCTTCATCATCATTTCATCCTCATCACGACGCGCAGGTCACCTACGGGTGTCAAATCGAAAGACCTGCACCTGGCGAGCCGAACATGTCCTCGGACACTCCCGGCACTAAAAGCCATACGCCATTTCATTTACGGAGCAGGGAGCTCCGAGGGGAGACTTTTGCCTTGATGTTTGAACAGTGCTCCCTGTAAGTTAGAGAACGATCCAAAGTAACACCAAAGTATTTTGGTGTGTAATTATGTTCTAGAACTTTGTCCTTCTACTTCACTTGCACCTTCCTTGAGGCTTGTTTGTTCTTCAGATGGAAAACACATACTTGAGTTTTTGATGGGTTTGCTTTGAGATTATTGGTCTCATAGTAGTGAGACAAAATATCCAATGCCGAAGTGAGATGGTTTTATACTCTTTCAAAGCATTCACTCTGAGTAGCCAAGGCCAGATCATCAGCGTATAGGAAGCTTTTAGTATGAGGTGGATGTGGCTGGTCGTTGGTATATATATATATTGAAAAGTAAAGGAGCTAGTACACTTTCTTGAGGAACACCATTCTTTTGCGTTCTCCATCGACTTTGCTGACCCTGAGCGTCAACAAAGAATCGTCGGTTCTGTAAAAGGGCAGCAACAGTTCTGACGGAAATTGGACAGTTTAAGGGTATTTAAAATAAGCCATATTATCATCCTGCAAAGTGGTAGTAGTACTGGTGCCTCCCGCAGGCGGTAGCCTCCAGTGAACTTGAAGACATGTATTGCGCTGCCCTCTTGTAGCATGTACCCAACTGAACTTGTGCTGCATTGTTTCTGTGCGCAACGACAATATTTTCGATCTTCATCTTTTTTTTTCCTGAATGGAGGATAGAAGAAGAAAAATCTTGCTCTTGCTGTTGGATCTTTAAATTACGTCTTGGCAGAGAAAAAAAAGGAGGAAAATGTACCCTTTTGATCCGGGGTAATTCTATTGCCGTGTGGTGATAGTCACCAATCAGTTTTGCTGTATTTTATTTGTCAACTTGGGAAACTGTAAGTAGCAACACTCTTCGTTTTGATCCTGGAAGTATATGGATGTGATAACAGTAATTATCAGCGAGCTGTTCTGTGTCGTGGGGTATATCTACACCTAAATTGTACTAAGTAAAATTCAATTATCACTGTTAGTAAGCTGCCTCTGTGGATCCGTGGTAGAGTGTCGGCCTCCGGATCCCAAGATAGCGGGTTCAAACCCGGCAGAGGTAGTCGGATTTTTGAAGGGCGGAAAAAAAGTGTAGAAGATCTCTGGTGATACATTTGGTATTTACCCGACAAAATTAATTAAATCTCAGCCATAGACGCCCAAGAGAGATCCGGTTTACTCTAGGTCCGCTAGATGGCAGACAGAGTAAACCGCAACGTCGAAATTGACGAGCAGACAGCCAGATGGCGTCAATTCGAAATGTCTGCAAACGGTAGCTGAGGCCATACGATTATTATTATCACTGTTAGTGAAATTTTCGATTAACCAAAGAGACTGAATTTCTGGTTATCTTTATTGTGAATAGGTTGTAAACATTTCGTGGAGCTTTAATCTAATTACTCATAGAATGATTTTGGGTTGTTAATCACGCTAGAGATGTTCTTTTAAAACGAAAATTAATGTATTCAATGATTTTATGACAAGTTCGTCTCCATACTTCTACTATACCTTCGAGAGTACGTCTTAACTAAAAAAAGGGGTATTATGCATTAATCCTGTCTGGAAAATCTTTAATATCTTACTATCCGAAGCATTGTGTGAAAATGGGTGAATGTACGAGTAGAAAATTTGTTTTTAAATGACTGGTTCTAGCTTTAGTTGATTATCTTGTAAGGGTAGCCATTTTCTTGGTCATGTGACCGGTTACCTTGGTTACATTCACAACCCATGGTAGGTGAATGTAATTATTATATTTTGACATTTGACGTCTGATACGACTGTTGCTGGTGGACATATGACGTTGGTTGATTGTGTTTTTTGTTCTGGTTGTAGTATGCGAGTCTGAGTTCGTGCTTCGTATTTCTGCGGTTCTTGGTGTTCTAATGTATTAACATTTTAAATCTAAATAATTATTTTATTTGGTGGCTTTAATTTCTAATTTCCCCTCTATGTTTTATTTTAATTACGCGCGCCTGATCTGCTCTTTGTGCATTTTGGGGATTTGTAACTAGGCTTTTCTGATTTATGTTGAATGACTTCTGAAGTAGTCATAGAAAAGCATTTTTCTACTCTACTACCATAGTGTAATCGAACCAAGATCTTAGGGTTGGAACTTTCATTAAGTACTACGTTTCCTAATTTATTCTGAAATATATTCCGGATTTATCCTACGATTTGAATAGTGAAAGCAGTTTCTTTTAATTTTAATTTGAATCTAACTTGATGTCCTAGGCTTCCTAATTTAATTTAATCTTCCCTGTATCTTATATGCAGGACTTATTATTTGATTTGTGTCAACCCTTTCTTTCCTATTATTAAAGTTCCTGTTTAACTTAAATCTGTTGTTTTTATTTTAGTCAGTATTAACTTATTTACTTAGTAGTAATTTATTTATTCTTTATCCACCTGACCTTGGTGGGCCCTAGTATTTTCCACGTGTTGCTACGACCTTCTATTGGGAATTTACTTGTTTATACTACTCATGGTCGTGCAAATACTATCGTGCTATACCTCCTTGAAAGTACGCGATACAGTTCTGGTAATCTTGAAATCCTTTGCAAGGCTCTACAGTTTTTGTAACATGACTTGATGTTCTACGGTGTCATAAGCACAAGAAAGGTCTATAAATGCAACTCCTGTGATTTTTCGGGATTGAAAACCATCTTCTATATACTGTTTTAGGTTTACTACTTGTGCAGTACAGTTCTTGCCTGGCCTAAAACCAGCTTGCTCTGGGATTAACAAAGGCTCCACAGATGGTGCAAGGCGATTAAGAAGCATTCTTTCAAAGATTTTGCAGAGGTGACCCAAAAGGGAGATCAGTCGAAAGTTCTTAGGGTCATTAGGATCCTTGCCGCGTTTCAGGATAGCAACTACTCTGGCCTTCCTCCAGATTTTTGGAATGTGACAGCGCTCCAAGCAGTTATTGAAGAGTTGGAGTATCCATTCTTTGGTGGCATTTCCAAAATGTTTAATTTGCTCTATAAGAATGTCGTCTAGACCAGGTGCGTTTCTGTTCCTGCACATCTTGATGGCGTTTTCCAGCTCTCCAAAAAAAAGGTTTGGATATTTCACAGGTTTCAACTTCAATATTCCTTAGAAATTTTGGTGGTTTAGCTCTGCGTTTAACTTTGCCATTCAGCAAGAGCTGATGGGCGATTTCATTTGGGGATACATTATAATGAACAGATGCCTTGGTGGGGTCATTATTCAAACGTTTTAGTAGTGTCCAGGCTTTCATGCTGCTCTGCGACATATACAGTTCTTCCATCAAATTAATCCAACGTCCCCTTTTCAATTTACCAACAGTCACTATCAGTTTATTGCCAGCCTGTATTGTTTCTTCACTAAAAGGACCCACTTCAAAAAGCGAAATGTACTTTTCCAGATCTTGTACTGGCACAAGGATCTAAACTTTGTATGTACTGTGTTCTGCAACCACGTGGGGTTGACTTGCGTGAACATTTCTTGATAGCATCAGTGAACTTATCATGTGATTCTGGCTTTGGATCAATGTTCAAGATCGCTTCATCTAGACTCTTGGTGAAGTTATCCCAGTCAGCTTTCTGAAAATTGTACCTTCTTCGAAAGGGTATCATTTGAGGTAGAACCACTGAGAACACCCGACACTTAATTGGTCTGTGCTGAGTATGAGGAATAGATTCACAGACTTCCTTTACACATTGATGGGATATGGTATCGGTAACAAATATGAGATCAAGACTGTATCCGGGTCTCCATCTGCCACAATTGAAGGACGGTGGAAGCTTGCTCTCATGAATTAAAGACAAGTGATTCCTTTCAGCCCAATCTGTACCAGCTAGTCCATCTTCGCTGTCATCTCTATATTCCCAATTGGAACAGTGGCTATTGAAGTCACCCATAAGAAAATGGATCTTACTTTCTAGGAGATTAACGGACTGGGAGAAGGGAAATGGAACATTTGGTGGTTTATAAACTGACGTTATTATACAGTGTATTAATTCTATTGATATCAGTACTATATCATCATCTTCAGAAACGGAGGTTGATAGTATATTAAGTTCACGGCTTGCAAAAATGGCACTGCCGTATTTTCCGTGAGGTATCTCGGCGGTAAGTCGCATTCCTGGTACTTTTGGTCGGTTTCGTGTACTACTTCTATCAGTTTTCTGAACACAAAGAACGTCACATTTGCTATAATATGTCCCCTTTATCCGATGTCATGTCCTCTATGTTTACTGACAGGATTGTTAGCTTTGGTGCTGAAAAGGACCCTTTGAAATATTTATTAACCATACTGAGTTTGCAATAGTGCTACTGGAGTGAGAGAATCAGACGTCTAGGAGTAGTCCTAGTCCGTTGCCCAGGAGACACCCGGATGTATGACAATATCACATGTACATACACCCTTCTGGGTGGTTTCTCTCGTGTCCCCCACCAAATCGCTTAAATCATGCGTATGGATCAAGTTTACTACGTTTCAAAAATTTAGTCAGTGTCTGAGGAGTCTGACAGAGGCCTCAAGGCATCACAAAGTGAATTTATATTGACTCTGCACATAGCCTGTATGTATGTCTATTGGCAAATTATTTAGGCCTAGTATCAAACAGCTGGAAGTAATCCTTTCATATAAGGACTGTCCTATTGCAAACGGTTAATGCATCCATATATGCATAGCGACGGATTTGTTTCGAGTTTCGAGGATGGTCACTTTTTCAGCACATTCGCTTTAGATATGGCGGGATTTCTAACAAGCCGTTTCGAAGCACTCTGTGTTTTAAGATACTTTCTTCGCGCCTCGAAGACAATAATAATAATAATAATAATAATAATAATAATAATAATAATAATAATAATAATTCAGGGGAGAAATTTCGAACGTCTTTGAAATCAAGACTGGTGTTAGGCAAGGGGATGGACTATCACCGCTTCTCTTCAACTGCGCTCTGGAGAAAATCATTCGGGAATAGCGCAAGGAGATGTGCAAGGAAGAGGTTGAGAATGGCCTTAGAATAGGATATAAGAAAGATGATCTTATCATAGACTGCCTAGCTTTTGCAGATGACCTAGCGATCTTTTCTGATTCCCTAGATACTGTTGAAAAACAAATTAACCAACTGAGAATCCAAGCAGCAAAAGCTGGCCTCCAAATCTCTTTCCAAAAAACAGAGTTTATAACCAACATCAAGCCAGCCCCCAGAGCGCTCATTGTGGAACAGGGAAAAAGCAAGCAGGTGGAAAAGTTTAAGTACTTAGGCGAGTGGATAGTACCTAACAACTCTGAGAAAGAAGCAATCATGTGCAGAATCAACAAGATGGAGGTGGCATATCAGCTGTCTAGGAATGTCTACAACAAAAGATCAGTGTCCATCAACGCCAAGCTTAGGCATTATTGTTCGGTTGTACACCCGGAAGCACTGTACGCAGCAGAATGCCTTGCAATGAACAGAAAAGGTCTGATGGAGAAGCTAGAAGCTAAAGAAAGAAAAATCCTGAGAAAGATTCTTGGACCAATCAAAGAAAATGGTGAGTACAGGAGACGACACAACAGCAATCTGTACCAGCATATGGAGAGGATAACGGAAACGATTCGGAAAAGGAGGATTAATTTTTATGGCCATATAGCACGCATGAGCACACAGAGACAAACCAATAGGATCTTTTCCTACTTTCTTAACAAGAAAACCAAGGGACCCTGGTTTATCGAAGTTGAAAAAGACCTTCAAGAAATAGGAATCACACTCGAAGACATCCAGAAACGTGCTCCTCTCCAGAAAAAGCTCCAGGGATACAAGAGGTTCCAAGAAAGGCCAAAGTTGAAAACAGGCAAGAAGTGGACTGATGAAAGGAAGGAGGCTCACAGAACGAGAATGCGTGAGTGCTGGGGAAGAATTAAAGCTCAAGGATGCAAACGGTTGAAATAACGTGGTCCACAACAGGCCGAAACGAAGAAAGAAGAAAGAAAGAATAATAATAATAATAATAATAATAATAATAATAATAATAATAATAATAATAATAATAATAATAATAATAATAATATCCTTCATCATGCCCGGCTCCATACTGAAATGGTTAGCTTACTGGCCTTGGTCCAAGCCGTCCCGGGTTCGATTCCCGGCAGGGAACTTGGTATATGTGCTGTCTTCAGCATTATAATTTATCATAGGTAGGACCCTAGATTCACAGACACGCAGGTCGCCTACAGGTGCAAAATCGAAAGATTTGCACCAGGCCTCTAGGGGGCCATATGCCATCGCCATCATCATCGTCATCATCACCATTAGTCGTGTTGCTTATATCTGAGTTTCGTGACTCCATTTCTTGTCCCAATCTTGACGTGGCAACATTATTCTTGACTATTGCTCGAAGTGAAAGTCGTTGATCTTCTTCACCTGATCAGTCCATATGTCAGGATTCCTTCCTTTAGATTTCTTGCCTTCTATTTCTCCTTTTAAAATGGACGTTTCCAAGATTCACTCTATTTACTCTGGTTCTGTGACCAGAATTCTTTGGTTCAGACGGGATGACAAAGGTTAAGTGATCTTCAGCTCTTCTATGATCGAGGCATTTGTTCTTCATTCAGTTCATGGAATGCGCAGCGTTCTTCACCAGCACCACATACCAAGTACATTTATGCGTTTCATATTGGACTCTTTGCAAGTTCATGTTCACATTCGCAAAAGAAGAATGAAAACAAGAGTTTCCACCAGTCAGGTTTTTTGGTTTGTTGCTATTATTATTCTGTTCTTCCAGTTCTTCATTACACGTTTTATGGCAACTTTTCCAAGGACGACACTCCGTTTTATCTCCTCACAGTTTCTCGTGCTGCTGATGAGCGATACTAGATCTTCAAAATCATCCATAACCTTTAGTTCTCGTAGACTGCATTCTGCTTAAGTTGTTCTGGTCGATAAATTATATTATCATTAGCTTCGACTTGTCGAGAATGATCCTTAATCCATACCCAAAACTTATCATATTCACCTCTTCAAAAATCTCTATCAATTCTCCTTCGTTGCTAATAAGGATTGTGGTGCCATCAACAATGCGCAAATTGTTCACTTTCCTCCCACCAATTCAGATGCTTCCAATATGATTGTTCGATGGCTTTCCTCGCGAAGTATGACGTTAAATGATTACTGGGTTATCTGGATCCATGGCTAATTGATTGACATGCTGGCCTTCGATCAGAGGGGTCCCGTGTTCTATTCCCTACCGAGTTGGGGAATTCAACCTTCGTTTATTAAATCCTCTTCCTCGAGGGTTGAATGTGTGTAGCGTCCTGGATAGGGCCTCATCCTCACAGTTTCTCAGATCGCCCATGGGCGTCGCTCGAAAAACCTGTACCGAGCCGCTCCGGAGGCCATACGCCATTCATTATTATTCTCGCACATCTTTCTCCATTGCAATGATTTTAGAGAAATTCCCAGCAACTCTTACTGATGAAATTTTGTTCTCATGTGAAACTTTTTCAAAGAAATGAGATGAGTTGGAACACCAATCTCTGTTAGAATCTGCCATAACTTGCTCCAGGAAACGCAGTTAAAAGCAGTTTTGTAATCTACAAAGAAAATAAGGACAGGAGTATAGAATTTCCGAGTATTTTGACTTATGCACTTTCACGTTGAGGGCCATTTCCCGTGTTCCTTTTCCTTCAACAGCTCCAGCCTGTTCTTATACGTGAGGCTGTATGCAAGATTTGAGACGTTGGTTTACGATATGGAGCATGGCCTTGCTTGAATGCCACATCAACACGATAGTGCAATAATTGGCACAGTTCTTGATTGATTCTTTCTTGTGGTTTCGGATGGAAATGGAACATGCTCAGTCTTTGGATATTTTCCAGTGTTCCAAATGCTATAAGACTACAGATTAAATATGTCTACATATTCTTCTCACATCTCGTTTATCATTTCCCCTGATGTATTATCGGTTCCTGGAAATTTAGTCTTTAAGAGTTTTATAGAATTCTCCATTCCACTGCGCAGAAATGCAGGCTCTCCTTCAGGAAAGACTGTTCCTGGATACTCTGTTGCTCTCTGAAGTCATGTATGGTACTTCCTCTAAATATAGCGTACCGTGCAATACTATTTCAATCTCTCAGTAGCTGCTTCTATCACCAATTAAGGTTCCCTTTTCATCATAAACAAATAATACCCCTCCCCTAACACCACGGCACTACAACCCTGAAGGGCCTTGGCCTACCAGCGTACCGCTGCTTCTGCCCGAAGGGCTGCGGATTACGAGATGCCGTGTGATAATCACGACAAATCCTCTTGGCCGTGACCTCGAACCAGCCCTCAGATCCGGGTAAAAATCCCTGGCCTGGCCCGCAATCGAACCCGGGGCCTCCGGGTAAGAGGCAGGCATGCTACCTCTACACCAGAGGGCCAGGAAAATCTAATAATAATAATAATAATAATAATAATAATAATAATAATAATAATAATAATAATAATAATAATAATAATCGTTCCAGGGTTTCCGTGGCTCACAGTGGTTTAGGAAGTGCCTGACTTGAATGGGAGGACAGGGGATTAACTAGAGCATAACTTAACATAACAAATTTTGAAATGTTATTTTTTCCTTTTTTTTTTCTCTCTTTTAAAAATGATAAATAGAAAATTTTAATGAGTAACAACAATATTAATGAGCTGGTTAGCTCTAGCAAGAACAGTAACTTAAAGGCCGAACATTAGGTACGAAATTTACAATAATTGTGAATAGCTTGGTTGATTTACATAGAAAAGAGGATCATTGCTCTTGATAGGAACAGTATTTTACAAACAGCAGGTTTTGCTCTGATCAATTATACGACATAGGAGTCTGGGGTCCAAAAGGTATTATAGTTCAGCCTTGCAGAGGCGTACTAAGTTACTCCTGACAATCCATCAGTTGTCCTCAAATAAAGTGTTTACACCAGGCAGCCCCGAAGCGGGCTTATCTATTGTTCAGCAGTTTGTAACTTTCTGTTCCTCAAGGGAACTTCACACCAGAAACAATTCTACACATAACAATATATTTACAGGGGCATAATTGTCCATCCTAAGTGACCTTAGAGAAAAAGGAAAAGATTCAATATGAAATAGATAAAACCCTAAGTGTGCTATTGGCTCAGTGATACCGAGGCTAAAGCTATTCTACAGCGGTGTGACTAAGAAAGACATAATAGCCAAATGTAGTTAAAGGAATTGAGAGGTTTTGTAAAGTACAGTCTCCCAACGCCCAGTTGAATGGGAACCAATAGAGGGTAATTACTCTTATTCCCTTACATAACATATTCCCCAGTAGGGAATAGAATAGAGTCCTCATACTTGCCAAAAATTCTACATTTAGACCACAAAATTTAGAACTTTACATAAATAAAATAGCCTGAAACCTTCCCCTCAAGCTATCCGGAGCTGTCGCATGTTTATGAAAATTCTGCCATTACCTTGAGTTGCTGAGCCTTCCGAACGCCACCCGCGCCCCTGGCTCATGGTTCACGTCAATACACCCTCCTCACACTGGAGCAATTCAGACATTACGGCCCTAAAGTACCCGGCTTCTATAGTATTTTTGAGGGGAAGCTTCCAGAACTCTTTACTTACAGGCTGGATTCCTGTACATACCCCCCCAGTTTTAAATGGCTAGAGAAAATATTTACAATTGTCTGATAGGTTGATTACTATTAAAGAAGGAACCAGCTGAAGTGTCGACAACATCGGCACATAAAAATATAAAAATCAGGTTAACAAACATCAAAAAGACAAATTTATTTATCAAATAATTATAGTTTACCCCGTGAGCTGGAGGTATTAAATCTATGGTAGAGACATCTAAAAGTTGAAAACCAAAGTATCTTGCCATGCCCCAGTTCAAGTTTGTTTACATAGATGGCCTTATACAAGGCGCGCAGTTTAACTGACCGGAGAAGGTGTACCCCCGGTACAATAATAATTTAATGTTCCCTAGGTTGCCGAGGTGTCGGAATTTAGCCCCACAAATGTTTTTCTAACGTGCCGGAAGCCAACGACGGGCGGTAGTTGCATTTACCAAGGAACTGAACTGGGATGTAACGCTTTTGAACACGACACTTAACTAGCCCAACTATGCCTTCGAGGTCGGCCACTGAATTAAAGTTAGGCATGGGCAAATGGACAATGAGGTAGGAGCAGTGCCTGTACATTTATTGGAATGTCGCTTGTGATAAAGCTGCAAAATATTTTTTCAAGATCTTCTTTCCTGACCTCTTTACAATTATCTGTGGTCGTCACTGATGGTAATAAAGGCCAGATTTACGGCCTGGTGCGCTATCCTGACACCAAACCCTGAAGAAGCATGCATTCATAATTGTGTGCATCAACAGTGGTTAGTACTGTGATGTATTGGATGTATATGTGTGTTAAAAAGTAGACAAACGACATTTCCGAGCCAGGGACATTAACCAGACGCGGCTAAAGCAGTCTGGTCAGGAACCGAAGTCAGGGCCCTCTAAATCGGCACTACGCTGACCATTCAGCTGCCGAAATTGCCGATTCTGTATAATAGCCTATAGCTAAACAAATCATCGCCTTCTGCTATGTACTACACGCCTTTCCACTCCGACTGAGATTGCGTATACTGGACTAGTGAACACTTTCTCCACTACCTACCCACTTCTTAGCGCTACTAGGATGTCGGTCGGCGCGCTGGCAGGCACTAATTGCTTCTTCCCCATCGTGCATCGTCTTTTCTAAAACTGTTGTCCTGGCGTTTGTAGGGTTGTGACTCAGGTCGAAGGCTAGGAATAGAGGTCAATCTTGATTGGTGGAGTGAGGAATCCGAGACTTCAATGCTTTCCGATTGGATAGTCGTCTCATCATATTCACATTTGTCCTGTGGTTATCTGTAACCAATCTTAAAATTACGAAACATATAGTTTCAACCTTTTTTTGATGACTGACAGTGTCAGATTGTACATTTTGCTATTTGCTTTTCGTCGCACCGACACAGACAGGTCTTATGGAGACGACGGGACAGGGAAGGGCTAGGAGTGGGAAGGAAACGGCCGTGGTCCTAATTAAGGTACAGCCCCACCATTTGCTTGGTGTGAAAATAGGAAACCACGGAAAACCATCTTCAGGGCTGCCGACGGTGGGGTTCGAACCTACTGTCTCCCGAATATTGGATACTGCCCGCACTTAAGCGACTGTAGCAATCGAGCTCGGTGATTGCACATTTAAACACCAGACAGCCTCTTCGACAAGAAATAGGCAAAGGGATGTTTGTAAGAGATTGATGTGCCACATATAAAAATGTATAATTAACTATTGGCAACAGCTGGTCCTTTTCCACTGCTCTCTATTCAAGTGGACATACTTTCAGAACTGCCTACATTTTTGCTAGGCTTGGCATGTGCTCTTGTCTCCTTATGACCAAAAATTTGTCCATCTCCTTGACACATTGCTGCTTTCTTGCAATATCATCAATAATGAGGGAACACAATTTTTCGGCCTCATTCATTCTATCAATTTCTACGAGAAGTCTTTCTTTGACGGGATTTGTTCTTTTTGTTTGGCACGAAGTGTCTCCTATGTAAAGACTCTATGTGCTCCTAAAAGGCATCTTGGATAAATGATTTCATGTACAAGCATAATCCTTAGGAAAAATACATTGCCAGATAGCGCAGTGTTATGCAGTTTTCTGACCAACGGGCTGACAGCTTGTTGTAATTTAAAATTTGGTTCAATATGAATAAGGTCTTCGAGTCCTCAGGTGACCATTTTTGTTTTTAAATTAGTATGATTCTGATTGCTGACTCATCCATCTTCGATTTCTCTATTTCCAAATCAGCTTACAGCTTCTTTACTTTCAGATCTTTGAAGCTTCAAAACACTTGTTGGTTGTCCATTTTCCAATAGACTTACTAGCACTGTCTGCCACCTGATCAGCATAACCATTGTTATCATAAACACCTTATTCATCATAGAAATTCTCGTTTACATTTCCTCTTTCCTCTGATCAGCATAACCATTGTTATCATAAACACCTTATTCATCATAGAAATTCTCGTTTACGTTTCCTCTTTTACCCAGTGTTTTTCCCTAGTTCGTGTTTCTTTATTGGTGTCACCTTTCTAGTGATGATTTTGATTTTGGCATCTTATACTCAGGATAATCTTTAAATGCCGAAGGAGCAACATTTTCTTTCAATTTCCTTATTTTTTAGCCCGGGACGATTATCTGCTTCAGCAAAAAAAGACTACACACAAAGGATGTTCTGAATTCAAAATTTTATACAAAACTGTCCCAAAACATGCTTTTCAACCATTTCTGTCTAGGAATTCTGTCATGGGAATTCGTGTAATGAAATGCCTTTACTTTTCCCGTTCTGGCTTTTGCAATACGGCACGCAGATATGAACCAATGAGTAAATAATGTATCGGTAAGTGAAAATTATACTTTAATTAGATGACTGCCTGCTTTCATTCTCTAAGTGGGCCATGCATTGTATCGGCTGAATACAAATTATTCTACAGTTTGTGGTTATTTTTCTGGGTTTTAGTTCAATCGAAGTAAAAGCCGTGTGAATTAATCACGACCTTAATCGGGCATGCAGTTGTAGATACACATGAATAATATCACATGTTTAATTTATGCATATACGTAGACTACTATACGTACCAGTGCCTTGCACTATTTCCGAATTTATGATATATTCTTGTAGGCCACTCTGAAGAAAATTAGCAGTACAGTATTTCACTGCAAATCATCCGCAATGCGTACTATTACAGAGTGAAACACCAGCTAATTTCAACTTAAAACCACGGTCTCGGCGTTAAGCAATAGGTTCCCAGAGATGACATCCTGCTAGCGCTCCTGCGGGAAATACGGTAACCATCACATGTTCGCTTGAAAGCACAGGGAGCGTGGAGAGTGCAAAGGCGTGCAATGCGTAGCAGAAGGTGATGATAAAACAAAGCAAAACACTTAGTCCCCGTATCAGAGAAATTAACCACATGCGGTTAAAATTCCCCACCTGGCCGGGAATCGAACCTGGGGCCATATTAACCTAAGGCCACTATGTTCATACGTTAGGGAGCCGTACAACCACAATAAATTTGGTTGGTGCTGGTGGTCTGAGAAAAGGATCCTTTTTTTCTTTTAATTTGACACGCTTCCTGTCCTGATCACTGTTATCTTCTGTCTCAAGACTTCTCCGGGGATGATCTGGTGGCTCAAGCGGCCCTCTTCTTCGTGGCTGGTTTCGAGACTTCGGCCAGTACCATGAGTTTCGCACTCTACGAGCTTGCCCTTCAACCTAAGCTGCAGGAGAGACTCCGAAATGAGATTGCAGACTCCCTCAAGGACAATGGCGGTAACATTACTTACGAACTGGTCTTTGGACTCAAGTACTTGGATATGGTGATATCAGGTAAGTCATTTTTCTTATCTTACGTTGTATCAGTGGCGTTTTCTCAGTGTGTGTAAGTTGTGTGTGAACGCCCAAATAAAATAGAAAGAAAAATAATTATTCCCTTTCTTTAAATGTAATGCTACATTATAGTGTGTTTTCCTTTCGTTATCGTCCGTTGTTCCACTCCATATGCTGTTGTCACTCTCAGCACCGTCCGGTATCATGTGCTACGCCGCTAAGGGGTTGGAGTATTTCCAACGACTCGGCAGCTTCGCTCCCTGGAATCGCGCATGTGCGTAGACGCTCTCAGTACAATGGACTCATGCTTGCTCAACCCGAGGCATTGTTTCAGTTTCCACCAACTTTTTGTGTTTTTCCGAGTTTCACGCGAGTGTATTATGGCTTACGCAATCAAGTTGGATGTTTGAATGGTTGAATATGGGAAGTGGAATCATAGTGAAATAATTAATAAAAGCTGGTATTTCATCACTTTCTTATAATGAAAAAATCATTGATTGACAGTGGCCGATTAAGCCTAGTCATTTTCAGGGCTGCATACGCTGCTTTGTTAATTTTCCGTACTTCAATTTTACAATTATTATATTATATTATATTATATTATATTATATTATATTATATTATATTATATTATATTATATTATATTATATTATATTATATTATATTATATTATATTATATTATATTATATTATATTATATTATATTATAGACCGTTATGCCTTTCAGCGTTCAGTCTGAAAGCCTCTGTGAATTTACTAAACGTCGCCACAATCCTCTATTTGCAACTAATGCTGTGGCCTCATTTACTTCTATACCTATTATCTTTAAATCGTTAGAAACTGAGTCTAACCATCGTCGTCTTGGTCTCCATCTACTCCTCTTATATTCCATAACAGAGTCCATTATTCTCCTAGGTATCCTATCCTCTTCCATTCGTCTCACATGACCCCACTACCGAAGCCGGCTTATGCGTACAGCTTCATCCACCGAGTTCATTCCTAACCAAGCCTTTATCTCCTCGTTCCGAGTACCCTCCTGCCATTGTCCATATAGTTGGGGACAAAACATGATGACCTCGCCTCACACCACTACCCTCAAGCGGCAGCTCGTTTTCTATTAGAGGCTAATAGGATTTACTACGTCTGCCGTAGTCAGTTGCCAAATCTTCTACCTCATTAGCACCAAACGAGCCAGTTTCAAAACTGGCGGAAAGAAAAAAGAAAAAGAAGTATTGCCAACCCAGAAATAAATGAACATAGATTCAGTTATTGAAAACCTAGAAATACGAAACTTCTTTAAGTTATAAGTTCTTCCACCTTACTCCAGAGTGCATGATCATAGACTTTTTGGTAGTCTTATCTGTGGAAAAATGTCCACACTGGTTGATGTATAGCAAACAAAACAAGGAGAAATTCAATCAGTTTAGGGAACTTCACAATAACACAATTACTTAATATATCAGTGGTGACATCTTCTGATTAAAGTTCCAACTTCATATAGTATCAGTTTCACGTTTTGATCGATACAGGAGTTATAAAGGCGCTGATTTTGAATGAGCGGAGTTGGGGTGTACCTCCCGGTACAATAACAACAATAATAATAATAATAATAATAATAATAATTATAATAATTGTAGTCGCCGTGAGTCCCTTGAATGCCTACGTTCATAACTTTGTGAGTGAGACGACGGCTGGTAAATGCCAGTATTATATGAGGTTTTTAGAGTCACCTTCCGATATTTTTCTATGTCGCATTGAAAAGTGGTAAATATTACATTGAGGCTAAATTTGGCGAGCTATTTCTAGCATGCTCGTGGCTCTGAATAGTTGGGCTAGGGACCTTCAGTCTAGTCTCCCCTTTTGTCACGATAACATTTCTAGGATAGGATTCCGGGCTAACTCGTATGTGAATAACCCGCAGGTAACTCATCTAAAGGAACGTGGAAGTGACCGCAAGGCAGGTTGTGTTCGTGTCTGCGTCTCCTCAAATGGTTTCGGGTTTACGTGTCTAAGTACACGAGTCAGTGGTTCGATCCATACGGATCAGGTGTTCGACTGATTCATGTTTACATGTACATGTACACGGGTCGCTGTTCGACGACATGTAACATTATTCCCACCATAAAAGTGGTAGGATTGTGAAAAGACAGCTTGTACTTATTTTGGGTTGTTTAGTGTCGTATTTGAAATTCTTGCCTAATCACTAAAATAAATTGCTCCTTCTTGCAATTTCAAAAGGAAACAGTTATATTATATTTTTATTGTAGATATGTAGACATGCCCATGGTAATCAATTCTGTCTTTTCCTAGTGCTGTTGTGGAGTATTTCATTTGTGGTCTACGGATGAGCCCTTTTCCCTATTCCGATTTGAATGTCCCGTTCATCCCTGTAGTTACTTGAGCACCTCATTTAAATACGTTATTTTGTTTTAGACAATTATTGAAGAACCGATCACCCATGAGATAAATGCTAGTCTTACGCTTATTCAAACGTAAAAAGACAAAGTGTTGGTGCTAAGATTCTAACTCACTCAACTCGTCCATCTCTCCTGCTACAGTGTAGAGGAATATTAGTAGTTTTGAAAACAAGCAGAATTGCCCGCAATTTATTTCTGCTACGACATCAATGAAATACGATATATATTGCGACAGATGCCACCTGTTTTATCTCATATAGGCCACAGCATTCAATGGCTATGAAAGGAACTTACATCCAATATTTCGTCCATTTGAACTTCTAGAACAGGTGAAAGCCTTAAAGACGAGCAATAATACAGCCCCAGGTCAAGATAATATTCACTCTCCAATGCTAATGAACATGTCCAATAGCTGTCTGGTTATTAAGTCATACTCTTACTCGACTAAATGCGTTAAACCAAAACAACGATCATGTATCATGTACCTGACAAATATATCCGTTCCTTCTGTTCCAGAGACGCTGAGGAAATATCCTACCCTGCCGTTCTTGGATCGCGTATGTTTGAAGGACTACCACATTCCTGAAACAGGACTGACTATTGAGAAGGGCACTCCAATCTTCATCCCCCTGCAAGGCATTCAGACAGACCCGCAGTACTACCCCAACCCTGAACGCTTCGATCCAGAGCGCTTCAGTGAAGAGGGAAAGAGGTCACGTGTACCCTTCACATATATGCCTTTTGGGGAAGGACCACACAACTGCATTGGTGAGTACATTTTCATACCACTCGCGGGAGTAAAGAAATATGTCTAGTTAGGCACAATGGGGATGAGTGAGTTATTATTGATGTGCATGCACGGTAAATTGGCGTTACAAAAATCAGCAAACTATAGTTGACATATTCTATATACCGATGTCGCTAGGTAATTCAAGCCCTCAGCAAAATGCTATATAAATTTACCGCGATCATGCAACCTGCCCCTGTGAGCACTCTATTACGTGTACTCGGGGCACTTCGGAACACCATAGCGAGTTAACACGTCATCCAATATAACAGATTCTGGTCTCATTTCGTTCGCAAACAGACGTGCTAACAGTAAATGCAAGTATAGTTTGTGGCTACGTGACTATGTACAAAGACAAGCTGGAATACATTTTTGACCACTTGGCATTTTGACCGCCTAATTATCAATTCCGTCTCTTGTCGAACACCATTAGAAATCTCACCCTGAGTCCACGAAGTTATGTGGGGTCGAAAATGTGAGAATTTCTCAATTTGCTTCATATTGATTTGATATGGATTGGTAGGATGTTGGAATACTGAAATATATATTGGGAAGCTTACGCTCACCGGTAAAATATTGCCATACCTGCAAGAATATTCAGGCGGACCTGGAGCCAGGAAGATTATATGTACAATAGAAATGAAGATTCCGAAGGCGGAAAGCCCGGCTAGTTAAGTTGTTTCAATCGCATGAAGTGTCCGCTTTTTGATTTACGAAGCCGGAAAGGGGAGAGAAGTAGCAAAGACGCTAATTGCTACCAGGGAAAGAAGGCTGTTAAATCCTGCACAAGGCGATATGGCACAACGTCACAAATTCTTAGAAATGATGAAACAAATTTTCCCTAGTCTACGGGTATATATTCATAATGTTGGCTACGGTAACATTTAAAAGACCCGCTTTCCTTTCTGGCCAATGACAAAATTCTGGTGACTTCTAGACCTTCTCCAGGTGTACGAGCTTTGAATCTGTAAATATGAAATCCGACTATTTTTTTCAGTTAATAATAAATAAAGTAATCGAATCACAGAACATCAAATGTGGGAATTTCAGAAGATCTTCCTCATGATCATCGACAATAATTTTAATCAATTAAGGTATCGATTACTAGGAATTGACCCCAGCTCGACTGCTATTGGCCAGAGCTACACCACGCCAGTAAAGACGCAAATAAGTCCGCAAAACGAGGAAGGCGGAAATATATTGATATCTTATTAATCTATGATAGATTTGTAATAAAATTACGACGTGTGAGGTTACATTATCAGACCGTTCTGTGGTAAAAAGTTGAACATCCAGGTCGGCTACCAAATACCAATTTAAGAAGACCCCTCTCTCTCTCTCGGGATTGAACTCTGATGACCCAGAAGAAGACGGTAGAATAATATAAATAAGACGGACCGGAGCGACTAGACACACAGCAGGTGAACAGAGCTTAAGGTGGAACCTCTGCCACTTATTGACAATATCTCCGCGCCGAACTTAAGCTAGTTACAGTTTATAACTCGAATACTTTCAATTCATATTGGTGATATGAACAGTGGTCAGTTCAGTTTGACTGTTAGGATTATCTTTGAAACGTAGGAGGTCTTTGAATATAATATAAATTATTGGCAGATGCTGGTAACATGTGTAAGAAGGCAATGTGCCTTGCCTGTACTTATTATATTTCAGACGGTAAAACTTCGTCATATGTGGAGGAATCCGAGTCAGCGTAGCGAACACTAGACGGCCTAGACAACGATTTCCGGGAGTGCCGTGTTTGATACTCGCGAAGCGCGTCAGGTCGCATAGTATGAGACTGTACTTCGTCGTTAGTATCAATAGTTCCTAGTGTGGGCAGGAACGATGAAGGTATCAGTGAAGGTGTAGATGGTCCTAGGCACCTATGAGTCAGAATATGTATATATTATTGTATTAAAATTAGTTTTTAGATGTATGTGATGTAACAGTGTATAGGATTAAATGAGCTCCACTTCCTGATGCACGACACCATGTCAGAGTAAGACGGATGGGGGCCTGTAGCCTTTAGTCTGTCCAACGCAAGAAGCATACAGAATGATGAGTACCATATTTTGACTAATCATGTGGGAATGTTATCGTGATAAATGGGAAAATAAATAGATTAATAACGGTTACTTAACGTAACGCATGGCCGCTTCTCGGTTTCATGATTTAATTATGATGAGACGGAGGGACATAATTAGATTAACTGTAAATATGGGTTAAATCATTTAATTAAAGTTTGTTGCTGTACATAAATTTAATATGAGTTAAATCATTTAATTAATGATTGTTTAGATGTTTATAAATTTTCTTTGGGTTTATTATTGTGTTTATTGTTTATTTCGGAGGTTATTACGCTCGCCCAGGTATTTGAAGGAATTTCTTGACCGCTTTCGTTCAATGTTATGTTTTAGTATTAGGAATTAGGCATGTTGTTACGATAAATCCAGAGATATGAAAGTGCCAGTGTATTTAAATGTGTGGTTCACGTACGGAAGGTCGGATAAAAATAATAATTCCGAAATGCCGAGATTTTGCCGGTAGTTATAAATGGATTAAATTATCGAGAATAAAACACGATATTAAAATGTAAACATTATTAAATTTTAAACATTAAATGTATAAAAAACTAAAGAGACTAGGGATTACTAATGACTTACTAAATTTCTGATTGGGTTCTAAAAGATGTGTTAATTAATGAGTCAGCATATTGCCACCGGGTATAATGAATGCTAAATGATGGTCTAAACTTATTGTTTGAATCGTGGTTCTAATGAATTATAAATAATATTCTAAATTATATTGTGCTAATAGTGGTTTGGAACCACGTAATAATTACGTATTCATGATTGTTAAAATTTATGTGAATATAAAGTTACACCCCGACGATCATTCTAGGAGACTAACCTCAGACAACAAGTCAAGTGTAAAGGCGGAAGTTAGGAATAACATGTAGATAATGAATTAATGGATCGTACTACGTCGTCGATAATAATCAGTCGTGAACTGTGAATGATAATTCAGTAATATTAATCTGATGTATGAGGATAGAGAGATGTCCGCATCAGGGATCTTAAAGAGGAAACTACGATGAAGTACACTCCATTGTGAAGCGACGATGAGATATATAATGAATCTTCGAGAAACACAGAGAATTGTTAGTGTCCGGGTACTGGAAAATGGAATTATCAGCCCGTGGGACGTAGGCAGATTAAGACTGAGTTACGAAGAGTGTAGGGATCGGACCCCTTTATAGTACGTACGAGAAGTAGAGGCTGCATGCTTAGTTTTTTGAAGTATTACGACCCCAGAGATCAGGGAGGTTGGTAGTGTAAAGTGGAATGATAAATCATGACAGATTAAACGAATTTAGAAGGGACCCATTATAATACTGAAGTTCGACAATTGTAAACATGATAATGATAAACATAATAATAATATTTGACTCCGGTAATAGAAATCGTAATATTGTTGTTTTGACGATCGTATTAACAATAATAATAAATATGGTATACCAGTTATAATAACCATGATACCGAAGTTTCGACGATAGTAAGTAAATTATAATAAGAATAACAAATAGTAATAATAATAATAATGTAGCCGCCGTGAGTCGAGTTGGTGGTGACCAACAAGTTAGGCTACTCTTGGATGCCTAGGTTCATAACTTTGTGAATGAGAGCATGGATGGTAAATGTCAGGACTATAAGTTATGAGATTTTTGGAATCACCTTCCGATACTTTTACTGTCGCATTGACAATGGTAAACATTAAGTTGAGCTCTAATTTGACGAGCTATTAGTGGCATGCTCGGGACTCTGGATAGTTAGACTAGGATCCTTCCGTCCAGTTTTCCCTTTTTGTTACAATAATATCTCTAGGATAGGAATCCCGACCATCTTATATGTAAATACCCGGAGGTAACTCATCTAATGGAACGTGAAGACGACCTCAAGGCAGGTTGTGGTTTCAGGTTTACGTGTTTAAGCACACGAGTCATTGGTTCGATCCGTATGGATCAAGTGTTCGGCCAATTCATGTCTACCTGTACAAGCATACGGGTCGCTGTTCGACCTCATATAATTTTATCCCCACCATCAATGTGGTAAAATGGTGAAAACGCAAAATTATTTCTTGTACAGATTGGTTAAGTGTAATATTTCACAGTTTGTCATTAAATTTTCCAAATTACTCGAATAAATTACTCCTTGTCGCAATTTCAGTTACATTATATTTTTAATGTAGATAGTGTCCGACTCGTTGGCTGAATGGTCAGCGTACTGGCCTTCGGTTCAGTGGGTCCCGGGTTCGATTCGGGGATTTTAACCTTAATTGGTTAATTCCAGTGGCTCGGGGCTGGGTGTTTGTGCTGTCCCCAACATCCCTGCAACTCACACACCACACATAATACTATCCTCCATTACAATAACACGCAGTTACCTACACATGGCAGATGCGCCCACCCTCATCGGAGGGTCTGCCTTACAAGGGCTGCACTCGGCTAGAAATAGCCACACGAAATTATTATTATTATTATAATGTAGATAGTTAGTCATGCCCATGGTTATCAATTCCATCATTTCCTAGTCCTATTGTGGAGTCTTTCAGTTGAGGGTCTACGCATGAGCCCTTCCCCCTAATTAAATTTGCATGCCCCCGTTCATCCCTATAGTTACATGAGCGCCTTATTTGTATACAGATGTTTGTTAGACATTTACTAAAGAACCGATCACCCCTGAGATAAATGCTAGTCTGAGACTCAGAGGTTGAGCGGGTGCAATATCGGCTTCTGAATGTAAACTCTGACTCATGATGTGTGTATCATTGAATAGAGAATGTTACATCCAGCACAATGGTGCCATTGCGGCAGACTTAGGACACCTGGGGTAAAAATTACATGATGTACGTAATTTTTCAACTAAGCAAATATATTGAAACATATGATCGGACTATATGATTAGCTATCCATGTCACTAGATGACCACCCTGATAAGTTATATCCCAATAAATACTATCAACAACATAACAAAAGTAAAGTTAAAATTAGTTAATCAATTTATTTATTTATCGGAATATAGTTTTACACAATTTAAGAAATAACTTTCGCGTAGCATCGTCCGCTGTTTTCAGGTAATGTTAACATTGGTCATTTAATGTCGACAATTTGCCTGTACACGTAACATACACTGTATAATCACAATGATGCGTTGTTAACCGCAGAATTGAGATTATGATGAATGTGGGCCGTTACCCAACTGATGCATGTACTCTATATTGTTTTATTGTCCACAGGAATGCGATTTGGACTTATGTCGGCGAAGACTGGAGTGTTGCATATTCTCACCAAGTTCGTGGTCGAGGCCAGTGAGGACACCCCAGTTCCACTTCAGATGAATACAAGAGGCGCCGTCACTACCTCCAAAGGAGGAGTTCCTCTGAGGTTCATAAAGTCGCCTCTTTTATAGACAATCTTACTGTATTTAGAAACATTCTTACATGAAGTCTTCAGGAATTTTAACAATTCAATGGAGGTATCTCAGAAAGGACCAAATCACGATGAAGAGTATATGTTGGTGATTCTGGCAACATGTACTGTATGAAGAATGTCATTTACGTGTTATATTGCGGAACAATATTGAAGCATGAACTATGAGAAATTAAGTAATAAGAGCACAAGAAATATTAAATATATGATGATTTAACGACTTTGTAAGTTTGAGCAGGGGTATTGTGGTCTACTAAATTGTATTAGACCGTACTTTATTTTAGGTTTGACGTTTCTTCATCAACAGGATATAATGTGATAATATATTTTCTTTAATAAAGTTATTTTTAATGCAGTGTATTGTATTCGTTGTAAAAAGCAGTGCTGTCATCTAGCGGAGAAGAGTGTCAGCAGTAGAGACAGAGTATACTTCAACAGTCAGTTGGTGTAACGTTACCGTTGATTAGTTCTAGAGGCTCTGAAACGTACTTCAAGCCTTTGGGGTCCAATGAATTGCCGCTTGCATCTGGTACAAGTCCAATTTAACATTACGCAAGTATGGGAAGGAAATATCAATAATTAAAATGCTGAATTTTTACATTACAAATATGAACTGCACATTCCTTTATAATCCACCTTGTTAACCAAATTATCAGCAATATTTTATGAGAGTGTGGTACTTCCGGAGGCTTTTGTTTGGGTGAAGTCCTGGGTTCCCTGGACAAGTTTCACAAGAAAATAATGTCACATTTCTACATCCTTACACTTTACTGTCGGGACTCACAGCACAATTCTTATTTTTTGGCCTCACAAGTATCTATGATATATAGCTTCTCATTTAGACACAAACTGAGCTCGATAGCTACAGTCGCTTAAGTGCGGCCAGTATCTAGTATTCGGGAGATAGTAGGTTCGAACCTCACTGTCGGCAGCCCTGAAGATGGTTTTCCGTGGTTTCCCATTTTCACACCAGGCAAATGCTGGTGCTCTACCTTAATTAAGGCCACGGCCGCTTCCTTCTCGCTCCTAGCCCTTCCCAGTCCCATCGTCGCCATAAGACCTATCTGTGTCGGTGCGACGTAAAGCAACAAGTATTTGGACAAAATTCTTGATCGCAGCTGCTCCGTCGGCCACGCTCATGGGTATTTTGTTTCGTAACGTCCCCCATAATCCCCATACTAATCAGATCCCTGAAAGACTTTTGACTCACTTCAGGTTTATTTTCTGCATTTTTCTGCACATTATATATTTGAAAACTGTTTACTAAATCTACCGGCTTCTTGTTTTCTGTATTAGGATGCGTGTATTCTACTATCTCCCGAATACTAGATACTGGCCGCACTTAAGCAAACTGTAGCTATCGAGCTCAGTTTGTGTCTAAATGAGAAGCTATATATCATAGATACACGCATAGAAGTATTGTAAGGAAAGGAATAGAATTAAGTAATTTAATTGATATATATTCACCAGATATTGTAATAGGAGTTGAATCATGGCTGAGAAATGATATAATGGATGCAGAAATTTTCTCACGGCACTGGAGTGTGTATCGTAGAGATAGGATAGGAAGGGTGGGAGGCGGAGTGTTCATTCTGGTGAAAGAAGAATTTGTAAGCTACGAAAAAGTTAAAGATGAGACACATGAAATTCTAGGTGTAAGGCTCATTTCTAAAGATAATAGGCAACTTGATATATTTGGAGTGTACAGCTCGGGAAAGGGTAGCACTGACGCGGATTCAGAATTATTTGATAGGATAGTCAGCTACGTGGGAAACGACATGGAAAGAAATGTGATTGTAGCGGGAGATCTGAATTTGCCAGATGTCAATTGGGAAGGAAATGCGAACGACAGAAAGCATGGCCAACAAATAGCAAATAAGTTAATATGGGAAGGACAGCTGATTTAGAAAGTGATGGAACCAACCAGAGGGAAAAATATCCTGGATGTCGTGCTGATAAAACCAGATGAGCTCTATAGGGAAACTGAAGTAATAGATGGTATTAGTGATCATGAAGCTGTTTTTGTGGTAGTTAAAAATAAATGTGATAGAAAGGAAGGTCTTAAAAGTAGGACTGTTAGGCAGTACCACATGGCTGATAAAGCAGGCATGAGGCAGTTTCTAAAAAGTAGCTATGATCGGTGGAAAACGGTAAATATAAATGTAAACAGACTCTGGGATGGGTTTAAAGAAATTGTTGAGGAATGCGAAAACAGGTTTGTACCATTAAGGGTGGTAAGCAATCGTAAAGACCCACCTTATTATAATAGAGAAATAAAGAGACTAAGAAGGAGGTGCAGACTGGAAAGAAATAGAGTTAGAAATGGCTGTGGAAGTAAGGAGAAATTGAAAGAACTTACTAGAAAATTGAATCTAGCAAAGAAGGCAGCTAAGGATAATATGATGGCAAGCATAATTGGCAGTCATACAAATTTTAGTGAAAAATGGAAGGGTATGTATAGGTATTTTAAGGCAGAAACAGGTTCCAAGAAGGACATTCCAGGAATAATTAATGAACAAGGGGAGTGTGTATGTGAGGATCTCAAAAGGCAGAAGTATTCAGTCAGCAGTATGTAAAGATTGTTGGTTACAAGGATAATGTCGAGATAGAGGAGGAGACTAAGGCCAAAGAAGTAATAAAATTTACATATGATAACAATGACATTTACAATAAGATACAAAAGTTAAAAACTAGAAAAGCGACTGGAATTGATCAGATTTCTGGGGATATACTAAAGACAATGGGTTGGGATATAGTACCATATCTGAAGTACTTATTTGATTATTGTTTGGTCAGAGGAGCTATACCAGATGAATGGAGAGTTGCTATAGTTGCCCCTGTGTATAAAGGAAAGGGTGATAGACATAAAGCTGAAAATTACAGGCCAGTAAGTTTGACATGCATTGTATGTAAGCTTTGGGAAGGCATTCTTTCTGATTATATTAGACATGTTTGTGAAATTAATAACTGGTTCGATAGAAGGCAATTCGGTTTTAGGAAAGGTTATTCCACTGAAGCTCAACTTGTAGGATTCCAGCAAGATATAGCAGATATCTTGGATTCAGGAGGTCAAATGGACTGTATCGCGATTGACCTGTCTAAAGCATTTGATAGAGTGGATCATGGGAGACTACTGGCAAAAATGAGTGCAATTGGACTAGACAAAAGAGTGACTGAATGGGTTGCTATATTTCTAGAAAATAGATCTCAGAGAATTAGAGTAGGTGAGGCTTTGTCTCACCCTGTAATAGTTAAGAGGGGAATTCCTCAAGGCAGTATTATCGGACCTTTATGTTTTCTTATATATATAAATGATATGAGTAAAGGAGTGGAATCGGAGGTAAGGCTTTTTGCGGATGATGTTATTCTCTATAGAGTGATAAATAAGTTACAAGATTGTGAGCAACTGCAACGTGACCTCGAAAATGTTGTGAGATGGACAGCAGGCAATGGTATGTTGATAAACGGGGTTAAAAGTCAGGTTGTGAGTTTTACAAGCAGGAAAAGTCCTCTCAGTTTTAATTACTGCGTTGATGGGGTGAAAGTTCCTTTTGGGGATCATTGTAAGTATCTAGGTGTTAATATAAGGAAAGATCTTCACTGGGGTAATCACATAAATGGGATTGTAAATAAAGGGTACCGATCTCTACACATGGTTATGAGGGTGTTTAGGGGTTGTAGTAAGGATGTAAAGGAGAGTGCATATAAGTCTCTGGTAAGACCCCAACTAGAGTATGGTTCCATTGTATGGGACCCTCACCAGGATTACCTGATTCAAGAACTGGAAAAAATCCAAAGAAAAGCAGCTCGATTTGTTCTGGGCGATTTCCGACAAAAGAGTAGCGTTACAAAAATGTTGCAATGTTTGGGTTGGGAAGAATTGAGAGAAAGAAGAAGAGCTGCTCGACTAAGTGGTATGTTCCGGGCTGTCAGCGGAGAGATGGCGTGGAATTACATTAGTAGACGAATAAGTTTGAATGGTGTTTATAAAAGTAGGAAAGATCACAATATGAAGATAAAGTTGGAATTCAAGAGGACAAACTGGGGCAAATATTCATTTATAGGAAGGGGAGTTAGGGATTGGAATAACTTACCAAGGGAGATGTTCAATAAATTTCCAATTTCTTTGAAATCATTTAGGAAAAGGCTAGGAAAACAACAAATAGGGAATCTGCCACCTGGGCGACTGCCCTAAATGCAGATCAGTATTGATTGATTGATTGATTGATTGATTGATTGATTGATAGCAACGTTATGAATACTTTGAAAAAGCGCGGTTGTCTTCTTCATTCATCTCGCCCTACTAAACAGTGTTTTCGTCACTGCCTTCCACCTAAATTTCCTCCTCCTGGCTCAAAAACTTGTTCTCAGATTCGGGAATTCTAATTTCCCTTTCAGAATAGTCAACAAATCAATTTCAATATCACCACTGTCACACAACTCTCCACAAATATTTTCAGGTCCATGCCACGACTAGTGGACGCCATGTTGATAACAAATAATACAACAGCGATGAACTTTCTCCAAAGAAAAAGCATGGCCGACTGGATCCCTCACCGTGTTCCTTATACCGGTCTTGACAATACCTTTTGAAACCCAGCTATAGCTGTAATTGGAAAGTTTCACCATAATGCCGCCATAAAGCCACTGGCAGGAAGCTGTATACCGCAAATTACTGCATTTCCAATTTAATTTAATAGTTTTGCTGTCACAAGTGTCGGTAATGTGTTCGTAATGAGATATTTGTTGGCTTGTAATTGAGAGTTGATAGTCAATCAATCAATTATATCAATCAATACTGATCTGCATTTAGGGCAGTCGCCCAGGTGGCAGATTCCCTATCTGTTGTTTTCCTAGCCTTTTCTTAAATGATTTCAAAGAAAATGGAAATTTATTGAACATCTCCCTTGGTAAGTTATTCCAATCACTAACTCCCCTTCCTATAAATGACTATTTGCCCAAGTTCGTCCTCTTGAATTCCAACTTTATCTTCCTATTGTGATCTTTCCTACTTTTATAAACACCACTCAAACTTATTCGTCTACTAATGTAATTCCACGCCATCTCTCCGCTGACAGCTCGGAACATACCACTTAGTCGAGCAGCTCGTCTTCTGTCTCTCAATTCTCCCCAGCCCAAACTTTGCAACATTTTTGTGACGCTAATCTTTTGTCGGAAATCACCCAGAACAAATCGAGCTGCTTTTTTTTGGATTTTTTCCAGTTCTTGAATCAGGTAATGCTGGAGAGGGTCCCATACACTGGAACCATACTCTAGTTGGGTTCTTACCAGAGATTTATATGCCCTCTCCTTTACATCCTTACTACAACCCATAAACACCCTCATAACAATGTGCAAAGATCTGAACCCTTTATTTACAATCCCATTTATGTGATTTCCCCAATGAAGATCTTTCCTTATATTAACACCTAGATATTTACAATGATCCCCAAAAGGAATTTTCACCCCATCAACGCAGTAATAAAAACTGAGAGGACTTTTCCTATTTGTGAAACTCACAACCTGACTTTTAACCTCTTTTATCAACATACCATTGCCTGCTGTCCATCTCACAACATTATCAAGTTCACGTTGCAGTTGCTTACAATCTTTATTTATTACTCTGTACAGAATAACATCATCTGCAAAAAGCCTTACCTCTAATT